>NW_027655886.1:37500-637500 GCF_964235325.1 Thermobia domestica | reverse complement strand
CATATCTTCCATCGATTCAAGGGCAAGAGATACTATCCCACAAAAATCACGCATTTTTATGTGACAGTTAATATACTTTCTCAATAAAACTATACTTGTTTAACAGTGAAATGATTGATGTACAATGAAAATTTGATCCTACACTTCAACTGTACTTTTCCTCTTATAAAAACAATACACTAGTTATATATTTCTTTCTGAAAATATAGGTGCAAGTAGTTTACAATTACTTATCGTTTTTTGGGGTGTAGAATAATACCCTATTGGACACCCCTCCCAACAATAATTTCCTGGTACCAGTTCAATGAATTTCGTTTACCATGTCAATCTTGTACACCTTGTCTCAAAAAGGTTGAGCGCATTCTTTACCGGTGTTTTGAGGCAAAAAATTTCTAAGTCCAACTTCGGGTATCTTCGGAAAAAAGTAAGCCAGGTTCGAACCTCCAAACCAGTCTTTGTAATCTGGAAAAAGTTTGCAAATGTGTTTTTCTTCTATTAAATATAATAAGACTTGTTATCAAGTGTTGAAAAAAGCAACATTGATTGAAATACTTAATGATGCAATATTTCGAAACCTTTTATTAATGTCAGCACATGCTTGTTTGTCATTTAGCTCTCCATACGTAATGGAACATTTAAATACGTTAAAGAATCTTTCCATATGTAAAAGAATGCTCAAAGTTAAGAAATGGAACATAATTATCGCTTGACTACTAAAATAAAAGTCAAAGTAGAACAGAAACAGCGTTTGTAATGGATATGAAGGTCATAATTATCTTGAGATTCGTTATACATAGCTAGAAGCATGGTTCTAGAAGTCCTTGTGTTAGCTCACTGGTAAGTTGTCGGATTTCAAATCATAAGGTTGTGAGATCGATTCCCATATGGGTCAATGCTCTTTTTAAAATTATATTTTCCGCAATGCATGAAAAATTATATAAAATAATTACATTAAAATACATAAGTTGTGTATATATAACATAATCATTGCAGAACATAGTAATTATTATGTTTAAAATATAACATCTGAGGTAATTTTCACAGTAGGTCGGTATTATATATGAGAATGTTAAATACAAGTTAGTAAAATCGTTTAATAGCAATAAATAAGTTATGTAGTGTATTTATTTGCAGCTATTTGTCAGACAGATGTAACTTCTCAATATTCTCATTACAGCATGTCATATACATTCGTGAAATACAGTATATTCCTACGGATATAGAAAGTGTATAAACAGAGTATCCGAAGTCGCATCCTGCTTCAAGATACATAACTTTTCCCGATCCCCTTAACGTCACGGGAAGAAGCACAAATTCTCTTTAGGACGGAATGTCGTTACTTAGAGTCTCATTCGAATACGTTGCATATGCTTTTGTATATTCATCTCTCTCTCTCTCTCTGTCTCTCTCTCTCTCTCTCGCTTTGTTTATATATAAATATGTGTGTGTGTGTGTGTGTGTGTTGCGGAATATCCCAAGTTGAATACAACATTTGCAAAGTATATGAGCATCATTATCATCGAATACCAGAACTTGAAAGTCCTGTTTCTTCAGGTTGGGTTTGCGTGTTCATGTTAGCTCACTGGTAGAGTACAGGCTTGCCAATGAAGAGATCTTGAGTTCAAAGCCTGCAGCGGATCATCGTTCTTTTGTTAGTAGAATTGCACAGAAATCGGATACAAGGAGTGGTTTACTTCCAGAAATATTTTCAGAAGCGTTTAGGTAGCCCTGAAAAGGGCTGTTTTCGGGAGTTAAGGCGGGGACATTAATATTGTGTCCAAGACCCTTCTGAATTTAATACACGCTCCATTCTTCTGGGCATGGAATCTATTATATGGGTGACAAATCTATCTCCTTCCCCTACCTCCAGCCATGCTTCGGAAACAAGATGCCACAGGTCATCCTGAGTTCTTGGTGGATCTGCCTCAGGCCAACTCTCCCTTAGAGTACGCTTCACTTCTGCCCACATATTTTCCATGAGATTGAGGTCTGCTCCACGAGGCGGCCAGTCGATTAAATCAATCTCAGGGTGCCCTGCGGACCATTCTTGAAACACGCGGGAAGTATGTATTGGCGACTGGTATTGCTGGAACTGAATTACACTATCAGGGTGAAATACTCGTACAGATGGCACCATGATATTACTGTCTAAGTACTGAGCACTGTCCAGATGTCCTTCAATTCTGAATTGCTCCGCGATTGGAAATCCAACCCCAACATAAAATAGATACATGGCCATTGCGATTGCAAGCAGCCACATATACATGGTCATATAGGGTGCCTCTCGGACGATACACAAAACGGCATCCCTCCTTTGATGTTGTGAATATGGATTCATCTGAGAAAACTACGTTTTCCCAATTGCGACCCACATTTGCCTGTGCCAACGCGAGACGGTAAATGTTGTGGTCGTCTAAGAGTTTTCCTTCACGGCAGCAACACGGCCACGTAACCCAGCATGACGAAGCCTTCGCAGAGCTGTATGCTTACTACCAGGAAAGAGAGATGCTTCCCTTAACTGTCTAGACGTCCTTAGTGGGTCTAACCGGGCTTCGTTTACTAATCTCGCATCTTGGGCTTCGGTTGACACATGCGGACGACCAGGAGATCGTAAATTACCAGTCTGACCTGCACCATATTTCCGAATCCATCACCTTCCTGTAGAGGCCGGGACACCTACTCGCCTGCTAGCTGCAGTTGAATAATAGCCTTTCACCGCCCATAAAGTAATTATTGCTGTACGTCTATCCATAGTTACCAATGTTCTGAGTTGTGAGCAGGAAACAATAGGTAAAAGCTAGTACCTGACTTGTGATTGGTTAATTCCACGACACGACTATTGTGGGGAACGATTTGGTCAACGACTCGCGAAAGAAATCTGAAAATGGTGCGCCGTAATAATAATATTAAAAACAGTTTTTATAAAGGAATATTAATACATACGAAAAGCTGTTTAAAGAATGAATTGTTATACTGTCTTTATACGTATAAAAACATATACCATATACCAAACAGATTGAGCGATATGATGATAACTGTTTTGAGACGAACACTTTCGAAGTCCATTTTCAGGTATCTTCGGAAAACAGTAAACTAAAGCTGCTAGTTCGAACCTCCAAAGCCAACCTTAGCAATCGGGAAAAAATGTACAGATATTTTTTCCTTCTGTTAAATATAATAAGACATGTTGAAATGGTATTAAGTGTAGAAAAAAGTAACATTGAAATACTTAATGATACAATATTTCGAGACTATGTATTACACTCTCGTTTCGTCATTGTGATTTCCATACGGAAAAGAGCATTTACGTACGAGCTCAGTTATATTTCAGAAGCAAATTCCGAAATGCGGTCATGTTAGTTCAGTTGTACACCACCGAGTGTTTAAATCGTGAGTTCGATACCCGTTCAGGTGAGATTCTTTTATGATATTCTACTTTCCTCAATGCATGAAAATTACGTATGTAAATTAGTTACATTCCAAATCATCAGTTGTATATATCAGTTGAATATATATATTCATATCATTTCACGCCATAAGTAATTCTTATCTTTAAAATATAACATCTGAGGTATTGACAGAACGTCGGTGTGTTATATGTGAATATTAAATACAAATTAAGAAAATCGTGTAATAGCAATAAATAAGTTATGTAATGTATTTATTTCCAGCTACTTTCATCGCAGATAACTTCTCAATATTTGCATTACAGCATTTAGGTA
Organism: Thermobia domestica; assembly: GCF_964235325.1. Lineage (NCBI taxonomy): Eukaryota > Metazoa > Arthropoda > Insecta > Zygentoma > Lepismatidae > Thermobia > Thermobia domestica. The sequence continues at coordinate 633,778 of NW_027655886.1, read as the reverse complement.
GAGCATATCGAAAATCGGATCGTGGTTCAAGACAAAAAACTAGCAAGCCCCAAACTGTCACGTAAGAAATTCACGAATCGCAAAAGTAAAGTGAAGAGATTGAGAGCGGTAATTCCTTAATCGCTCTCTCTCAACTCTCTCTTATCTGCATTTATACATATAAAAGTGAATGTATGTATGTTCCAACATAACTCATGTATGCCTAGATCAGAGTATCTCAACCTGGGAGTCGCGGCCCCTAGGGGATCGCGAAGATAGGCGGAAGAGATAAATATAGTTAGAATCTAATACCAGAAATTATTTTAAATATTATTTTTAATTTTGTTCTGATAAGCATACTTATATTTTTATACATACTGTAAAGAACAATAAAAAATAAGTCTACTAAACATTTTCAAAGGGTGTAGAATTCGTGTTACTATTCGGTTCAGTCTCTTGTCGTCGCGAATTCTGTCGAGAAGTTTGAAGCTTAAAATATACAAAACGATAATCATGCCTGTTGTTCTGTATGGTTGCGAAACATGGTCGCTTACTCTGAGGGAAGAACATAGACTGAAAGTATTTGAGAACAAGATCCTTAGACGAATATTCGGACCCAAGAGGAACGGGAATGGGGAATGGCGCAAACTCCATAACGAGGAACTACATAATTTATACGGTTTACCCAACATTGTTAGGGTTGTATAGTCTAGGAGGTTTAGGTGGGCAGGTCATGTAGCTAGAATGGAAGAAAGTAGAAACGATTTCAGTCTTGACTGGAAGACCAATCGGAAAACGACCATTAGGAAGACTTAGGTGCAGATGGGAGGACAATATTAAGATGGATCTCGCTGAGATAGGAATACAAAGTAGAAACTGGATCCAATTGGCTAAGGATAGAAGTCAGTGTAGAGCTTTTGTGAACGCGGCATTGAACCTCTGGGTTCCATAGGCCATAGAGTTAGTTAAATAGTTAGTAGAGTTGTTTAAAATGAATTTACATGAAAGAGGTATGATATAAAACTAATGAGAACTGTACATAGAAATACTAGAAAAATACACATGCAACAAAACCTGCACATTGAAATACAATTAAAATTGAAACCTAATGAGATACCTAAGCATGGTGTAATTTCACTAGTGCAGCAATGCCCGGTTCAATCTTCATGACGAACATTATCAAGACATTTTCAACTGATAAGCGATTTCTTGTCTTTGTTTTAATGTTTACCATAAAAAAACAACACTTTCGCACAAGTACGATATAGCAAATGGAATTATTAATTTTAAAGCAGCAATTACCAGACCAGGATATTCTTCTCTCTTCATCAGGCAGAACTTGTCCAAGTCTTCGTTACAGAAAATCAGTTGCAAAGACTTGTCGCATGATCATTTTATTATTTGGTCAAGAAGTTGTGGGCTTAGATCGGATACGCTAATGGCCTCTTCAATAAAGGAGTTTAACATCCATCTTGAACCAGCACCTTCGTCGTTGGGAATATAGATATATACAGTTACTGTATCCACTGTCAGTGCCGGGCGCCGAGAAAAGGGGCCTCACATTTCGGAGGAAGTGTGTTACTCATGTTAGGAAAGTGCATGTGCACATGTGCAAAATAGAAGGAAAAACGTAATAAAATGTGCTTAACATCAAGGAAAGGCAGGGTTTACTTTTGAAAATTTTATTGAGCTTCGTGCCAACCATGGTGGCGCTTCGCTGCTACTCTGTCGATCTCATTCATATATACGGTGACATCGTACTATACTCTCGCCCCGAGCGCTGATTTTCCATGGCACTGTTCACTATAAACAAAAAATGGATTCTACTATTATATAAATAGGTATGTTAAAAATCCCACACAAGCTTATTATAAAACAAATTATAAAAGGGTCGCTGGCAAGAGCGTGTGATAAAAGAGGATCGTGATAGGAATTAGATTAAGAACCACTGGCCTAGAGTAATTTTAACCACATTTCTTATAGTTTCAAAAAGAGTGCTGTCGGGTTACCTATGGTGAATGGGAGGGGGATACATATATAAGATTGCTAGAAAATGATCGATATTAGTGTCGAATTCATAGTTTTCGGGGTCGCTTAGATAAATAGTGTGACTTTCAATTTTTCTTAACTCCGATTAAGCTCTTATTAGTAGGGATGGACACGAGTGACTTTTCTTTGAAACTCGAATCGACTCGAATCAGACATCTTTGAGGTCTACTCTAGGACTCAGCGCGAAAAATATCTTCCAACTCGACTCGGATTAGAGTCAAGTCGAATCAAAACGAGCCAAATCCTGTGTGTAGTCCTACCTAGACAATACATAGACAATAATTATTTTATCATTAATTATACTACTATTACTACAAATAATAATAATAATAATAATAATAATAATAATTATTATTATTATTATTATTATTATTACAACACCGTGTATAAACATGAACGATAGATGGTTAGTAAAGGAATACTAAAAGCTAGTTGACTGCCGACGTCGGTAGTCATGAAGTCTACAAGGCAAAGACATCGTTCATTACCCTAAGCTGTAAACGTTGGTGGACTACAGATGGTAAACTATTGACCTCTTGCCAGAAATTAGTGTCCCCGCAGCGATGATCCGTGGTTGCCCAAGTTCCATTTTGAAAACTTTACTACCAGCGGAAGAGACGCGATGAAACGCCAACGAACCACAAAATTACTCTCCCAAGATATGTTAAAATGCCTATATGTGTGATTTGTTTATATTTACGTGAATCAAAAAAACACAAAACAAATACCCCGGGATGGATGCGAACTATCAATATTACGATTACTAGGCACGTGTTCTTCTGACTTCCTTACGGAAACGATCATAAAAAGCTTGGTTGTTGAAGGATAAATCATTGACGTCTTAATTTAGCCAATCAGACAAACCCCTGCATCTCGAGTTCTAGGAGGTGATACCGTGAACCATTTCAGATTTATTGCTTTCTGGTGGAGTACTATCCATGTGCAAAATTTGACCATAATAGCCGACATGCATCTTCGGTGCCTCTTATCTTTAGTACAATTTTAACCAGAGATGGTGTGGGTGAATGAAAATTTGATCCACGACCCACCATGACCCACTATCACCCACACCCAAATGCCCCATTCTGACCCACCAATCATCGTGATCCACTCTGACCCACCACCAACTATGAACCACTCTGAACCATTGCGACCAACTCCGACCCACCAAACACCATCGACATCAACTCTGACCCATGACCCACGTCCTCCTCTCCATTGACTAAAGAGGTTACACTTGTAATAAAACAAGACTGTGAAATTATCACTTATCGGAGTTTGAATTTCTACCGTCAATGGCTCAAGCACCTCTCTGTTACAATACTGGTGGATCTGACCTTTACGATATATAATGGCAGTGTTTCTCATCTTCCGAATTAAAATGAATTTAAATTTATCATATATAATTATTTCTTTGTTGCCTTACAGACACATTTCAGTAGAAAATGGGGTGACATTTGAAAGTTTCAAATCAAGGAAAAGTAGACCAACGTAAAAAAGAAAGAGAAACTAAATTTCTATATTATTAAGCATGCTGTACTAATTGAAAATGCCGATGTAATTAAGTTTAGAATACAAATTTTATGGCTTGATTGCCTTATGCTTCTAACGCTCCATATATTAAACACCAGCTTCAGCAATTATAAATAGAAAGCAGTATAAAATTCAAAGAACTCTAGTTTGCATTACTCAATTTGTTTCTCAACTAATATCAATCGTTTTCGATTATTTTTAGAAATCAACCCACTAAAAATTTCCAATATATAGAAAATGCACCCCCGTTCCCCGCTCATAAAAGACAATTTAAAAAATGCCAGGACATATTCCCTTTATTTTTAATAGAGTTATATGCTGAATTTCAGCTCTCAGTTGAACGGCTTGTGAGATACTCAATTTTTCGCAAAAATTCGGACTTCTACTCCTCCTAAGGATATGTATTATAATGAAAGTGACACGCATATGATAACTTCCCAGTTGGGTTTGGGGCCCGATTATATATCAAACGTCATTTCATTTGACTTTGCAATTTGACCGTGATGATTACGCAGACATAGTTACTTTCAATTTTTTATAATACATATTCTTATTTCATATGTTACAGATGATTCAAAAATATTTTTTCAAGCAGTTAGCTCCTCTAGAATCTCACAGGCTGCATCCCAAAATCCAACTCCTACTATCCTATGACAATCCAAACGTGACTGAACTTTTTTTTATTAGAAACAAATGACAAAAGAAAAAATGGAGATCTTGAAAGTAAAATATAGAAAAGCTCGGTGCCCCCAATAACTACATATTTCTCCGCCCCTTCATCCCTAACTTAAAAATAAAACTTAATTCGAATATGGTTAATTAGTGAATTTATTACAGTTAAATACCACGAACTACATGCTACAGCTACAACTACGTAACAAAAAATAACAAATGTGAAACATGTTCTGAATTACTATTAGATTTCTTACGCTATTATTAAACATATTAGAATAGTAAAAGAGGATTGTTCGTGAAATAGTATATTTGCTCTTGATTTTTAACTTTTTCATACGGAAAAAATTAAAATATTATTCAAGTTTTAAACTTTGCACTCTGCAAATATGTTGCCCTCTAGGCAATGGAACTAATGTGAAATGTGGACTAATGGGAAATGCTGCACTGTTAGCGGCGCTGAAAAATTACGATTCGATTCTAATATCGGTTGATTTCGATAATTTTATGTTAATACGTAACCACCCTGGGTGCTAATGGGAGCTTAATTGGACTTGAATTGAAAGTAGGACTATTCACCTAAGCGACCACGAAACTATGGATTCGGTACTAATATCGACCCGTTTCTAGCATTTTTGATATGTATCCCGACAGTACTCTTTTTCCAGGCTGCAAGAAATATAGTTAAAATTGCTCTAGATATATCAGAATTATGTTGAAACACGCAAATATATCCACTTTTATATTCTGTATAAATAGAGAGTGAGCGAGAAAGGGCGACTCAAGGCATCACCACTTCTACACTGCAAAAGCATATATCAGGAATTGAATTGAAAATCTATGTAAAGACTTTCTGCTGTGGCATGCTTCATAAGGACAATTCGTCTGCTCACGTGGCCTTTGGGGTTCACGAATTTTTTGCGAGCGTTCCGACTTTGGAATCTCTGTTTATACCCTCTGTTTATGCATCGAATAATTTTTCAAGAACATAAATGACATTCTGTATTATGAATGTTCAGAATTACCCTCTATATGACAAATAGCTGCAAATAAATACACTACATGATTTATTTATTGCTATTGAACGAGTTTCTTAACTTGTATTTACATCCTCATATATAATACCGACCTACTGTTTGAACGAGTTTCTTAACTTGTATTTACATCCTCATATATAATACCGACCTACTGTTTGAACGAGTTTCTTAACTTGTATTTACATCCTCATATATAATACCGACCTACTGTTAAAATTATCTCAGATGTTGTATTTGAAACATAATAATTACTATGTTCTGCAATGATTATGTTATATATACACAACTTATGTATTTTAATGTAATTTTTTTTATATAATTTTCATGCATTGCGGAAAATATAATTTTTAAAAAAAGCATTGACCCAGATAGGAATCGAACTCACAACCTTATGATTTGAAATCCGACAGCTTACCAGTGAGCTAACACAAGGACTTCTAGAACCATGCTTCTAGCGATGTATAACGAATCTCAAGATAATTATGACCTTCATATCCATTATAAACGCTGTTTCTGTTCTACTTTGACTTTTATTTTAGTACTCAGGCGATAATTATGTTCTATTTCTTAACTTTGAGCATTCTTTTACATATGGAAAGATTCTTTAACGTATTTAAATGTTCCATTACGTATGGAGAGCTAAATGACAAACAAACATGTGCTGACATTAATAAAAGGTTTCGAAATATTGTATCATTAAGTATTTCAATCAATGTTGCTTTTTTCAACACTTGGTAACAAGTCTTATTATATTTAATAGAAGAAAAACACATTTGCAAACTTTTTCCAGATTACAAAGACTGGTTTGGAGGTTCGAACCTGGCTTACTTTTTTCCGAAGATACCCGAAGTTGGACTTGGAAAATTTTTGGCTCAAAATACCAGTAAAGAATGCGCTCAACCTTTTTGAGACAAGGTGTACATATGTATAATCCGAGATGGACGTATACATTACTTCAGAGAGTAGGACATTGTAAGTCTATTTGCAATGCCGAGTATTTACAGATTTGACAGTTACACTGAATCCTCCAAACATTTTTCAGTTTAATTTAGTTTATGAAAGGTTAATAATGGTTGACAGGAACACACGCTTCTCGACACTTTCGATTGTATTTTTCATTTTTATTTTTTATTTAATTATTTTAGCTGCGCTTATGATTTTTTTAAAAATTAACATTAGAGAAATGTGGGGAAATTGTGCGCACCAAAGAATGACACAAAATTGTGAAGCACTATTTTGTGATATCTAAAGCTCAAAGTTTCATCACATATTTTCTAATTCCGCCTGTTTGTGCGAAGTAAAATTATGTAATTGTATTAAGACAATAATAATTTAATAATAATAATAATAATAATAATAATAATAATAATAATAATAATAATAATAATAATAATAATAATAATAATAATAATAATAATAATAATAATAATAGAAGATCCAAAGGTATTGCATAGCGTAGAATCACCTACACATACAGGTAATACCGTGCAGCTGGAAAGAATTGCATAGGTTTTAAATCGATATTGTGTTGAAACAAATATTTTGTTTCAACTAGAAGGTATTTGAGAGTACAATATGGAAATGAGAATATATTTTGGAGATTCGCCGTATCAAGGAAACTATTTAAACTTAAATAAATGATAGTAGCTACATATCAAAAAAACTTAATATAAGTGTCTCTGATTAAAGTATAATTTTCAGCAATGTGAGAGGCATGATAGAAAATACGTTTGCATGTAATAAACAGACAACCCATTACAAACCATTTAAGTATATTTCATACAGAATTCCCACGTATAATTTCCTGGCAAGTCCCAATCACTGCATTCTGCGTAGGATTAGTTCGAACAGAACACATTATGATACTACAACTCTCCATTTCTTTCGGTAGAAATATTGCATAAATTTCCAGATTTTGATGTCAGCACCATCCAGTTCATCATCATACAACAGTTCTTCATCTATGTCCTCCGATAACTGTCTCATTAGAAGTGAAATGTTCATAAAATAGCACTCCAGTCACTGTATACAAATCTCCAATTTGTTCTTTCTTTTTCTTTTATCTTTCTTTTCTTTCTTTCTTTCTTTTTTTTCTACTTTTAAATTTATACTTGTTAAAAACATTTACCTATCCATTGTAAACGGCCAGACTTTATGACAAATATCATACAGAATTACCGTACAATAATTGTGTGGTGTCGTTTCTTGAACAGAATTTGACATATCTAAGACCTTTGAGATTTTACAAAAAAAAAACAAAAGTACGTGATATTGATTTTTGGTAAAGTTTTAATTCTATAGGAAGATCATACACTAAATGTATTTGTGAACTCAGCAAATATATTCATAATATTAAATTATATATACAGAAAGAGTAAAAGTTGAATTCAAGAAACACAAACAGTAAATTTCGAAAGCTAAAACCGTGGATAATAAAGGGATTAATACTTCTATACGAGTAAGAGGCAGACTTGGTCGGGTAGTTATATTATAACGAAAATAATATAGAATTACAGAACTTCACAAAAAATATAGAAAAAAGTACCACGCTTGGTAAGAGAAGTAAAAACTGATAATTATAGAAAGAAATTTTCTGAGTGTAAAAGTAATGCATGTAAATTATAGAAAATTATTGCTGCTATTATTGATAAGAATGATAAGAAATAAATAGAAGTAAGTGAATTGTATACAGAGAAAGAGTTCGTAAAATTTTAACAAAACTCATGTCATTAGACCAACAACTGGAACAGATGAAATATCTAAAATGTGATATGTTTAACTTCAGTGCAGGAACGGGAACGTTCTCAAATGAAATCAAAATTTCAATCATAAAACATATAAAAAAATCAAAAGCTGATGTAAATAACTATATACTAATTTCATATGCAACTCTATCCATCACGACTCTGGAACTCACTAAAGAAATAATAAACACTTCAGGCCAGAATATATACACTTGTTTATTAAAAACTAAATTACAGTGTAACGGTTTCGACAACTTAACGTTGTCTTCATCAGACACTAACTCTGATTACTAATTTCATAACTTTGTAATTGTGCCAAACTATTAAAAAAGTTCATCAAAAATAGAATAGTTGCTTTTCTAGTACTAAAATAAGTTTTTCCGACAAAACAATGTGGTTTCCAAAGTGGGGGTAAAACACATCAGATGTTATATATAAATTAACAAAATGTATTAGTGAAAACATGGATAGTAACAAAAAGGTAATTACAGTACTTTAACCTTAAATATTAAATAAGTTAATTGTACGGGTTACTTTGGTAAATTTAATATTATTGCTTATTTAGTTATTTATTATTTATATTATTTAATTAGGATTCATATTTAAATAAGTTAGTTGTAAAGCTCATTTAGTTAATTAGATTAAGCCTAGTTATTATAAATGTATGTATAATGTGTCAACAGGGGGAAGAAGAATAGCGTCTTTTGTTTTTATTTTTTATTATTATTGGTATGTACTGTAAGGGGATTGGCTGTAGTAGCCTAAAGTAACCAATCAGAATTCAGATTTTTTTTTCGTTGTCACTTACATTAAATCTGTATTCATAGTGTCTGATGAAGCCAAAGTGAATAGTTAGCAAAATTGTTACACGTTAATGTATTGTTTTGCTCAGCGAGTAGTTTAAATCAAATTTAAGTCTATAAAAAGCACAACTTGTACGGTACAATGGAAAATACTACTGTTAAGAAATGGGTGCGTGAGTTCAAAGTAGGACGAACGAGTGTGAAAGATGAATAGAGGTCTGGAGTCCGAAAACAGCATTAACTGACGCCAACATTGCCCATGTTTAAAAATTTCATCATGGAAGATAGCCGTGTCACCATGATACGGCATGATAGCCGTGTCACATTTGTGATACACTGGAGCTAACAATCAGAAGAGTAGAGCGAATAATTACAAACGAATTGGGCCTAAAAAGTTTCTTCTCGCTAGGTTCCACGAATGCTTAATTGACGATCGAAAAGAGGCAAGGATTCGATTAAGTGTTGCAAATTTGACACGCTTTAGAAGAGAGGGATGCAATTTCATGGAAAGTGTTGTGACAGTGTATGAATCAGAGATTCTATTATTCAACCCAGAAACATAAAGCAGTCGATACAGTGGAAACACACAGATTCACCATCACCCCAAAAATTTCGTCAGGTGGCATCCAATGAGAAAGTGCTGTACGCTATCTTCTGGGAATCCCAGGGAGTGATACTGTCCCACTCTGATCCGAAAGATCATACAATTATGGTGGGTTTTTTTTCTGTACAATTTGGATACCGATTTTTTTTTTTTTTTTTTTTGCCAAAATTGACTTAGAAACGACCACAAATGGTAAATGGCAATTTCATCCTCCATATGGACAATGTACTGCCACACTGTGCTACTGTGACCTCATTCTTGGCTGACCATGGTATTGAAGTTCTACCACGCTCACCCTACTCACCAGATTCAGCCCCGAGTGACTTCTAGCTGTTCCCAAACCTCAAGGATTCTTTTTCGTGGACGCCATTTTGCCAGTAGATCATCCCTGAAAAGTGCTATTTTCCAGTATCTGAAGCATATCCCGAAAGGTGACTATGCCAGGGGTGCCCACAAGGAGGGGGGGCTATGACGCAAACTGCGTCATTGAAATATTTGGGGGGGGGTTAAAAATCTATATAAATATGTTTGAGGAGGTGTAAAAATTAATCGAAATTTTTTTTTTTCATGGAAGAACACCTACGGATAGACAATTAAGGGAGGGTGCGTCATGGACATGAGGGGGGGTGGAACCACTGACTATGCTATGCTAAACGAAATGGATGAAGCAACGGCAACTATGCATCAATAAAGAGGGAGAGTTCATTGAGAAATGGACACAGGTTAATTCCCTATATTTCCTTGTTCTTGGAAATTAGAACGAAACGGCACGTAATTTCGGTGTGCACTTCATACATTGATTTTTTTTTTTTTCGTACTGCAATGAATTGATATTTACAAAACAACCTTACATTTCGTTTCATACTATCATTTTCATAACTTACAATGATTCTTACAAATTCGCACGAATGGATAATCAGGATTTTTGTTAATATATTGGATACTGTAATTAAAATTCATTAATATGTGAATTTACTCATATGAAATCACCTAAACAACTTCATATGTAAAGTTAAGTTCATCATTGGTATGGTCATCTGCAGGATGTTTTAAAATATATATATGCTATCTTGGACTTTCCTAAAAAGCACAAGAGTGCACGTGTTTGCTTTCATAATATTTCACAACAAAATTCTTTGTTCAGAAAACCTCATGATGTTAAGTTCCATGAATAAACTCTCTTACTGTGAATCTTGTAATATTTTGAGCATATAACAATGAATATATTACTATAAGTAAGGTATTAATTACTTTTTCTGAATAAACTCTGCAAGTAGCTTCTATAAACTAAGCAAAAATAATGTAATGCTAACGAGTCTTACTGACGTCATGTTGTTTTATTTTTGACAGTCTTCTTAAAAAGTAACTTTTCACAAGTTGCTGGAAGTTAATAGAAGTTACAACAGGAAAGAAAGGCTATAATAAGACTTAGCATAAATAATTATTCAATGAAAAGGCACTAGCAGCGGGCTTTGAGCCCGAGACTTTCTGTTTGAGAAATCATAACTTATCACCTTAAAAAAATGTTATTTCTTTGTTTAAAACTGTGCAGTACTACCCAACTCGACAGCGACACGAACAAGAAATATCAAGGACAGTTAAAATTCCACGCTCGCTACTACAGAGAGACTCGAACCCTCAGTGGGCTTCTTTTCACGATAGTCAACCTAATGCCTCAGATTACTCGATTACACCCATCGGATACTACTAAACTACTAATGCTTCTTGCTTTTGATGGTTCGAGTGTCATACAATCTATTGACACTCCCATAAATTCTCAATTCAGAAATTTAAATTATTGAATGTGGCCTCTTCGAACTTTTAAGTGGAATGTTGGAGAACTTTTTGTACCTTTTCATATTTATACAAAGGATGGAGTACAGTCAATACGTCATTTAACAATATCATATTAGATATATTAAGTGTACATCTGAGATGCAGAATTGAATTTAGCGAGTTTATCAGAAACGTTAAATATTCGTATGTTCCTCAAGCCCCCTGTAAATGAGTTTTCTTCAAATTCAGACCTAGTTACATACCTTTATCGCACTCAAAATCGGAAACAAACTCGTCAATTCCATTTTTGAAATACAAATTTCTGAGCCTACATATTGTTTCTTTAATGAAACAATATTTTAAATATATAAAGGTATCATTTTTATTTTAAAGGAAATGATACATTTAGATATTTCATTTATGAAGGTCAGAGAGGAACCAAGTTTTGGTCGAGGAAGTGGAGTTGAGAATTAACTCCATGTTCTTTCTAAATTGTTAAGTATAAAAATAGCACACTACACAGTACAACAATTAGGAAAGGAGATTGTCTAAAAGTAAATAAATAACAAGTAAAATTAACTTACCTCGGTGTATCCAAAATAGAAAACCGCTTTATCCACACACATGCATTTGCAAAATCATTTAGTAACTTCTGGAAGTTCTGGACTGTAATAGTGTTTAAGATACTCATCATTATTTTCTGGATGGTTGAAACATCGTAGAAAAGCAACACTTTAATGGTGCTTTCAATTTGGGGAAAATAAAGTAATAACAGAGGAATAGGTCTGGCGAGTATGAGGGGTGTGGTAACACAAGCTCTTTTTGTTCAAAAACTCTTTCCAGTTTCTGTTCCTTATAAGGAATGAACCACGAAACGGGCACACAGGTTCAATTTCTTTAAATCTTCCGTTAAATCTTCCGTTGGCGAACAGTCTGTTTATTCACCATTATGAAGCCTGATATTACCCTGAGGCTTGCATTTCGGTTATTCAAAATGATATACCAAACTTTGTCAATCATTTTAGCTGCTCTGACAGACTTGATTGGGCTTGGGAACTGGTCATCTTCCATAGACTCCCTGCAAGCACTGAACCTCATATACGATTCAAAAACACGGCAAAGAGCAAAGAAATTGCTCTCATAAACCTTTTTCAACATCTCAAATACTTGGGTGTTGGAGTTTTCCCTAAGGACGCTGACGACTTTATTATCTGTTCCATTGTTGAAACGGTGACGAGGTATCACAACACCAGTCTAAACTTAGCCGCATCACGCGCCATATCGATGACTAGCCGAGCTGAAAAGTTCTGCACGTGCTCCCAAGATGACACGCAACATTTACCAATATGAAAAAATTGGTACCAAAACTAATTTCGTAGTAGAATAATTTGTTTGTCTCATTTTCTAATTGCAGCGCTGTACATTTCAAGACTTGGAAAGGATCGGTGAACCCCAGATGGAAGAACTGAAGAGGAATTCTTTTTAGAAAAATAAGACTAAGTTTCATTTACATCTTTCTTTATACGTTTCAATTTAAGTGAAGGAACAACAGTTCTTTTTATCTCACTTATCCAGAGCACGACTGGAATAGACCATTTCAAACAAAACTGACTAATGTAACATGCAAACTTGCCTAGTTATATTTTTGCACACCAATATATATAAATTCTAGCGTGTTTTTTAAGCGGCAATGCAAAACATGGAAATGCGATACAAACTGAAAAATGCATCGTAAATTGCAATGCATCTTTTCATCTTTCATTATTACCATGGAAGCTAAAATAAGGAGCAAACTGGAAAAATATTACTATTATTTCAAGAAATTTTTCTTTGAAGGGTCGGTTGCTGCAAGAAAAAATGCCTCGACTTTGGGCTGCAAAACAGTTTCCCACTTTGTCTTTCCTTCCTTTTGTCGGTTTGTTGCTAGTGGGACATCTTCCAGACCTTCTCAGGCTTCGGGTCACCCTGTCCTTGTTTCTGAGTGTGTAATAATAATAATAATAAAGTCCCTTGAGGGAAAGGTGCATTGGCAGCAGAGAAAACAAGTTCAAACTACAATTGGACCTAGCCGATATACGGTGTAGCATGAATGGGACTTGAATATGTTTAGTAAAACTCAGAAGTGCTTATAGTAGGTCACTGAAACAGTAATAGTAACTATTTGCGTCGAAAATATAGAAAAATATACTCGTCTTTCTTTCTCTTTGCATTTGAAGTACTGATATACCGGATGCCTATTTACGCCCCTTGTAAATATCAACATACAATATTTGTAAGATTACTCATTATAGTACAGAAAATGCAATGCAAAATTTACAAATTGCGACAAATTGAAATTTGTATCGCAATTTGCTACACAAAATGTATTTTTTAAAAAAGGCTGGTAACTTCTTATGTAAATTTTTACATTTGAATATTTAATTTAGCTATAATTACCGGATATTTTGTATTTTGTTAAGTAAGTGTGTACATAAGAACTAATACTAATATTTTAATCGTAATAGTTAATCATTTTGTATATTCCATTTAATATGAAGAAATCATCATTGGAAATTTGAGAAACATTTTATCAAAAATCAGAAGTTGGCCAGAACTAAGAAACTCAGAGGCCAATGACCTACACTGTGTAAGGAATTGTCAACCAAGCACTTCTAATAAAAACTAACAATGTCATCGTACAGGATATAGGCCTACCTACAAGACTTAAAAATAACAAATAATATTTTAGAGGAATCGAAAAAAGTATGAACGGTGACAGTGAGGTTGAAGTTAACCTATTGTTTGAACTCCACATCTTATGAAGGCACAGCGTAATAATACGTATGAAATTCTTTCTTCAACCAGAACTTTCACACATTTTCAAAGCTTACGGTCAGGCTATCCTGGCTGGCGCGGTAAGCCTCTCGAGAAGATGCTAGCTTTTCAGACAGAAGTACCAGATGAAGTATGTGATAATTAATATTTATAATTAGAATAAATAATAGTACTCATATTTTTGGAAAGTACCGCGAAGAATATGTTTGATCTCTTCCGTTACCCTCCTTTGTTATTTCTTAATTAAAACCTTGTCTTTTAGTTGTTTGTATGTTGAAAGAAACACAAAGATGCTTCTGGTGTTTGTGGGTGAAGCTTAACAAACCTGCTTAGAGAGCAGAAGAATAGCCACCGAGCACCAGGAAATCCACTGTTTTCAGCGTTTCTGGAGAATGACAACTCCATATCTATATGAAACACCTAATAAAATGTGTATAGGTGTAATTCAGTTTGTTTTGTTGTAATAAGTGAAAATGTAGCAACCGAACAGAAGTGCACAAGAAAGAATCGCGTGAAATTGTTTTAATGATTTTTCACATTTTCTCCACCAGAGGGTAGCTTTGCATAGACAGGTGCAAACTAGGCTGTTGTTGCATGGTGGTGAAAATATTAGATTTTAATATCACGATTAAGAGACTATATCAGAAAGTTACTAAAGAGTGGCAGGTGTCAAATGAATTTTAGAAGTTTGTAGTTTATTATATATCTATTAGAAAGAAGTGACACCTAATCGTTAACGATATAACGTTAATGACTAAAGATATGGCAATTGGATATAGGACCTCCCAGAAAGAAACCGTTACTCTTAAAAGAAAGAAAGGGTAGAGACCCATTTGAAGAGAGTGCAAGTATAGCGCGAGCTTCTCCTTTTCAGAGAATTCAACAGCTCACAAAAACCCAAAAAGGGAGTATTCAAAATTCAGTATCTATCCAGTTGTTTCAGTGGAGTGAGTGTTCTTATCGTGTTGAGATTGATCTCGGGTAGTTCGTGATATGTATAATGAAGACAGATCCCAAGTAGTTCGCTCTTCAGACTGTGTTAATGCAGTTCTAGATCATTTAGTTAGACCGTTTTTAAATATAATGCTTAGACAGTTCTTGAACATTTCGCGAGTCGATCTATCATCAGGATCCAGTTTTTGAGTTATTACTCAAGTGAACTTCAATTAGTCGACGAGTTTTAATTTGATTTGAACAGTTTACATTCCGCTTGTGATGAATTCCCAGATGGAATAATAAACTTGTAAATTTTCTAAATTACTTGGAACTTCGTGATATATGTTTTATGTTTTCACCCAAAAACAAATATTTCTACGAAATTCACTAAACATGCTAGTGGAAGTTGAAGAACGCTTCACTATCAGTTTATTTGCATTTATTCCTGAGAACTGTATCTCACAAACGATTCGAGTGTTAATTATGGAATACGAAGAAAGTAGCTTGATGTGGAATCACACGTAAAATTATAGTAGTAGCATAAAAGCCAACTACAAGGCGAGAAGAACTAAATAAAAGCCTTAATGCTACTCATTCATAATGGAAGCTGCATGAAGAACATTCAGAGTTCAGTTGGTACAATTTTAGGATAAAATATCATTACTTTCAGTGAATGGAGAATTCAAGTGAAGCAACGAACAAACATCGGAGTAAAGAATGGATATATACATTATCAACTGATTACGTGATATGAATCTATAATCAAGCTAATATTTTCAAGCTGTTAAATAGAATGTTTGAAAAAGATACAGTACCTGGGTATATGTATTTTTCTTTCTTCCGTACATATTCATAGTGAAGTGTTATTATAGAGTTAGGTGCTAAAGTTCAGTGTGTTAAAATAAGTGTTTCAACCTAATATCAATGGAGTTATCAACATCACTAAGCAGTTTTCCTTTGGTGTTGGTGAGTACCAGAATTATTTATCTGTTTTCTTTCAGGTTTGAGGTGACCTTTGCACATTAATGCCAGAATTCGTGAAGTCTATTGGAAATCACAAAAGCTCTTTGATATTGAGGTGTCAGATCAGCGTAAGTCCACGTATGAAAGAAAGCCTGAAAAGCGTAACCGGACTATAATTAAGGATCTTACGCATACAGGAATGTAAAGGAGGTAATTGCTTTAAATATTTTTGCTCTACCGACTTAAAATTGAGAATTTTTAATTTTTGTATTTGGCAATTGAAAATTTATTATAAATTTATGAAATCAGACATTCCTGTAAGCAAGGTTTATAGGACAGGAGTTTACATGTACTTTGCAGATCAAAATTCTCCTTTACCCCTGCACTCCACAACTGTATTGGTCATCATAGCGTGACCCTTCACAATTATTTTGGCGCCCATGAGTTAAGGGCCGAAGTACACTGGTCAGCCACATTCACAGTTATTTTGTTGCCTAACGGTACGGCTTATCTTTCACAAACTATGCCTTTTCTCATATTATCTCTAACGATTAGAATTACGAGCTTTCATTACTCAAAGGTACACGCTCTGTGTGCATTTCATAAAAGTAAATTTATCGCTATATATTTTGTTCCCAAAGAATTTTTTTTTAAAGGTATGTTTAGTGTTATACAAAGTGTTAAGTGCCAAACTTGGGGGAGGAACGATGGAATGCCCGCCTATCCTCTAGAAATGACGCCTCTACTTGCACAAATTACTAAAGAATTAGTTTCTAGGATGAACATTTTTCTATATTGCTTTCTGTTCCAAGAGTAAACATTAAGCTGTGTTGTATTAGGGTTTAGCGTTCCTTTTAACACCAAGGTTATATATAACCGAGACATACTGTTTAACGTGGAATCCAAACCACATGAGTTCCCACCAAGGATTGAACATGGATAACCTACGCCGGAGTAAACGTTAGAGACAAGAGAAGGGGCTATGATTTTGTTTAATATGTTCTAATGCACTCTTTACATAGCTGTTAAATATATTTATAAATTTATTGCATTTCATATCAGTAAAATACAGATTCTTTATTTACATAAAAAAAACTTGCCTAGCCAGGATTCGAAACCATGTTAAAAATAAACATTAGTACACGAATCCATTACGTTATCCACTAGACCAAGAGCGCTTGGCTATTAGTTTTTTCGGTTTGTTTCTGTTATTGTTCTGTTGACGTGTACCTTTCATAGGGTTTAGTTGAGTTGATTTTGAGTTTAACGTCCCGTTCAGCAGCGAGGCTATATGAGACGTGGACCTACTGATTAACGTGAAATCCGAACCACATGAGCTCCCGCCGGGAACCGAACCCGGGCCTCCCATGCCAAAGACGCGTACGCTAACCGCTTAGCCACGGAGGAGCTCTCCACAGGGTTCAATCTCGTATCATATAGTAAGCAAGTTTTTACTTTCATCATATTTTCTTTTGTCATATTTTATGATTTTTTTTTTTTTTTTTTTTTTTTTTCACGAGACCTGAATATTTACTTGAAGGCAACGTCCAGATGGTTTATTTCTATTAGAGAATATACACACTGCTCCGTAACAGAACGGAAGGAGAACAGATTTCTCTTCTGAAGAGATCCGAGAGGCGTAAGGATCTAGGTTTAACTTTTTGGACTTGGTCTCTGAAAGGTAATCCCACTTTTCGTGACGAAAAGTGTACAGTCCGCAGCAACAAACCTGCAACATGAGCATGTAAGTTTATTGTCAAACTACGCATAACAGCCCAGGGAATCAACATAACGTCTAAGTAGCACAAAGCACGCCAGGAGAAATCTCGGCGTCGTCCCCTCCACACTTATTTTGGAGCAAAAGACTTCGTCGTTTCACAATAAACTTACATGCTCATGTTGCAGGTTTTTTGCCGCGAACTGTACAATGCACTAGTATACAAGGACAACAATGAAATATTGTTTAACCCTTGTAGTACCAAGATGGGGTCAATTTGACCCCAGCGAGACAACATGTATTTTTTATTGCATTAAAAAAATATATCCTGAATGGTCTTCTAGGAATGTTTCTATAAGAGTTTCTTGAATAATTTTGTACACTTTTGTACAAGTATCGTAGAGTCTAATTTGTCTTTTTATTTACAGAAACGGAAAATGGGGTCAAAATGACCCTATCTTGGTCAATCATGGAATAAAGTTTTCAACCATATTCCGAGCAAGGAGGGAAGAAAAAAGTTTTCTCATTCCGCCAAATGTAGATGGCGCTTAGGGCATGGCATTTTCGTGCAAGCGAGTTTTGGCGCCAACCTCACTTTGTTAGTTTCTCTTATGTGGTATATTTTCCTCTTTACAATAAATGTTCATTGCTTGTATTGTAACAATAGAATATCATTTGATCTCCTTGCTGGTCTTAGGGTCACAAAAACCTATGGGGTCAAATTGACCCCATCTTAGACATTTACGTAAAATTTATATCTTGGTACTCCAAGGGTTAATATAACGGAAACTGTTATTTGAGGAAATTGTGAAAGCCTAGTTGCACTATTCCTTTACATTTACACTATTTGCAATAATAATAATCTTATTACATTGAGCTACTATTATGATGATGTTTAGACGCAATATATGTAATAGAAAAAGAACGAGGCAATTTTGAATGAAAATATATAAATAAAAACGTACACTACAACTTAACAGGTCAGCCGCAATGTTGGGTCCCTCAGACCAAATACTTCGAAGAAAAAAACAATGAATTTACTTGATAACACTACACGATCTCTCTACTCTCTCATCTTTCAGTTTACATTAACATATCATCTTTTGCTAGTAATTTCTATTTCTGAGTAATATTTCGTTGACTTTTTATTGCTTTTAGATCATGTACCCCCTTTTTTTAATCTGTTTTAGTAAATATATTTGAATTTTTTCAATGCAGTTGTTTTACATCCGTGAAAAACAGCTGGTACTTGCGTGTTGAAGAAATAAGATAAATATTAGAAAGAACTAGATGACGCACCTTGTAAAGACGGCAAAAATGTAGATACTGATTTGTATATTGATTTATTATGATAACGATAATAAGGCACAAATATTAGGCGATTATTGCAGTAATGAAACTAAATGAAATTAATACATTTTAGGTAGCAGCATACGAATAAAATGAAGGAAAGAGATAAGAAATATAGGTAATCATGTTCAGTCTAATAATATACTGGTCAGTATCACAGGTAAATATATATATATATAAGAAAAATATCGTTTCTCCGATCAGCAGTACTACCATAGCATTTGCCTTCTAAATTCTGTTTTCAGCCTGTTCGAAAACACAACGGAATATTACAGGAATAAAATACAGAATCTTGCTAGAAATTTTGTTAAGGTAGGAGAAAATTGTAGTTTTAGCTTTCTTGAGTGATCATTCATGTCGCATTACCTTATTATTGTTCTGTATCCCCAAATATGGAATGTCCCAAGAAAGTATTTTGGTGGATTTTTAATAATCATTGCTCAAGTAACTCCCTGATACAAGCCATGTGTAACGTTAAGAAGTTGTTTGCAGTAAGTCCACTGTTTCTCCTTCTTGTCAATACTTCTCCATGAGTAAGAAATTTTTATCAGTTTTTACTCATTTCTTTAAACAGGAAAAGTTACCGTTCCGGTTTCCCAAATTCTCTTCATGCTAGATTAACTCTTCTTTTGAAACTGACGAACAAAGGGGACTCGAAGAAAACCAATTTTGATAAATCAATCTCATTCTTTCAATATTGGGCAATTTGATGGGAACTAAGTCAGTCACGAAGGTAAATGACGCTTTCAATCTGAGTAATCGTAAGTTTTCAGAATCACTTCTTTTAACCCCTAAAGTTACTCTCACAAACGATCTCCAGGCATCAGCCAAAGATGAATAAATCGTTTACTTAGGAAGAATTTCCTCTTTAATTTACCATTTTCTGGTTAAATCTATGAACTCTACGAAATTAAGATTCTCCCGCATTTTATATAAGGATGAGCTATGCGCTTATAACCTATGGCGATTTCAGATGATGATATTTGAATACTACACATAATAGATATAATTGTTGTCATAGTTAGGAAATATATACTTAAAAATGAGTATCTTCGTTCCATAGTTAGTAGGGCTAATATGCCAAAGGGTCTACCAGATTTATCATCATCACTGATAAGAGCTTTTTCGGCTTTTATCACTAAAGGGTTAATTTAACAATTTCGAATGGAATGACCCTTAAAACCTAAGAAAAAATTTGGCTACAGATATAAAGCAAACAATGAGTTCACATAGCCTTAAACGATTATCCTTAGTATCCAAGAACTATCTGCAAATCTGAATAGTAACGAGGTTTCGATTTCAATCCATTTCCCCGCTTGCATTTGTGTGTGTGTTTGTGTCTAAAGTTTATTCCAACTGATCCATTTTCACCAGTGGCGGATCTAGCTCCCCCCCCCCCCGTTTTTTGAGGTTTAATCTATTTATAGATTTTTGAAAGTTTATAGTAAACTCATGATATACCTATCGTAGTCTGGAAGCAGATTCTTGGAAAAATGTTCCTGAAATCGCAGATGAGTTATGCATACAAGTATATCATTGTCTTTCCATGGCTCCGTGCAGTTGGTAAAGTGAAAAAGTTGGACTCATGAGTGCCACATGAATTTGGTACCAGCCAACAAGAACCCCTTGGAAAATTTCTTGTATTGGTTTAGAACTACAAATGAAAATGAATCTTATGACAACGGTCAATGACAATAGTTGGATCATGACCAAAGTCTAGAACAGCCTCCTAAACACTCCCCCCCCCATCCCCCCACACAGAAGGTTTTGTTGGTATAGTGGTTTTTGGTAGGAAAGTGATCTATCATATTTTTCTCAGACGAGGTAAAACCATTACCGCAGATAATTACGGTGCTGAACTCCATAAAACACACGCAAACTTGTCCGCAAGCATCCACCATTGTTTAATAGACAGTATTCCATGTTATACAACTGCTCGCCGACATGTCGCGCAACGAACGGTGTTGGCTCTTCATGAATTGCAATATAAAACCCTAGGTGGTTGAGGACGTCTTCGCATCCCCCTTCCCCCCACCCCCCAAAAAAAGCGTGTATCCGCCAACACGATGAAATGAAATGAAATTTTTGAGTTTTACGTCCCACGATTATGCCGGCTAGGCTAAAGGAGACGGTGAAAATGAGAAATGAATGAAATTGTGGAATGAAGAAAGTGGGAGGAAACGGGAGAACCCCGAGAAAACCCACGCACACTGTGTTTGTCCACCATAAAGTACACTTGGCGGAAGCAGGGTTTGAACCCAGGACCCCATGCACCAGAGGTGATGCCAACACAATATTTGCTGTTTTCATCGCTCACAGTATTACTACAATCTCTAGAGTACTATCCTCCTCTTCTGATACGCTCCCAATACGTGAAATTTTCTCATTATAAACTACAAAAACGCAAGGGAAATTTTATTGAACTACTTTTGTTTCGTGTTCATGATATATGTAGACATATTCAAAATAATTTGAACATCAATCTTCCTTATGAAAAATTTGATCTGTACCAGACATTTTTTTTAAAGCATGAAATGTCTCAAAATGAACAATATACATATACGTCTTTAATATTCGCTGGAACTTTGCGACTATTATATGAATTTATTCCGTCAATAAAAACTTTTCTTTCCATAAATGAAATAAACACCACGTAAATTATTTTTATTACCGACATCGCTTCCTTAGTTAATCTACTTTGACCTCACACTGGCTTCAACATCTATGCTATCTCTGTGGATGCTAATGATTAATTAACAATCGTAAGGAACAGTAAATAAAATAACACGTTGGCAATTGAAGTGGATGGTAAAACTGAGCATACATCTTTGTGAAATTGTCCGAGCATACTGAGTTTATCAGAAGGCGAATAAACAAAAAGTACTGATTTAACAAGTACTGCTAAGTATAACATATTTCCTTGCAATCAGCATAAGGTATCGAAAGAGATAAGGATACAGAACTTTTTAAAGTAAAATGGGTGAGAATGACTACAGACTTGTTTTCACCATTCCACGATGTAAATAAAATAATGTGTAAGTATCGTAATCCCCTTCTGTGGCTTGTACTTGAGCAGTTTGAAGAAATATTATCCAAGCTTTGCCGGTGTCTCAGTAAACGAATTAAACTATCATTCATCTAGGACAACATGAAAATCCATGTACTCAAGTTCTTTTTTTCTGCTTTAGATATTTCTGCACATGGTTGCGTAATACCTTTAAATCTATGCAAATACAGATTAACGGTTTTTTTCCAATCCAAGAATGCTCCTTCACCGATTTAGTCTCATAACTTCCAACCTTCCATCGACACTAATGCATAAAACTCAAACTCATACAAAAAGTGGTAGGATAGTTTTCTCTTTTTTCATGGAATTAGTAATAAATGAAAATCCACAGTTAAGACTGTTAATGAAAATGTCATTTTATTAATGAAAGTGCAATGAGTTTTTTTTTCTTCATGAAATCAATATGACTTATGATCGCAGACATATTCATTGTAACATAACTGTGTAAACAGTTTTTTTTTTTTCGGTTCCAAACATTCACAGAAAATAGAGCTTATCATTGGTTCTTTGGGAAACCTACGGAGGGTGGGGGGAAGATGACGCCTGTCAAAGTATCACGTCACACTAAAATGAGGTAACACATAGCTATAACTTGTACTGATTCTTTTTTCCCTCTCTCTCCCTTTTCTCTACCAAATCATACAGGTCATTTAACATTTCCTCCTCAAACTTTTTTTTTCTTTAGCTTGAACTTTTAGTCACATATATATCTATATATACACATTTTCTGAAAAAAACAAAATTACTTTTGAAATTTACTTTGCTACGAATAACTCAACCAATTCCTTCTCAAATTTATTAAGGAATAGAAAAACAAACTACGACAATCCCCTTCTGCAGCTTACTCTATCCTCAAACCATTGCTTTATCTAGAACTAACGTAGGTGGGAAACTAAAAAAAATTATTAATAATAATAATAATGATAATAATACAAGATACACTTATCACAGAACACATATGGCATGGGGACAGTTCTTTACATACATTAATTAACCTCCAGCAAATTACTGTTCCATAATTTTACTCAACTGATTCATATGCTTTTAGCTTCAGAAATTAAAATCTTAAAATGTGTCCCAATCCCCTGAAGTTTCTACCAATCTGGGACACACACAAAAAATATATGAAACTTTGACGTTTACCAGAAATAAGTACAATTTTTGGTAATAAGTTTAAATATTACACTATATGAGAAAAGGAGAATTTTTGTTTTATTTTACATGTCATGAGAATATTCAATTTCCAATTTGTTTTCCTGAAATACAGTATTCAGATAACTGAATTAAATATTACAAAATTGAAACTACTTTTATCAATGTCATGGCTATTGATAACCATCTTTATTATTTTTTTTACGTTGGATCACATATTTAATTATTTAACCAATTTGCACGAGAGAACAAAAAAGTTAACAGATGTACGCGTCCCAAAAGAATTTTGTCATGATATATCAGGGACATTTTGGTAAGGCATTATAACATAAACATTTTTACATGAATAGAATTTAACAGAGAATGACCTTCCTTTTTCTCTTCCTATTAAAAAAAATCGACCAAGAATTTGAAGAGGAACACTTTTATGGTTGGAGATCAGACACCAAACACTGGGTATATAACATTGTTTCCTTTAAGAGATGGGGAGAAAATTTTAATCTTTTGTTTTTAAAAAAATGGAATAAATACTGCTGTCCTCAACTGGCAGCTATACTCGCAAGATTTTCTTTTCTTTTTAGTCACCAGAAAATGACTGCCACATAATCTTGTATCAGTTACATTTTTAAAAAAATGAGATACCATGTTTATCTTCTGACTTCTTTGAGGATAAGGAAAGAAATTTTGAAATGGCCATTATATCACTGTCTTCTGACCATTCAACTTTCTCTGGAGACTCATAGGAAATGATCTTCACTTCATGTATATATATATATTTTTGTTATCTCTTATCCATGAACGAACACACACAATTGAAACACGTACACTCAAGAAAAAAAATATATACGTTAAATCTGTTATGTGGTTCTTCCACTAATACATTTGAACACATTATTACCACCCTACTAGTGGCATTAAATTATTTGGTCGCACAAGTTGCCCTCTGTCACGCACATAGGACAAGATTTCTTCTTATCTTTTCTTTGAAAGAAAACTTTCAACAGTCCAACAAGCAGCTGTTCCGAAGCTTTGGAAGCCGCAAACACCTACAGAAGCTAGAGAACAGGAATCATGAGACGTGTCCTGCTTGCCCTCCGTTTAGCTGCTTTCAGCTCTGTTTCACGCGTTTCCGAGGGGGTCCGATCGGGGGGATCTGCTGAGTAGCTAGAGCTCTGAAGGCTTCCGCTATGAGATGTGGATGTGAATGAATCATCGACTTCCACCCTGCAGTATCCATCACATCCGTTGCATGTCTGAAAATAAAAATAACATTGCGATATATTCATATATTACAAGCGAACTTAAATGAAACACTGCTTACTTAATATACATGATTATACCTATAGTACATAACTACGAATGAACGTAATTCAACCGATATTTAATCAACTACATTCAATCAAATTACAAAATATTTATAATTATATTCTTTTTTCTGAGTTTCTCTGGAAGTATTATTTATCATATTGATCTGCCCTGATACCTCATAAACTCAAATCTACATGGTGTTACTAAACTGAACTGCCTAGTTTCGATTTTAGATCTAACACATCAGCAATTTCATTATAGACAATGAATTACATTAATTTTGAAGTCGGAAAATAACTTTTCCCCCATGGAATAAAGAGAAGTTTGCATTTGCAATGTAGAGGTGATAATGTACCAAGCACATGAGGAAAGAAGTTCAATACGTGAAGAAGACGAGAAACAAAATGCTGATCAAACATTCTATGACGAAGATCAATGTCGAGTATGAACGAGCCATCAGAGAAGTTTGAAGTGAAGAGTAACTGAAAACAAGGAAGAATGACGACTCCCATAATTAGCTAACGACGTTAACGAAAGTATATTTACAAGAGTAAAAAAAAAACAAGGAAATAAATATGTAAGAACGAAAGAAATGAAATAAAATCTTTACGTCCCACCGTTATGCCGGTTAGGCTCAAGGAGACTGTAATAATGAGAAATGAATGAAATGAAGAAAGTGGGAGGAAACGGGAGAACCCCGAGAAAACCTACGCACATGGTGGTTGTCCATCACAAAGTTCACTTTGCGCGAGCTGGGATCGAACCAAGGACCCCATGCACCAGAGGTGAACGCTCTACCACTGGCCATCGCGGCCCTAAAGAACGAAAGAATATTTATCTATCTTATACTTTCTACACATGAAAAGGTTAGAAAAATGGCCACAAGAAGAACATACACGATCCAATGTAATACAAAACATGTGGAAAGAAGAGAAATAAAAAGTGATAAGGTTCAGGATAAAGAATAATGGAATAATATATGTCGCTAGAAAGGACTCGTTCGTTCACATCTAGACCGAGCAGGATACTGTAATCGGAAATTAACCATATACACAATTGGAACGTAAGATTTCAATGACGGGCCATCATAAAGAATAAATTACTTACACCTGCTTCCGTATATAGTATATACACAAAAGTTATAAGGTGACTTTCGCTGAATGTTACATCAGATAAGTAGGGAAAGGAGGAAAACACAGAGCAACTAACAGAAATATTATTATAAAGTGTCCAGGTGGTTCATTAATAGAGATAATGTTTGAAACACATATCGGTACAACTCTCTAGCTTAGGAAACTTTGCTATGCTTAGGAGCTATAGCAGAGGAAATATCTATTGGAATTTTGAACTTTCGACCTCAAGTGACAAATTAATTTTCCGAAAATTAAAACGTATACCCTTGACTTTGCAGTATGTTGCTCAGCAGCAATAAGGTCAGTGCACCCAACCTAAACAGAACACTGCCTTTACCGTAAAACTGTCCTACATTTCACCATAACTGCGAATGTCAATCCTCCTGCATCAAGTACAATTATTTTCGAACTTTACAAGAACTCCTACATTAATACAACACATTAACCCGAAATTTGATTGCAATGTAGCTATTGATTCAACCCAGTCAACTCAGCGGTGATCTTAGCAGATCAGTTGGACTTTTAGATTCATGTTTTCGCATAAATTTTACAATAACTTGAAACCTTAAGCTTGCGTGCATTAAAAATCCAATTCGGGTTATGATACCTGTTTACACTTATACTTGACACAGAACTATAGGTTTCTATACAAAATTGAATGAGATTTTCAACTCTTTCTAAAACAAATAAAACAAAATTAATTTCATGTGTTCAGGTTCTGAGTTAAACAATCTGTTTAATTATATGTCCACTTGATTTAGTCAGGTCGTATAAAACTGTGATGCATTAAAGGTTACACTTTCCTATGTCCTTGTCCTATTCCACACTAATAATAATAAATAATAATAATAAATAATAATAATAATAATAATAATAATATCAAGGCTATTCGTAAAAGAATACAGCATATTTACAGTATAACTGGAAAATGAAGATTTATACTTGAAATTGTACACCTAAGTATTTTAGCAACCACAAAATCCTGTATTTAAAAATTACAACACTTTCAAGTTCCTCATTGTTAAGTAGTAGATCTGTTTAAGTCGTTACGATACATGATTTACTGACGTGCTCATCCACAAGAACCTTCGTGCAAACAATATTCTGAGATACAGCATTTTGTAATAGTAATTCATCAATATTATATATATTGTAATTTTATTCTTTTCTTACATTATATAACTTATTTATTGCTATGATATTATTTTCATATTTTTTATATTTGACTTTTTTTTTCAGAAAGATAAACAGTAAATTCTGAACAGTTAGTTATAAAAGGAAAACTTCTAATAATTTTCCAGGAGGTAATGTACCTAAAATGGAAACCACATTTCCTCGCTGAACTGCTATGCTGATATGTTATATCAGAAAAATAGTAGCCCGCTTGTAAGCAGTAAGGTGTGCAATACGTTGGCCTACTTCTTTGATGAAATTGAGCCCTTCGAGGCCCCAAACGCCGCTCGATTCAATGGCTACGGGCACGAACATGTATCTATCGAGCAGATCTTTATATATATAAGAATATGTTGTAAAATTCAAACTACCTCAAATTCACCAATGTTATATACATTAGTGGTTACTCTTGCAGACAAACTTAGAGATCTCTTGCCCCAAACACTATTCATTCTCCCCTACACAACCCTCGGTTAATCTTAGACAGCACGTGCACTCTCATTCTTTTTAATGTTGCCGTACTTCCGTAACACTTGTATAGACTCTATCGAAATTCAGAATTTTTTAAAAAGCAATGAATGGAAGATAAAAGAAAGGGACAACAGAGGGATGTGACAACGTTAAGTTTTAGGTAACAGGGGTTATAAATTTCTAACAAATGTCGCCAAGAACAGCAGGGAGAGTTTTAAGGACTTTCCAGATTCCAGGAAAAAAGTAACTCGAATCACGTCTGCTAGAATAAATCTACATATAATCATGTTTCTGCTTTTTTTTACATGCATTTACTTATATTTTATTGAAAAATGCAGCAGTGTACAATCCTTCATTTTGTAATTTTTTTTTCAACTTCGATAATATACCGTATTTACTCGCGTAATTTTCGCACTTTTTTAGACGAAAAAAGTTGTTTTGAAACAAGGGTGCGTAAATTATGCGGGGGGAAAAATTACGAGCTTGTAACTGAAGTGGGATGAGGAAAAGATAAGACGCGCGAAACAAGCTCCTTAGCACAGCAGACGAGGGGTGGGGAAAGTGGAGGGGGTGAGTACGGAAGTACTTGTTTTGTTGACAGGGCTCAATGGAATGCAACAATGGCTTTTCTGCGTTCCCAATTGTTCATTAGCTACCGTAATTGATCCCTGGAAAAATGCTGTTTCACAAAAAGTTTCCACTTGCGCAAATTACGCAAGGAAAATAAAATATACAGAAAATGCCCTTCAAAATTGGGATGCGAAAATTACGCGCGTATTTACGGTACTCCGTTTTCATATATAATAACGTAAATTAATCTATCATAAATTACATTAAGTCTATTTCAGGAGTTTTTAAAAATTAGGCTTATAATAAAATTATTATTGAAGAATAATAAGAAAATTCAACTTTCAAAAAATTATAATCAAGTTTACAAACAAAGATGACTTACGTATTGATGAAGTCTATCGCCTGTGCTTTGAGTTGGTCTGCACTATGGAGATCTGCTAAAATTAAAATATCGGCAGCGTTCTCTATTGACAAGTTCGAACACAAGGCTTCTTCGCACATGACTTTTAGCCTTTCAAGAGCATACTGGAAAACAAAATATATACAATATATATATACATATATGTATGTTACAGAAGTAAGTTGGCTAAAATCGACATGTTAAAGATTATATTTTTACACTAATTCTGTACGAAAAGAATATTTCTCATCTTAATACTTTGAAAACAAAATATATTTTGTAGACGATATTTCAGTTGACTAGGCTTTTATCTGGGCAGACAACTTTATCCAACTGTACAACAAATTAAGACATACATAAGATGTAACAGTTTTCTATTTAATTTTACTCTAAAACAAACTGACCAGATGAAAGTTAAACTCTGGCAAATTGAAATATCGTACACAAAAGTAATATATATGTACTTATAATATACGAATATGTATTTAGAAAGCATGTACTTATAATATACGAATATGTATTTAGAAAGCATGTAAGTATGCAAAAGCTAGGCAGAAAGAAATTATCGTAGGCTTATTAACATTGTAAATCTTTTTTTCTTAATTTATCCATTACCGTATATTTTTCTGAAATTCAAAAGTAATTGATCTTTAAAAGTATATATGTTTTTTCACACCTAATATTTTATTGAATAATTAGTGCGTTCATCTGTAAGATAATGCTATTTTATACAGGGACGTAGTATTTATTTAGGCTATAAGGATAAGCCTATACATTTATTTATACAATAGCCTGAAATGTTGTTTTTGGACATTGATACAATTAATTTTATTAAAATGGACTTATTTTATAATGCGCTGTTTATACATCACGGAGAAATAATAGATTTAAGCTTTTGCAAGAACGCATTGTAGGCTATGAGCCGCTAGCTTTCCGCCTTTCTCATGTAATCTTGAGAATGGGGCGGTGACAATCGCTTTCCCGTCACCCTCAGCAGACAAAAACCATCAGCAATACACATATTCAACATGATGCAACGAAAGTGGACGAGTGCTGACGAAAGGTTAGCCTTTCGGGTGTTCGGAGAAACAAAAGCGACAGGACGCGGAGTTGTAAGAAAGTATACAACAGAGAGATTATGAAAAATTCAGGAGCTCCCATTCAGTAACAAGCTCTAACAAAGAAAGAAAGTAAAAAATAAATAAATAAATAAATAAATAAATAAAATACAATAAAATAAAATACAAATCTTATGATTAGTACTAATACATCAAGGACCTTAATGCGTACCGGTTTGCGTTATCGCAGCGTAAAATTTGCATTTTAGTTGGCGATAATTGACATAGCAGTTAGCCTATTTACTTATTTATTTATTTTGCGTTCAGGAGACCACAGTATTGTACATTTGTACATGCAGTATAGAACATGTCAAATCATATTAAGTTCTATATAATAAACAACTACAATAGTTTCTTATACATCATATTAGTCTTCCAACATGATACATATTAATACATAGATATACCACACCTTATCCATTCATCTACCTAGTTTTATTCATAGTGCATTTTTTTTTTTTTTTTTGTACACATTATGCTATCTTCGTTTAGTAAACATGTATTGAATATATTTAATTATAATAATATGTAAATAAGGATAACTACTCATGTAATAATAAAATAAATATCTTCCTATTGATTCATACAAGTTTCTAGCTTGAGCATTTTCATAAAATTCCGAGACAGTATAAAAGCAGTGTTCTTGTAGGTACTTTGTTAGTCTTTGTTTAAAAAAGTGATCAGATTTTGAGTTTCTTATGTTGATGGGTAAGCTGTTATAAATTTGTATTCCTGTATATTTTGGACCTTTTTGGTAAAGTGATATATTATGAATGGGAATTGCAAGATCGCTTTTGTTTCAAGTATTGTCTGTATGAATGTCACTGTTGTATTTAAGAGACGGTTTAAGGCATTTTCTTATAAAGATTGCCGTTCCCCGTATATAAAGACAAAGCAGCGGGAGAATTTTAAGCTCTCGGAATATTTTTTTTTTTTTTTTTTTTGCATGATACTCTTGATTTGTACCTTTAATTGTTCTCAGTACCCTTTTTTGAATTTTAAAAATTCAAATTGTAATTGCTTGTTGAACTTTTTGCGTTGCGACCTTTAACCTTTGCGAAGATCGATACTGAATGAGGCCTCAGATGAGGTATAGTTCCTTTTTTTCTACTTTCAATTTAAAAATAGCTTTTTCTGTAAAAGCATAAATTGAGTGAGAGCTGCTGCACTACTGTTATTCATTAGTATGCTGATATGTGTTGTTGTGGGTGAAGTGCTAAAGTTTAATATGTGATTTGGGGAATTTTAAAATTAAGATAGCCCTATATCCGTTTTTATTTGTTTCTTTGAAACAATAATACAGTGTGTGTGTGATATGCGAGTATCGTATATGTAAAGAAACCACATATGTATGGGAAATAAGAAGCAGAACCACACTTATACTTTTTCTTGCATTGTATGAAAAATATATTTCATGAATTAGCATTTTTTCTTTTTTTTATCAAGCATTGCAGCCAGGTCCGTAGTCAGAACACTAAGACGTGATCGTTTAAATAGGGTGGGATTTTTTTTTTTTTTTTTTTTTTTTTTTTTTTTTAAGGGGGCAACTAGAATTCACTTTACACTCATATATACATACAACAAACAATTGCAAGTTTAATGGGACTTGGCCCCTCTTAGCCACCCTCTAGCTACGAATCTAATTTTAGCCTACCCATTTCAAAACTTCACGCCACGTTACTGATTTTATAGTACACTTTACATACACACAAAATGATAGTGCATTTCTCAAAAGACAACTTCTGTATAACCTATTCAGGTTGAAAGTTACAGTGCATCACCCAGGTTAACAGCAAGTGTAGTTCTCTCTCTCATACGTAATGGCTATTACAGCTCTCTGTTAGAGACTACAAAAAGTCTAACCTGATCATCACTGGTAAAGGGTTAAAATTCCTTAAATCATCTTTAGTAATTATATATATATATATATATATATATATATATATATATATATATATATATATATATATATATATATATAACTACATCATGTCTACAGTACAGTGTGTCCCATAAAGGGGTTTACTCTGTTTGAATGTTAATAACAGAGAACGCATTCATGTTAACCTGATCAAACTGTTATTATTTGGTGCTCTCATGACTAGTGTATGTAGCCACTCATTTGTTTTTGTTTCCTTTCCCATTTACTTGTTTTGTTTTCCTTTCATTTTCAGTTCAGTTGCGATAAGTAATTGAAAAGATGGCTAAAAACCTTTGTTTTAAGCAACGAAACGGAATTTTATAAAGTGTTTATAGAAATAAGAGAACTGAAAGGAGTGCAGATGATGACGTCGAGCGGAATTTGATACCGTACCACTGTCATGTGTAACAGTTACGAAATTACCAGAAAGTTTGAGAGGGAAGGAACTGTTTGTAATCTGAAGAAGGGATGGTGTGGCAGGAAAAAAAATCAGTAGCGGACAAAAGAGAAGTGCAAGCAATGTTACAAACTTTCACGATCCATTCAGAAGTCCATATGGCACGCTTCGCGTGAATCATGCGTAAGCAAATTAAGCGCTCACCGCATTTTAAAGACAGTAAAGTAGTAATCCTACATTCCCAGATTGCTTCATGCAATCAATGAGGACGACCCACATAGGCGCCTCCAATTTTGTGAATGGATTTACGATAATGAACAGTTGACTGATTTCATTATTTGGTATAATGGGGCGACTTTTAAATTGAATGCAACCATTAATAGCTACAAATGTGCGTGCTGAGCAAGAGATAATCCCCATGTTGTGGGAGAACGAACTGTTAATCATCCTGGGTTATCGATGGTGTGGTCTGTCTATCAGAGGACTTGCCGGGTCATTTTAAAAGAACAGTGACAGGTACAGAACACCTTATCATTTTTCAGGAACAAAAAAAAAAAAAAAAAAAAAAAAAAAAATGTGTCAGCTGTTCATCAACTGTAGTTAAATGAAGATTTTTAAGGAGACGGGGCACCGACACATTACTATCGTGACGTCGGCAATTCCTGGACGAAACATTTGTTGAGAAATGGACAGGCCAACAACGAAGTGTTGAGTATCCACCCAGATCTCCCGATCTAAGCCGTTAGACTTCTTTCTGTGGGGGGGGGGGAACTTTGAAGAACAAGATCTACGCCACAAAACCAAGTACGACGGATGTTATGAGAGACGCGATTGAGACTGCCTGCGAATCAATTCCAATGGGAACCATATCACATGTTTGTCAGTCTGTTTCACAGCGTTGCCGTCGATATGTTAGTGCTAATGGAGGACATTTTGAACATATTCCATATTAGGAAATCACCAATAAGGTTTTGAACATCTTTGTGACTTAAAAAAAAATATATATATATTGTTTATTTTGGTTCGAGATTAAAGTTCAAAATGTATAAAAGCCTTGGTGGGACACCATGTAGCTTCAGTTACTCTTAACTTACTAATTACAATCACAATTCATAGCTACAAACCCGTCATGATACATTCAACAACATTTAATCATCTTCTATTAATCAAAATATCTGGCGCTAAAGATCCAGTTATTACTAGCTAATCTAAATTATCTTACAACTTAAATACAGTTTTCAAAAATTTATAGGATTGGCACTTTGTTTCGCACAAAGAACATTACATCTTAACCTACCAATTAATTTCAGAATATTTCAAAACAGAGAATTTTTAAAAATGTAAAATCCTGATTTGCTCGGAGTTACGGTTTGTTGTTCCCAAGTTATTTCCTATGTAGCCTCAATGTGTATTCACTGATTCTAGCTGTACTGTTTTCCTGAAGAAGGGAAAACATCGGTGTAATAGTTTCTGTAGCTGGTCAGTGATTTCTCAACGTTCTTTGGGAGAGACGATGAGGTTAATGACATTTAATCTGTTGATTGTAAGTTCTGATTTTCTAACTATTACTGGAAAATATGGAACATCAACCCAGTTCAGGGAGGCAATATTTAGTTGTATTTGTATGTTATTGGTTATTATTAGTTTTGTTTCAGAATATCATTTCTCCAAGAAGTAATTTTGTATGAAATAAGAGTATCATTCTTGGATCTGCACGACATAAATTAAACACAACAGTTGGAAACAGTTTCCACAAGTGGTAAACTCAATAGTTAAATATCTAGCATGAACTTCCAAAAAGAGGACGACCTGGATTCTAATTTTTAATGTTTTAAAAATTTTCACTTCTCTCCGAAATCCTTCAAAAACTTCATCCTATCCTAATGACTAAGGCTAATGATTTTAAGTCGAAACACTTAAGAAATTACATTTACTCAGAGACAGAAGATATAATGAAACATGAGTGCTATTATTTAAGCGTGTGTCTTTTTTCTCTTTTCTCGTCTAACACTGCTCACATTCTGTTTCGTGTTTTTGAATGCATAGACTAGATTTTGAGGAATATTACACTGTACGGAATTTTAATATTTTAGATGTTAAGAACTCTTCTTGGATTTATTTTGTACATTTGAAATGATTTAACAGGTAGTAAAAAATCTCAATTTTATAAAACAAGCGCTTACATGACCACAATTCGTCTAAAAACAAATATTCTTAGAAACTTTGGAATCATACGAAAACTTTCGTCACTTTATAGTTTCATTTCACAACACTCTTGCTTAAAATTACCAACATCCACTATAGACATTGTGAACATACTAATGTTTCATGTCCAGTTCTTTCGTTTTCCGAAAATTTACCTTATCAGCTGCTGCTAACAAATCGTCCGCCATCTTCTCCAAGTTGGCAGCTTTCCCTGTATAAATAAATCGAAGCATTTCTCTCAATACTTCGTGGTCTACATCCGTAATTTCAACCCTATTTTGTTTTCTCTCTTCCATTTCGTGTTCAAACATCGCCGCAAATACGGGGCTTCGTGCTGCAAAGACAATAAAAATGTTTAAGAACTAGTCACCACAGCGGAAAAAAATCACCTATACATATATCCAGGGCCGTATTTGTATATTGTGCGCCCCAGTGCTCTAAATAATTTGCCGCCCCCGCACAAAACTCCCCCCCACCCCCACCCAAAAAAAGACGACCAATATTAGAGTTGAAATCATAGTTTTTGGGGTCGCTGAGATGAATAATGACAGTTTTAATCCAATTCAACTTAAAGGCCATACTCTACTTCTCAGGGAGGAGCGAGGTTTTAAAAGTAATCGAAAACGGCAAATATTAGTTTGAATTCATAGTTTTCGTGGAGACCTTTATTTTGATGTTTTCAGCATATTCTGTAAAGCACCCTTAATTTGAGCCGTGTACTTTTATTATTTTTGAGGGGAGGGCTAAAAGAAGAGAATCTTAGTTTCTTTGCTAGTATCTCGAAAACTATCGATTTTTAGTGGGAAATAGAAGAGAAAAATGTACTTTAAAAACTTCTACATGAAAGAGGTCCTTCGACTTTTTTCGTATAATTAATCGTTCCAAACATATAGACTGCATTGTGTCTGAATAAAAATATCGCACGCCACTATCTTATATATAAAAATGAATGTTTATTTGCTTCTTTGTTTGTCCAGAATGCAAATTCAAGCTATTTGCATTGTATACTTTTAAGTAACTTTAACGAAGAGACCATAGTTTGCAAGTGACTGTAAGCTATTTAAGTTTTTTTTTGATGCGTAACCTAAAGAGAAGAAGGGGATTCAAATATATATATAACTAAGGACCCGTAGTACCGAGGGAATTGGGAAGGATGTAAGAAATGAAAGTCCTCATTGAGTTTTCAAAGTTGCCCCATCCCACTCTCAGGGGGCGGCAGCGGGCTAATTTCATCAGAGTAATTTTCCCATTCTAAAAATATTAATTTTTTACTTCGACTTTTTCCGATCAATGCTATTTTTCCAGATATTTTGGAGCCTCAAGTTAAAAACCTCCCCTATTCAGACATAATTAAGTCTGCATCTTTGAAACGATTAACTCTACAAAAATCTATAATCCTGTTTTGCGTAGAATTTTATACATTACAATTTTCCTCAACTATTTTCTTTATATATATATATATATATATATATATATATATATATATATATATATATATATATATATATATATACAGGGTGGTTCAGTAATGTTGGACAGCCCTGAATAAATCGGAAACCAGAAGAGATATTAGCAAGAATTTGGTGGATCCAGATACTTGTGGAAGGGGGACGTCTTTTGAGGTACAACACAATGTTACCAGGTCAACAGTGTTGCCAGCTCAGTACAAAGTTGTATTTTTTTAAATGAAACATGTAGAAGTTTATGCCATCAAAAGAATTAGTACAGAATGTGAATACCAACAAGCGAAAGCGCATTTGTCAGTGTTGCCAAATAAGGAAGTTATAAAGCTTCAAAGAACAAGAAATTAAAGTGTCCGTAGGGCAAAACTAGCAAAAAGGCAAGAAAAATAATACTACGTAATGAAAAAGAGTAACAGAAAGAGTAAACCAAAGAACGCACAGCATCCAGTGGGTAACAGGGTTGCCAAAGCAAAGGGGGAAAAAATTGAAAATTTTGCAGTTGCTATAGGAGGAAAAGTGCCCATATGACATAATGCTGGAAACACCATAGAAAGTCTATGTAAGAGTCAGGAATCCTAATCGCGTTTGTTCGAAAGCGATATCTCTAACCGTTTTCGAGATACACCAAAGGTGTGCGGGGTTTGCAACACTGCATAATTGATTTGACGATTAGACCCGTGTAGTTCATACATTTTGTTGGGCGTATCATTTTCATTACTCGTTCCTGTAGTTTGGAGGGCGAGGGAATTATTATGCAGTGTTGCAAACTCCGCACAGCTTTGGTGTATCTCGGAAACGGTTAGAGATATTGCTTTCGAACAAACGCTATTAGGATTCCTGACTCTTACATAGACTTTCTATGGTGTTTCCAGCATTATGTCATATGGGCACTTTTCCTCCTATAGCAACTGCAAAATTTTCAATTTTTTCCCCCTTTGCTGTGGCAACCCTGTTACTCACTGGATGCTGTGCGTTCTTTGGTTTACTCTTTCGGTTACTTCTCTTCATTCCGTAGTATTATTTTTCTTGCCTTTTTGCTAGTTTTGCTCTACGGACACTTTAATTTCTTGATCTTTGAAGCTTTATAACTTCCTTATTTGGCAACACTGACAGGTGCGGTTTCGCTTGTTGGTATTCACCCATTCTGTACTAATTCTTTTGATGGCATAAACTTCTATATGTTCCATTTAAAAAAATACAACTTTGTACTGAGCTGGCAACACTGTTGACCTGGTAACATTGTGTGGTACCTCAAAGGACGTCCCCCTTCTACAAGTATCTGGATCCACCAAATTCTTGCTAATATCTCTTCTGGTTTCCGATTTATTCAGGGCTGTCCAACATTACTGAACCACCCTGTATATATATATATATATATATAATAAAAAAATTAATAAAAATTAGAACACTTCTTCCTTTTCCCTCTAAAATAACAAACCCACGGTTCAAAAGAAGGTTTTCGCGGTATGCTGAGGATATCAAAATAAAAGTCTTCACAAAATCCAGCTTGTTCGGAATTTCTTCGAGGTTTTGCCCAATTTTTCTGGGCTGTAAATAAACAAATATTATAATAAAAAATGACTTTTGTTTAAGACCAGTGCTTTTATAAAACGTACTAGAAAGTGGAAAATATTTTTGGTTCGGTAAATCAGTGTTGTTGCCTTATTAAGAGAATATTAGGAAAAGTGCACTAAAAAGGAGGAAATACTTCGTTGGAAGAGTAAAGCGAAGAATTGAGACTAACTTTAGGTAAAAGCATATTAGGGTAGTGATTCGATCTAGCCAAATGCTTCCTTAGTCTTAGACTCATTTCTTCATTGGGCGGCTAAAATGTTAAATATGACTCTCATAAACAGTTCCAAATTTCTGAAACAAACAATTTTTTTTTTTTACGGATTTCCAGTCTTTTTTGAAACGCCTAACCTCTTCAAATAACCGCTGTTAAGATGCTCTGATACTACGTTTCTAATAGGAACAAGCCAATCTTGCTTTGATAATTCCTTTTACGAATTACAATACTGTAAAAACTATACGTATCAAATAGCTTTTATATAAATTTATTCAAAGTTTACTAATACCTTGCAGCATGGTGTGCAGAAAATTAATTATTGCGTTAACTCTTATACTTCTGTGATTTACAGGATGCTTAAGGTTGTGTTCTAAACATAGTACATGATATATAAATAGATGAGCTATATGGCTGGGTGAAACATAACTACATCATACCTGCGAGTATAGCTTTGTGAGCTTGGAACTCCCTCCCACTGACTGATAACGTGACGTCACTAAATTTCTGGTTCTCAAACAAAGCGCCCAGGTCATCCGATAATCGACACTCTGGCACTTTGAATTGTATGGCATTCGACTGACCTGAGATATTCACACTGTCAGCAACTACACTAACCTGAAAAAGTATATATAAAAAAAAATAAATAAATAAGTTAACAATGATATTTATTTTGTAAGCACTTCTTAATAAAAAGTTGTTCGCAGCGTAGTAGATGTGTTAGGTACAGTACATACAGATACTTGTGAATTTAACAGAAACACCTGAAAGATGTGCAACTTACCAGACTAATATGGCGTTGAATCACCTTTCGCCATCAGGAAAGTTCTGATGCGACGTGGAATGCAGTCACAGAGATCGTGAATGGTAGCAAGTGGAATATTACACTACTCTGCGTGCAGTTCTGTGGGATATAATGGAGGTGGAAATTTGCGTCGGATTCGTGATTCCAAACGGACTATAGATCTTCAATCAAGTCCACGAATTGGGTGACCAGGGGAAGTTTTCAATGTTCTGAAGCCCGATGTTCCTCAAACCGCGACACAACAGCTCCAGATGCGCGAATGGATGCATCATCATCCTGGAATATGGCGTAACTACCCGGAAGTAACATCTAAAGAATAGAATGCG
This sequence comes from Thermobia domestica, assembly GCF_964235325.1. Lineage (NCBI taxonomy): Eukaryota > Metazoa > Arthropoda > Insecta > Zygentoma > Lepismatidae > Thermobia > Thermobia domestica. The sequence goes on along the minus strand of NW_027655886.1, from coordinate 595,506 downwards.
CAATGTTCCCTAAAATGGCGACACAGTTACTGGCAGTGAGGTGACCAGCAAGCATCAGCACAGAACTCACTAAACCAGTCCGAACACAGAATCGCCTCCATTTTTTGAGGTTGGGTGCAAACACTGAGGATCATATGCTTCTTTGAGCATCCGGCATACACAAACACGGCAGTGAAAAATATATAGTGAACAGTGACTCATATACAACCATATCACACTTGTTTCTAGTTATCAATGGTCCATCCGTGCTGCATAAGTGTGGCATCATTGGCGTCGTGCTGATATGGTCTTTTATTAGTGATTTCGCCTATGCAACCCGACACCGATCTCCATGTAACTCGCGGCGGATTATAGTTATCGACACAAGCTGTGGGAGGTGCTGTTAGAAATACTTCATTACTTGAATCGCCGTCGCACGGTTCTGAGTAACAATCAGCTTTAATGTTCGGCGGAACATGTCACTGAGAGTGTTTCTACCGACCACTTTTCTTCTTCGCCGATGTGATTTTGTCGCGAATTTCGTAGGCCGTATGTGAGCACAATTCACGGTCTCCTAATAGTTAGTTAGATCCGAAATCCACAAAAGGGGGAAGACTTTATGAACATAAATAAAGAGAACGTTCAAATATTGTTGAACTTTCGAACATAATTTACCTCCCTAGCTCCTTAAACTACGCATTTTTGATACATATTTGGAGCAAGTTTTTACGTTTTATTGGCTGGATATTTGACTAGGATGAAATATCAAGTTAAATTATAAGGCTCGTCCTCTCTGATAACTCTATCATCACAATACAAAAAGCTTTCTTCAGTCATTTATTCGTCTATGACGACTTTCGTGGTAAAGAAGGTGGTATATCAATTACAACACATTATACATAAAAGTAAACAAGTCTAAAATATTGAAAGACACATTACCTAGTTAATTTCTTTAAATTTTATTATTACTATATTAATTCAAATGTAAAGAGAAAAAGTGACTGCACCGGGTCTCGAACTCGGGACCTCCGGCATACCGTGCCGATGCGTTATCAACTACGCTACCCAGTCCGCTTCCCAGAACAGCCACTCTCACTCTTGCAGTCGGTGCTCTCATCTCGGACCTCTATTGTGATTGGACAACCCTGTGTCCATATACCGAGCACCTTATGACGGTTGTGATTTCACACTATACTATATACTAATGAAAGGAAGAAACAACCGATTTTTTATATTACACACCAAATCCTCTATAGAGGCGTATTCTAACGTTAAGAGGAAAAAGTGACTGACTGGACCGAGACTTGAAACCGGGACCTCTGGCATACCGTGCCGATGTAATTCATTCAATTATTTAAAGTGCAAGTACCTTGCAGTACTTTCAAGCACTGTTACAGGTGACTATCTCGTGAACTTAAACCGAATTCTAATTTAGTTCTCACTTTTTATTGCACTTGAAACAGAATTATTCGTACGAACAAATATAATATCGAATTTAAGTTTTGTCATTTACCCTAGTTTTCAATACTATGTAAAAATAGCGCGTATTTGTATAAGGAGTTTTTTGTTTTGTTTGTTTGTTTGTTTCTTTTTTAAAATTACCTATTGTATTGCAATGCTCAGCTAAAAGTTAATTTCAGCACCTATATACTCGTACAATTCTTATCATATTTTTTTTTTTTTTTTTTAATCGCTCTTATATTTGAGTTTCTCCTACTATATCTCTCTACCTAATTAGTACATTCTTCTACTAGAAGACATAAGGTACGGATATTTATCTCCAATTTAATGACCTTCCTGATAACTAAAAGCTTGAAATTCTTTCTATATTTATTTAAAGAAAGGGATTGAGGTATGTTTATTCGAATTGGAAAATATATTATCGTAACACAACAAAGGTACGTACTCAATACTTATAATTTTTTTCTATCTTTCTGTATGTTTGGTTCAGCAGTATTCATAGACAACGAATCTCCACGGATTTTTAAAATCAACGGTTATGACGTACATCAATTGAACAATATTCAAAAACTCTTGTTTGACTTGACGGACATATTTTCTTCAGAAGCTATGGTATTTTCTGCTCTTGTAGTCCGGAGAGGTTGAATGTTCTTACGCCCGTACCCTCCTATGTCAATTTCTTTATTAAAAATAGTAAGAAACTGAACAAAATTCAAGAAGTGAAAAAGAGTGAGAGGACCGAAAATGAGAACCGAGTCTTCGGCTTATCGTGTCAATGCCCTAACCAGTACGCTACTCCGTTCGTCTCTTGACCATTGAGCCAGTGCATCTTTCAAGAACATGGTGTAAGAGAAAATTGATTGTTTCCTCCATTTCTCGAAATATTTTATAACAGTTTAGGTAATGTAAACTGAAAACAGCAAAATAGCCATAATTTTTCTTTTATCACACCGTAGATAGAGCCTTTCTATTTTAATTGTGTCCCTTCTGGCGCTGCTCCCGTACCTCCCTCGATAGAGGAGGGACAAGTTGCTGTGGCCGAGATCTTTCAATTGTTGGATGTGAAAGCGTTGCCACAATGAATTATTTCACGGACTTCGCTATGTTCTGTCTTGTTACCTATTCTAAGTAGCCTACATTCTGCACTCGGCAAGACCAAACAACTGAATGACAAATTGGCAACACAGCTGAGGTCATTCACTTCTTTTCCTTAAGCAAAGGGAGGGTTTCCTCCGTCAGAAGTTGGCGGGATTGGGACCGAGGTATGTTTCGCATATTTTCCGTGGGCACGCCTGAAATAGACAGGCTCTAGCTATTGAAGTTATACAACACATTTACAAGTATGTATATATATATATATATATATATATATATATATATATATATAATTTTCAATTAGAATATCCACAATACACATACACCAACTTACCTCACAAAATATCGTTAACTTATCATCAGGCAATAATCCATTGGCTTCATCTAATAGAAAATCCCTACGTATAAACTTCTTGAAGCCCCAGTCTTTGCCCTGAACAAACCTGTACGCTCTCTGACTCTCTGAAATAATACAATTGATTAATACAGTAACAAATAAGAGACAGCTTCTACATATTCTCTAAAATACGTAATGCATTCACTTGATTCGGTATTCACATATGATGTTCAAAACTCTACTCCTTAAATTTTACAAGCCTTATGTAAAGAATACAAAATTTAAATGTATGTTTTCTTCGTATCCTATAATTGCATTATAAGACGAAATAAACAGAATCTCGCCTTGGCATAAATTTCGATGTACTACCAAAAGTCATATTTAAAATTAAATATCAGAAATAAGTATAAATCACTCACACATTGACTTAAGATGTCTTACAGAACACTGGCGATATAAACTTCAACTATTTTAGTTTTTTCTCCCTTTCTGGTTAACCAATAATAACAACTAACAACTGAAAACATTCCACTGCACTTTGTAATACTAGAATTTCCTTTATTCTAATAACATACAAGTATTTTATATACGTAACTCATGATGCAAACACTGTTGATTTGTGATAACTCTGCCCTATAGGAAAATTTTGTTTTCTCATATTATTTCTAATATCAATCTATATAATTTAAAATACATTTAAAGGAACCCTGTCTCGGTTAGATAAAAAGATTTTAAAAATAAAAGATTACGTACTTGTCAAAATCATTACTTTAAAAAGTTCTAATTTTTCACACTATTATTACATTAAATATTACATTTTTTTTTTTTTTTGTTTTTTTACTTCGTTAGTTTTTTTTAAAGCAGTATTATTAATTATTGTTGATCTGAACTGAGTTTGAACTTAATGCCAAAACGGCAGTATTATTTTCTCACGCACAGACTCTACTTCTTTTCCCATGATTATTCTTTTTCTCCTTTAGTAAGCGCCTATTTGAAGCGTTAGCAACGTGTTTTTATTGCTCATGCGTACGCTTGGAAATGAATGAAATGAAATCTGAGTTTTACGTCTTATGGTTATGCCGGATAGGCTAAACGAGACGGTGATCATTAGAAATAAATGAAATGGTGGAATGAAGAAAGTGGGAGGAAACTGGAAAACACAGAGGAAACCCACACACAAAGTGCTTGTCCACCACAAAGTTCACTTGGCGCGAGCTGCGTACGCCTGGAATACGCTGACCATGTACTTAAATGTGGATGTACTTAAACACAATGCGCTGCAAACGCGAAAGCAATAAAAACGCGCAGAAAACGTTGGCTTGAGTGTATTTGGTGCGTTTCGGAACAATAGACCGCGTACTGCTTAAAAGATGTTTAAGTGTTGCCAGGCAAGGGGATTTTAGCAAGAAACACTGCTTGGAGGATGCTTTGTGCAGAGTATTGGAACTCTGCTATTATAGACCTGGACCTGACAAAAACGACCTGGAAACCTTGACTGGCTCACAGTATGATTTATAACTCTGGCGAAAGTAAAATTACCGAGTAGCCACCTAGGTCCCGTTCGCTGCAGGGGGGTAATACATCAAAAACACATTCCCGAATAGCCTAACCCTTACTTATTAAGCGATCACGTATTTCACTGCTTTACCATCGTACTGACATACGATCTGATCTCTCAATCGCCTATTCTTTAACCTTGATTGAATATTCATATTTTAATTTTTCACTCGTTTCGTCTCACTTTTCTTACTCGAAACAAACTGAAAACTCATATTTCAACTTTGTGTTAATTTTAACTCAGATAAATAAAACTACTAACAAAATACTATAGCAGAATAAACGTATAACTAAACTGGGTTCGGCATTACAACAACGCCTTCATCACATACATCACTGATCATGTCTGTGGTGAATTCATTGTCGTAATGACGAAACTGTAATTTACTTAATATAATTATTCAACTGGAGTATCTTATTTACTTTTATTTATTTGAATCGAAACAAATGTATTAATTTTGTGCTATTCAGTTAATATCTTAATATAGTATTGTTTGTTCAACTGAAACCACAGACACGCTGCCATATTCATTTCATACAACTGCTCATGTATTGAATCATGCCTCAATAGCTATTTCCGGATTTTGTCCAGTTCAGCATCTATAACTTTTTCCTATAACCTTGGTTGCTGCGCATGCCGATTACTTCATTGTGCTGAATCAGTGTGATGAGACTTGTTTGCTTAACGTTATCATGTTAAAACGCTTCAAGGTCCGTGCTTATTCAATTTACCGTCCGAGTTTATACAAGTAGTGTTATTAATGGTGCTTTTGTATTTTCTTAATGGCTCTATGCGCAGGAATGATTCATGTATCACTCATACATGATTTTTCTTTCTGTTGTATTGATTATTGTTTTATCTTCCTGTTTTGGCAAATTCTTTTAATGTGCACGTATTTGCATGGAAGTTCATTCCTACTCCTATTAACACAAACCTGTAGAATAAATAACTTACTGTCTACACAAACTAGATTTCTAATTCTAGTCTATTGCGTGTACAAATTAAGTTTCAAAAAATACGCTAGTTCACTGCTGTAAACACTTGCAAAACAGAATAGAAAACAGAGTACTTTTATTGCAAATAGATTAACGCATACTGCACCATTAAAAGTAATATATCTGCTTATTTAGACAGGGTTTTCTAAACATATGCACTGACAAACGATAATTAAAATACGTACACGTCATTCCCCATAAGAAATAACGTTAGAACAACGCTACAGTCAAGTATAGTCATATTTCAAAATTTTTATTTCAAGAAAGCGATATTTCTTGTAATTCTTATTAGGATTACAAGAATAATTGTAAGAAATAACTTTTCTTTACAACTTACTTTAACAATAGTTCTTGTTTCATTATGTGAATATTATTGTACATATCCTGAAAGTCACCGTGCATTTAGTTGAAAACGCAGATCTTTTAGGAATAAATATTCTTTAACAGATTCAAACAGTGTAAAATAAAACAGAAGTAAGAGACAATTGTTTGCTTTTGGTAACAGAACACGAAACATTTTCGTCGATAAAACTTTTCTGCTTATTTACATCTGTCTATAACGTGGTACGAGAAATACAATTTATATAAAATTGTGGTGTCTTTCGTTAACTAAAATGGACTGTGACTTTTAGGAATATGGAAATGATCAACAAAATTAGTTACTGACCCATGGCTTTGGTTTCTTCTCTTTTGGCATTAAGAATGGAAAATTTGAACTTGGCCCTGACTTCGGATTTATTACATGAGACTAGCAGAAGGTACAAAGAAAGATAATCCTTGCTTTCTTCATCTAAACCCTTAGGGTTTACCCGCAAACACCTGCAAAACAGTAAGCGTGTGGTGAATGACAGTTTTAAGAACATGAATGAATATTTTAGTACTGGTTTCACCTTTAGTTGTGCTCAGTTTATTTCCCAATTGGGACATTAGAGTTTATTTTAGGTTTAGTTCCTATTGTTAATATAAAGTTTAGACAATTGCTACCTTTTAACGTTATGATCAAACTCGTAATGCTTTAGTGAGTGAAGCATTTCTCTACGATGCCAATACTAAACTGGTAATAGCATAATTGTTAATCTATAATGATACTATTGAAAGCAAGGTTCTCGGTTGTTGATAACACTTATGTCTTATAATCAACCACAACCTTAATAATCTACTATATCCGTTTACGTCTATTAATTCAGAATATGTTGTTTATTTTTTACTTCTGCATCAAATAGCTTGTTTGATGAATAACTGACTGTTCGATGCTATTCAAATACTGCTTAACTTTAAAAAGACATTTATGCATACCTATATTGAAAAAGAGTAGTTGCAAAGAAATGAACATTTAAAGGCACAGGATGTAACTGTACCCTTGAAACTGATGGTTCATACATAACTCGTAACATTAATAGCAATAGGTCTATGTTATCACGAAGTCTTCTTTAGAATTTGTTTAAAAATAAACTCTGGATAACGCGAAAATAACGAAATATTTTTAAAATTTCTTTATGCAGCATACATTCATTCCTTTGTTTGATTGAGTGTAAAGATGAACAAAAACAGTCCAGGAAGTCAGACATTCTAAAAATGTAGCTACGAATGTTACATAGAAAAGTCAACTCGAGACGAAACTGACAATACTTGACCATGAAATGTCTTGAACAAAATTATATTGTAGGACAATTTGGTCATTTACAATATAATATGATTGCATTCGTAACTAAATACTAAAGGAAGGAAAAAAAGATCACATAAGACATCCGCCCTTATCGTCTGTATTAGTAAAGAGAAATTTTATCGAAAGAAACTAGTTTTATTGATTCAGAACGGAACTAAATGAGTCACACATGCATTTTTGAAGTATATTCTATTCTTACGGTCAGAAAACCGTATAAGAATTTAAATAGAATCCACGGTCAGAATAAGAATTTAAATTACAGAGCTGCAGAATATGGAAAAAGTTATGGTACAAGTATAAAACATCAATGTAAATAACATTCAACACAACTTCCTATAAAAGCAATTTACACATGACCTAGAACACAGAGTAGACCTATAAGGTTATTTTAACATTTGAAAAGGAGTAAATATGGATTATGTCGGACATAGTATTGTATAGAGTAATTTTATTTTTTTTTTTTTTCTCTATGAAGTAGTGCAAAACAAATCAGCAACATATTCCTTTAAGTTCGTTAAGTTCTAAGTCCCTTCCAGAGCTTTTTTCCTCTTAGGTTAACAAGCAAAATTCTGAGATCATATTTTAAACTGTTGCCAGGCCTTCTGTACTATCAAAATTTAAAGATGTATTAAAATGAGAAAACTTTTTTTTTCCTAGATAGGTTATGTTTGCAATATTAATTTTCTTGTATTATTTGATATTCAATATTTATTAATCATCAGTATATTTCAATTGATCACAACTACAATCTGCTTTTTCTTGATCACGTTACTTTTAGAATAGGTGGTAAACTCACGTTAAAAGTAATATAGCTGACCTAGTTAGCATTTGAAGTTTCTAAAATAATGCTATATATATATATATATATATATATATATATATATATATATATATATATATATATATATATATATATATATATATATATATATATATATATAAAGCTTATAAGCCCTGTCTCAAGTCTCACTCAGGGTATGGATATAACGTACTGACTTTTTAAAAAACATTTATTTCATTATCAGAAAGCAATACAATTCAATGAGGCAGGAAAGATATGCAGAAGACTAGAACTACGGTAGGAGAGTCGAGAAAACTAATTTTCGTTCAGATTGGCGAATGACGAAAGCTTCGACACATACAATGTTATGATTTCTTTAAATTTTATTTCGAGTACTGAATAACAAATAATTATTCGAATAACAATAGAAAAATTATTCGGATAATTTTAACAGCACTATCACAGAGTAACAAAACTGCACACACAACTGTATCCATCTCTCGGTTGTTATGTAGCAGCATGAAGATGTTGTATTGGGGAAAATGCTGCCGAAAAAAAAAATGCTTTTGGAAAAGATATGTGCCATGGCTCTTTCCCATGCGAAGTTTAGCATATTTCGCATAACACAACACTGTCAGAGGAAGGGGTTTGTGGTAGACTATGGTTACTGTTATAATTAAACGTTATGCACAACAGTTTCTTCCACAACCCACATCAACAAAATCGCATTTAGATAATGTAGCATAAAGAGACAAAACCTCAATGTTGTGAACGAAAATTTTTCAAATGTTGTGCTACCAGCATTTAACAAGAAAGAAAAAAAAAGAAAAAAAAAAGGAAATATTAAGGCTTATTAAGCTACGTTGATCAACTCGACATAACCCGATGAATCTACTTACCACTTCAATTTATCATTGGCCCCAGCTGAGAACGTTGATGATTTCAACACCTCACCCATTTCTTCCCTGCAGAAACTAAAATTGTTTATGGTCCACATATAGCTAAACTTCACCACTTTCACCTACAGAAAGAAAAGAAACGAAGTTAGTTTTTTTTTTTTTTTTTTTCAATTTTCAATGCACATGCATTTAGGTACTAGAAGTTTTACAGATATTTGAAGAGTTCCGACAAAAATTGTACTCAATGCACACTACCAATAAAACTACATCTAGGCAAATTCAAGACTCAATATTTATTTAGAATAATGGTATTATCTTGAGCTCTGTTATTATTCTACAACCGATTAACTCTTTGTAACCTCAAATGTTGATTTAGAGTGAACTATGGTCTTTCTCTCATAGAATCTTCTGTGAAAAAAGGTTAAATATATTACATTTGTAGTTACTGATAATAAATAAATTTCAATTATTATACAATCGATTACATACAGCAGGAATGTAATGAGGTACAGTATATACGGGAATGTATGGTGTATTTTTATAGTCCAGAGTACACTTATTTTAAATTTACGAAAGAACGTGTGTATATGGAGTGGGTAATGTAATCTATATTTTTGAAAGCATTCTAGTGTATACACACCAAAAATTATAGAATTACGCCACTTACATCCAGCAATACTACTTTCAATTATCCTTTTATTCTATTTACTTCTTCACGAAAACGTTTCGTAAACATGTAATCCACAGAGATATAAAACAATTTCTAATCTGAATAGCTATTACAAGTTGTTCGTTCGTATAAGGTAATAATTGATTTGTTTCCGCCTGCATTCTATGACTCAACAACCCAAACGCAATTGCTTCCTGAACATTTTCACAAGTATTCGCAGAAAATAAATGTTAGTATTATGCGAATAGCTTAGGATAAAACAAATCCTCACAGAACTGTGCTAAATTTCATGTTTGCAGTTTACGATAGAAAATAAACAAGTTGAAAACTTCGGAATCGAGATGAGAGGAATGACGATTGGTATAAAATACAGTAACATGTCATACTTTGTGAATAAATAGAAGTATTGTAACTAGTGTAATACAAGCAAAAACATCCACGTAACAAGATGATATTTGAAATGGATTCCAAACCAGCAAACCGTAAGGGAAAATCTCGTTTAATAACATGATCATTTAAAATTTCTACCACTCTATGTTTCAACACAGAAAGTTCCCCAAGTCGAAAATAAACTTATAGGATAACTTATTATATTTCTCTTTATGAAATACTCATGTGGTTCGGATTCCACGTTAATCAGTAGGTCCACGTCTCATATAGCCTCGCTGCTGAACGGGACGTTAAACTCAAAATCAACAACTCAACTCAACTCTTTATGAAATACAAAATATTGTGTGTATATACTATTGTATCATTACTTACGTAAAAATTGATGAGAAAAGACAAGAGAAAGTTCACTGACCGCAGTGCATTGTCTCGAAGCAAAAAGTCATCAATGAGACGACTTAACCTGCATCAAGTACATAAAATATGTTATCCGAATGTTTCGTGTCAGTATCTTTAGTAGTTGCGTGATTCTGTTAAAATATCACATAACACGCATGCGATTGTAATATAACTTACACGTACGTACAGCGGCAACGATGCTAGGACTATCCAGCTATTTTAGCTTTGGGGCGAAACAGACTGAATTGTTGGATATACTGAAACAACATTCTATCACAACAATAACACACTTGTCATTCTTAATCCAACCATCAGCTTACTGGACGTGAACGACCCAGTAGCATCGGAAGTGTGAGATTGCAGGTTTTTGATGAAGTGAGCACGCTGACTTTGCAACGGTAGTTTCACCTTAAATAGTTCGGTACACAGAGCTCTTGCCACGCTTCCTATGTCAAAGGTTTGTGTAAGTTTCCGCATAGTTCTTATCAGAATACCATTATAATGACATTTCGTAACAGGTTAATTGTATGATTAATGTTAAGAACTGACCAACTGCTGGATGAACAACAGAACTTTTAAAATCTCTTCCTAGCAATAAGTTATATAAATGAAAAGACCAGTGCCACAAATTTTATAATCTTAAACGTTAATGATTCTATATGTATTGCGCACATTCTAGCTTCCGATGTAATCTATAAACTTTAAATAAAAATCCAAAATTTGACCTAAAAAATATTAACTTGTGTTATAGTTTCAGCAAATATCATTACCTTCATCAGACAGACATAACTGAGGAAGGCAATGATATATACTCGAAACTTACCCGAAACTAACAAATTATTATTATTTTGGTGCTTAGGTCAGATTTTGGATTTTTATTTATGGGTTATATAATATATTACTATTATTTATCATATGATATCAGATAGCATAAGCTATTTTTTAAAAGTAGGCAATGGGATTAGATATCTGGATTTAATATCTACTTTTGTGTCTTTATGTTAATTGTATAATAGCAGTAACATACAGCCTCGGTGCTGAAAGACACAAACTTCAATCAACTAACCACCCGAATGTTGTGGGAAAGGAAAAAACTACATCTAGGGAAGACATAAAGCAATTAAGCTTACTGGTTTTAGACTATCATCATTAATAGAACAGTTGTACGTAAATGGAAAGTACTAGTGTCAGGGAAGACAAAAGGTAATGTTTACGACCAGACTAAATATTTCTACAAACAGGTACAGAAAGTGGAACAAAATTAAAAAGTGCTAGTTTATCAATCTTTTATACTTTACTTTCCTTTAATAGAATTAAAATATAGAGCTCCCTTGTGACTACATGGTTAGTAGATTCAATTCTCGGTGAGAAAACATGTGGTTCAGATCTCATGTTAAGCTATATATCCCCGCCTGATATAGCCTCGCTGCTGAAAAAGACGTTCAGCTTCAATCTAACCAACCAACCAAATTAAAACATTACAAGATGTTTGTGAGATAAAAATATAATCTATACAGAGCCAGCTTAGAAGTTGAAAAAATGGCACTGGATATAGGTATATATTCAATTTATTATCTAGATACTACTCGCGCACTGACAAATAGATAATGAAAAGCAGTCGGCGCGATAAGTACGGCAATTAACATAATATATATAATATGGGGGTAAATGTGACTGTATAATGTAAATAGTTGATGTAGTGACGTATAATTAACTAGTAGATTACCATGGTCTATAGCAACATGCTGTTTTGAACTACACAGAATGTGTGGAAAATCTATTCGGGTACGTCGAACTGGATAAACATATACTCGAGAAATATTAATTGGTGATAAAAATCTGTCAAGAGCGGAAATTCAAGCTGTTGTGTTAATGTTATGAGTATCTTGTATATACGCAAAACTGCTTGCATGAAAGCTACTAGTTGGAGAGGAACAAAAAGAGAGAGAATGCTATGTGAACTCGCATGTGAGATGGGTTCCTTCTGCCCAAACAGTAATCAGAGCTCTATATACTATTATATTATTCCTCTCTATATCATAGCCATACTATATCTGAAAAAAAAAGGTACTTTGAAATAAGCACAGAATTCTGTAAAAATAAATAAATAATAAATAAATAAAAAATAATAACATTTAAATGCTCAAACAAGATGATTATCTTGAGCATTTTCCGAGAAGAAGGTAAAACCCATAACCCCCCCCCCCCTAAACAATGCCACTATTCTCTTGGTCTATGTATGTTTTATCTGTGACATGGAAATTACAATAATGAGCAGCATTACATTTACAAGAACTTACTATTACTTCTGGTTACTGTGCTGCATCATTTCTACCTAGATATAATTTTTTTGGAAATGAAACCTCAAGTATGCTGTAAACAATAACAATACAGGTACACAAGTGGTGACGAAGCATTTATTTCACTCATCTCTTTGCAAAACGCTTGTCATATCTCAGGAAGGCTTTGCCGGTTCCCCTCAACTTACACCCTACCCTATGAAGCTCCTTTTGGTTCAACGTTGCACTTCTGCATTGTGCATCACTGTATACTCCAATTAACAATCAAATATATATAAAAATACGGTTATTGAACCTAAGGATGTAAACTTAAAGTAAAAGTAGAAACAAATCGGATTTCCTTACGCAGCTAGGAAGTGCCAGAAGACAATTAATTACACAGTATAACAAGTAAAGTTATTCTCTAATCCTCCACTATTAGCACGATATCCAGAGAGTAGCAAACAAATTGTGTAAGTTTCTCCTGACAATACATTCTTTCTGTCTTAAAATAATAATAGTAACAGAACAATGTGCTTAAGAAAACGTTCACCAGGTACTTCCGGATAATTTCTACTAAGGAACTAGTTTTCACTCTGGACTCATCAACGTGGCACTACTAACAGGCAATGCAAAAAGAATTTTTGTGACCAATGAAAAGTGAACTTAGTTGGACGTATGGATAGGATGTGGTTGCAATGATCCGGTGTCAGCGGCCGTTCGGTCATTGCACTACAAAAGAAGAGCCTTTCACCCAGCCGTGCATGCACTCCGAATCGAATGAAGAAAGAAAGAAAAACAAAGCAAGCGTCTCATTTGAAGGAGGAAGAGAATAATATGACGTTCATATCAACGCCGCCCTTCTCATGTTTTCTAGTCTTACATTCTAACAAATAAAGGCAAATCTTATCAATCGGCTATCTTTGCAAACAAACTTTCACAAGGCGAAATGCTATTTGCTATACATACAAAACGCAATTTCTTAACAGCGAAACACGATTTCTGAGATCAACGCCCCTCCTTTCACATTTAAGAACAGTAAAACTTTTATGATTTTGACAAATAGGTCATTCGAAAAAATATTAGCATTCACTATAAGTGCTGATGGTTAGACTAAATACATTGTATCCATCATCTTTAAATGGCTACAAGTAAAACTTGGAACAGTACCGTTTTTTTTTTTTTTTTTTTTTTTTTTTTTTTTTTTTTTTTTAACTTATCTATGTCTGAAGATTATTACACAAGATAAATGCCTCTGACTCAGTTTGAACTTGTTTGGTAAGTTGCACTTTAGTGTAAGATAAGGTTACGAGATTTTTTTTTTTTTTCAATGAATCACACTACATAAAAGCACACTGATAAAACGCATTAAAGATTGGGGACTGTCACTAGGAAATAGGGACGTCTGGCAACCTTCGTCTAAAGATATGCTCCTATATTAACTTTAGTACTTAGAAAAATAAATGAAGTACAGAATATCGTTTAATGAAATTAAGTTTTTTTTTTCCCCAAAGTCTTCTGATTAAGACTTCAGATTAAAAGAAACAAATAATAATTGCACAAGTGAATGTCCACGAAAGAGCAGGTGAAAAAGAGCGAGCTGAAAGAACTGGCAGAACTTGTCACTAACTCAAATGACCAGTGGTGTATGCACGGGGATTCGGGAATTTAACTTTCCTCGAGCAAGATACTACGCAAAAATAAACATTTACTATATTGAAATGTATACAAACACCTGAAATTACAAGAACTTGGGAATTTGAACCTCTCTTGAACTTCTGTGTACATCATTGCAAACGGCTTCAAATGGAACGAGGAACCCCTCAAATCAAAGATGAGCGTTCTACATTCTATGCATTTTTTCACTCAAAATTTGGAGACATTCCAATTTACTATAACTACTCTTTAGCAATTCTAAAATATGCATACAAATAAATTTTACGTGTTGCTTCAAGCACTGTTTGTTTCAAATCACCAATTTATGAGAGCTGGAAAAGAGTGAAAGATTGTTGGGAGGAAGTTTTGTGCAAGATTATCTCGTATAGATCAAAGAACATGATAACAATTATACAAAATATATTCTGTTTGGAATTGGACGCGGTATCAAGTGAACCAGTCACCATATGTCTATATATGAATTAGATAACCAAGAAAGTTCTATTGCTTTTTGTGGGGGTCTGCGTTCAACTGGTCCTCATACCGTGAGTTGAATGCAAATGGCGATAAGACGATGGTCAGTTGTTGGTGTGGGTATATCCAATATACTATCTAGCTGTAGCAGTTCAGTTACACCGTGAAATTGCGTAAGGACAGAGTGGACATGGGACCTCCATACAGTCATAAGGACGTATACGCTCTATGAACTCCAACTGGGGTGAAACGCCGCGGCCGCTGCAGCGGTAGTTTAACAAGTTTAAGGACAGTGACGAAACACTCGAAGACGCATCACGTGCTGGAAGACCAACATCTTCAGGCAGCAATTGAGGCGAACAGTGGTCAGACATGTGCAGAACTGAAACTACAGTTCAGTGTGAGTTGAAAAACCATTCGGCAGCACCTCCATCAACTTGGGAAGCACTACAAGTTGGGTCCCACATGCTTTGACTTCGGGCCAGAAGGCAACGTGAGCAGATACCTGTGTTTCTATGCTGTCTCGTCTGAGGAAGGAGTCATTTCTAGACAGGCTGTTAACATGTGATGAGAACTGGGTCCTATACGAAGCTCCACGGCGCCGTCATCATTGGTTAGCATGCCATGAACCGGTTCCAAAACAGCCGGAACCAGCACTGCACCAGAAGAAGGTCCTCCTGTGTGTTCGGTGGACTGCTCGCGGGATCGTGCATCGGGAACTGCTACTAGTTGATCAGAGCATCAATGCAACTATGTACTGTCAGCAGTTGAGCCGTGTTTAAGAAAAACTCAAAATTCTGGAACCAGCACTTCTGAATCGCAAAGGGGTCCTCCTGTTACAGGACAACGCTAAGCCCCACGTAGCTAGGATGACCCAGGACACCATTCTACGCCTTGGATGGGAAACTATTGCACTGCCCCGGACACTGCACTGTCCGATTATCACCGTTCCATTCCTTGGACAATCACCTTAGAGGACGCCAATTCAAATCCCTAGTAGAGGTGCAAAATGATTCACGGTCCACCAAGTGCTACCGCGATGGAACCCATGGCCTTCCAGAACGTTGGACGAAGGTCGTCGATGTTGATGGGAACTATTTTTGATCTTCCAGGTACGTCTTACGTGACATATCGATGTTCGAAGGTGGTGAGTGAAAATTCGACAGAACTTCCTTGGTTACTTTATAAAGAAAAAAAAAATAAAGTTTACACGGTCAACTTTGGTTGATATTCTTCAGCGAATCTATCTGCTGGACTGCTTTTTATCTGTTTGCATGTTTTCCGTTGATTGCACTTTAAGCAAAGACAAAATTGGAACCATATTTAGGGTCCGTTTTCAATTCTCTCCTTCTCTTCTGAGGAGACGGTATGAAGAATATGCGTAAGTCACATATTTGGTGCACCTTTATTTATTCTGCTTATACTGGTTCTTGTTCGATGTATCTAGGCTAATTAAAGCCTGGAGTATGAATATAGAAAGTAACTCTATGAAATCTTACCTTGCACAACAAATTTAGTAACCAAAAAGTTGAAGAAAACCTTTTCATAGTTAAAAGCAAAGTCTCGATTCAGGCATATTAAAATAGACAACTACACTACTCTCTCTCTCTCTCTCTCTCTCTCTCTCTCTCTCTCTCTCTCTCTCTCTCTCTCTCTCTCTCTATGTGGTTGAAAGAACCAATCACATATTTTCCCAATCGCAGGCTGAACGAAATATACTCGCAGACCGCCATTTGACCATCATTGGATTACAGGATAAAATATCTTTGAATCAACTTCAACCAACATAAACTAAATTGTATTTAAAAAATCTACTCCAGCACTTTTCACTACTGGCTATTATGTATTTTCGTTAAAGTGCTTAAGTTACCCAAGTGTGTGCCGATTAGTGTCAACAAACGTTGATGAAACACTGTCGAAGTGATCCTGTTTTGTTTTAGTTATTTATTTATCTGTTTGTTTTACTTTACAGCTAGGTACAGGATTAAAAAAAAAAAGTTTTTTCATACGAAGCTTTATTTTATTTTTTTTATTTTTTTTAATTCTTGATACTGGTTAAAAATTTTCCAAACAGAGAACTCTTTGTTTTTATAAATCACGGAAACTATCCAACGTTCTTCGGTAACCTTCAAATTCATTCTTGGTGATCTCAACAACCGCCCAGCCATATCCAAACGTAGGCCAATCCCCATGGCTACAGGCAATCTTCTCGCAAAAGAGGAAATAATAACGGGTATATTATATAGTGTCTTATTTCAAGGAGCTGGGAAGTGAAGTTGAGGTCATCACAGTACAAGGTAAACGTGTTTCATACAAGGCTATATCACATCCATTGTATGCTTCGATGGCAAGTTACACAGATCAGGTGCTCTACTCAGCTTCCATCCTACACACTCATGATATTCATACTGGGGATTTATGTATGAGGGATTTTTTGTATTTTGTTTCTGCTTCCATTTATACTTACTTTTCTTGCGATAAGTGATAAGTCTCTACGTTTTTGTCTTTTAATCCACCCCACCAACGAACTATCATTTACGGATTTTTCCAAGATAGATCTCAGATTACTGTCCATTTCACAGGAACAGTAGGGTCGACGGGCCTTGCATTTCACCATGATATCACTGCACCGACTTATCAGATTCAAATTGACTGTATAATCATGTATAATCAATTCTCAAAACTAGTCGAGCTCTTCTGTCTCGTGTGCTGTTAGAAGTTTGATATTTTCCAAAGAATATTTTTATGCTTACAGTAAATTCCTTACGTTTTCTGTATAAAATATTACAAACGTTCAATTTATATAATTCTGAACATATTTTGTTTTATTTTTTTCTTATCAGGTCTGAAACCTAATAAAAATCTATTGATAAAACTAGCTTCTTTGTCATGTTCATTAATCTAGAAATACTTGATACAAAAGAACAGAAAAAAGTAATGATACACATTCATTGGTTCATTCGTACTTCATTATAATTTCATACAGATTAGAAAGATCAGTGCGAACGTGGGACAAAACACTGTTATTTTACCTTTATTTCTTTATCAATTATTATGCTTCTAACTATGGAAAAAGATACAGATAGATAACTCACAAAAAGTTTGTTTTAATCATAATACTGCCCATTAAATAAAATTCTCTTCTCTCCGGGCAACATACTACCTATGTCTGTATTTTTTATTTATTTTAGTTTTTACGATGATTGAACGGCAACAGATTTTAGAATATCTTATTTGTTCACTGACATTTAATTGGAAGCAGGAGTGGATACAGTTAATATGAATTAAGAGCCATAAACACTTTTCATTACAAATATTAATATCGATTTCTTATATAGTATTCGATTATTAATATAATAAGCGGAATACGACCGGTAAACTAGATCCTCCGTGACTAAGCGGTTAGCATACGCCTCTGGCGTGGAAGATCTGGGTTCGATTCCCGGAGGGAGCTCGTGTGGTTCGGATTCTACGTTAATCAGTGGGTCCCGTCTTATATAGCCTCGCTGCTGAAAGGGACGTTGGACTCAAAATCAACTCAATCGAACTTAGAAACCTCCAACGTGAAAAGCTGTGGAACACAACTTCTGTTGCCGGGCTACTTGCCTACTAAATTTCGTTTGGATCCAGCTATTAGTTAGCGAAAAAATAAAATACCACTTGCAAGCCGACCCTGTCCATGGCCGAGCTTGGTCATAAATGCAGGGTCTTTATTCCTTAAACCAGCGGTTCTCAACCTTTTTTGACTAACGACACACTTTACTGAACGTCTAGGACATCGTGACACATTTGTTTGATATTTTTTATCAATAATAATAATAATAATAATAATAATAATAATAATAATAATATCTATTATAATAGTGAAACCAATTAGTTTTTTTTTTTTTAAGGACTCTATATAGTACTGAGAATTATTGCTACAGCTGGAGGTATTGGCAAGTACAGTCTGTCTCGATTTTAACTAATTATTAAATTCTTCATGATCTTCAGATTCTAAAACTTCGCGACACCTTAGGGGACTGCGTGACACACCAGTGTGTCGCGACACATCGGTTGAGAACCAGTGCCTTAAACAATGGTAAACATTTCATTCAGGTTCGGCCATTAGTTGCCAAGAAATAAAGTATCATCTATACACATACAACTGGAGTAAAACTATACGCTCCGGTATGCTTCTTACGGCGGAAACTAATAAATTACTTACTAGCTTAATATGCTTATGAGCTTCCATCGATACACCTGCATTAACGTTATATTGAACTATTGTGCCATTTTCTCATAAAAAATAATAAAATTGTAAACCAGAGATACATAATGGAAAATATTTATGACTCTAGTTGAACCGAAGCTCTTAAAACATATTACCCGTATCCACTTCTGCTTCCCCCTCCCCCTTGAAAGGTTTGTTTGTTTGTTTGTTTTTTGCGTACATCCCTTTTTGAATCACATTTGCCCACAAACTATCTGAATCGCACTTAAACTACTGAGAACTCTAAATTTAGCATCGAAACGAATTTGTAGGTGGTTATGGCGACCTATTTAGGATCACGACTGAAGAATTCTTCCGCATTTCACCATTAGAAAAATAACAGCTTCAAGTTAAAACTTGGTCTATAACAAACATTATTGCTATTTCGCGTAAATTGAAATTTTATGACTTCGATCTCGTTTAGTACTGCCTTTCATGCATATCACACAACGATCATCCTATTGTTTTTTTTTTTTTTTTTTTTTTCTTTTCTTCAAGACGTCAACAAGCTTTGAAATGTTTGATGCTTCGGCGATGAGACCTTCTTAACACGATAAACACGAGTGACGATAAACGTGTATCACTAAAGGCTAAAGAGCTGCGGAGAATATTTCCATTCCTTCACATATTGTACTTCATGCATTTCCAGGAACTATGTGTGATTCAACGCACAATATTTGAAGACAATAGTGGCATGCACTTAGTTCGTGAAATTAATGTAGCAATAAACAATTGCTGACGTAAAATTCCAGATTGTTTTGCGTTAGTAAAAAAGACAGCAATCAAAGGGAAGTCCATAATATTTCTCATTATCACGACCAAGGACAACAACAGACAATAAGGTCCGAACTGAAGCATATTTTTCCAAACATCACAATGCTTACAAAACATGTATATTGCAAAATTCAAGTACCTGTCATGCATTAAAGATACTAAAATTATACATCATGCCAGTTAGATACTAATTAAAATAAAAACAATTTTAATGAAATACTCAAAAAATTATATATGCAAAAAGTTGTGATAGTAAGAGAAATGAAATGCAATCCATATTGTAGTGGTTGTGTCCTATATACTAAATAAGATACATGGTAATTGTAGTGAATCATGATGAAAAAAACTGATAAAATAAGAAGGTAATAGGAAAGAGAGAATTTCAAGAACGCTCTCATACACCAACGTACTTCAGATTGAGCACACACCGAAATCGGAACAGGCACCACAGGTGCGCTTCAGCAAAGTTATTAGTTCGTCTGGGAAATTGTAGTCAAGAAATTATGATAATATGGTACTGACATCAATTCCCGGAGATAAGAACGTGGAAAGTATTTTAGATAAGATTTGTGAAGGTTCAATGATATGAATTGTGAGATATCACACTATTCTAAATAATAATAATAATAATAATAATAATAATAATAATAATAATAATAATAATAATATCAGTATCCTGCTAAATATAGAAAACATGTCTACACAGTTGACGTCCCTTGACTCCACAGAATTGTCCAAGTTACGAAATATTCTACTTACAGAGTATCAACAACATATGTGGTCGAATTAGTGGTATAGTTATTTGATACACTTCGCAGCACAAAATCATTACTACTTCGAATTTTGTTCTAGGAAGACCTTTCCCTCTAAATATTTTAAATTGCTTTTATTTGTTTAATTAACTATGATACAAAAGAAAAAGATGCATTCTCTCCCCCATCTCAGTTGCTTCCGTTATGCTGAACTGTTCGCAATGTCAATTGATTCAACACTAAAGCTAAAGGATAAAAGACGCAACGGAATTTACTTGTTTCCTCGTTTCGGTTCATATGAGCTTCATTGGATGTCAATACCCTTACAGAAGACACGATTTCTAATGAATTAGGGCATCACCAAATGGAAGAGCCGCAAAATTAAACATCTTCCTCTCTTTCACTCTACCTTTACGATATTTAGTGTAAAACTATACTGAACACTGAACCCTAAACTTTCAATATGTGGAAATGTATCATTTCATAATTACTTACTTATTGCCAAGTGCTTTATTTTGAACATGCTAAAGTAATATCATACACCTTAAGTTAACAATGTCTTTCATATGATAAGATTAACCACCAAATTTTAAAAACAATGCCTAACGACGAGTTTAGTAATAATTAGTAATGTATACTTCTTCCAATGTCCCATTTCAGTTCAGGGTGACTGAGCTTATTCCATTTTCTCTTAATCTTCTGGTGAAAGGCGCCTATTTCTGTGTAATCGTATAACACAGAATTCTTATTTCATACAGAGTGATTTTTAATAAATGGAACCATCTGTTTTGTTCATAAAACTTAAATACACAGTATTAGTGTTTTGTACTGGTATTTTAAGGAAGAAAGGGGTTAGGGAAAGTAAGTACAACCATAATCCCCATCCCTTTAGTTAGGTTTATGTTTGAAGTAGCAACTGAAACCAATATTTTCCTATGTTTTCTTGTTATTTCAGGTAAACTCCTTAGAACGGATTTTTTTTTTTTTTAAAAACTGATTTTTTTTAAAAAAGCAACCACCCTATGGCCAAAGGAATTTTGAATTAATGTTTTCCTTTCCATTCTAACTGAGTCGTGAGAAATCTGAACAGTGATCGAAGTGAGACGGTATGCGGTGGTATGCCTACCGCCTCCGGTTTTTCAATGCTGAGGACATACTGCCTCTGGATTTTCAGTGATCAAGATATATCGTCACTGGAAAGTGGATGCTAATATACGATACCTTTAATGAATCCATTTTTATACACAGTAATTGACGGATAGCTTTGCACATCAAAGATTTTAAGTTGGCAACACTAATATTTTTTTTTCTTTTTCTTAATACTTTTATTTTGTTTTTAAAATGGGCTGTCAACAAAGAAGTTCACCTCTTGTTCCTATGTAGGTATTCGTGATGGCTGTGTTTAGGGTAGCCAACTGTCCGTTATTTTACCGGACAGTACGATTTTTTTTACTTCTTTGTCCGGTGTCCGGTACGAGCTCAAACTCGGACGTTAAATGTCCGGTAATTTTTCATCTTACTAGTCCTATCCTCTGTTCTTTTCAGATTATTTTGGAGCAGGGCATTTTTAAGCTACCTTTCTGTATTCAAATGGATACCCACTCCCAGCACTTGGATACCCAGGCATAGCAGTTTGGATACCAAGTGCACTCCATAAAACTTTAAATTACTGGAAGAGTACTTGAATAATAAATTAGTTGAATTACTTGTTTGCTTTCCAGAGATTCCCAATTCTCCTCATTATCGTCCAATTCCAGTCTTCTCAAAGATT
The DNA here is from genome assembly GCF_964235325.1 of Thermobia domestica. Lineage (NCBI taxonomy): Eukaryota > Metazoa > Arthropoda > Insecta > Zygentoma > Lepismatidae > Thermobia > Thermobia domestica. Next base: position 573,321 of record NW_027655886.1, on the reverse strand, counting down.
GTTCTCTTTAACCTAATCTGTTTTACCCTGGCCTAACATTTCCTGGCAACCAAATATCGCATGTCTCTTATGGGCAATATCAGCAACTGAGACTTGTTCAGGAAAATTTTCTGATCTAATTAAATAGATGGAACAAACTTGTAAGAAAGTAAGGGATTGTCCATTAAGTACAAAGCGCTATTTTAAACAAATTTTGACCCTCTTTGTTGCACAGTTACTTTCAGTGGCGGATTTATGCTGGCGGGGAAGATTCTGAGCTCCTCCAAAATTTTAGGATTTCTATAGCAAACGAATCAAATGTTACTCATAATCTTCAAGCTCCTCCCCCTAAAATTTTGGGATTTCTATACACGAAATATTCCTAAGAGAAGCTCTTTCTAAATTTGTCGCTGGTTTCTTTTGTGCCCATCCTTTTTTCCCCGTATACTCAGATATTAGAATCTCTAATACAGTCACTGTGTATTTTTCCGTTTCTTCTTCAGCGCGAGTTTTCTTAAATATTGCCAGATTTTTTTTTTCTTAATCACTCAGTGCCAATTTATTCGGTGATAGTAGATCATATATCAATTGCAGTGCAGGTAATACAGGTGTTAAGACTACTAGTGACATTGACGGCTTCTTCATACATATGGTAACTAGATTAGAAACTTACTCAATTATGTTCCAAACATGTAAGAAATCAAAAAATGCAATATAAGTGTGAAAATAATACTAGAAATTAACCAGTTACAAGTGGAACAACAGGTTTTAAAACAGGAGAGAAACCAAAGGACGTGAAACAGATTGAGATTTAAAGTGTAAAAATTATAGCAGAAGTGGAACCACTAACAAAAGGAAATATTGTTATTTTCTTGTTGAGTAGTTTGTGTCTTGTATTGTGTGTACTACATCATCTCCATCTGTACCAGTCGCGATTCTGTTCTTGTACTGTCTATGTCAAACTTCAAAATATAGATATAAAAATAAATAAATGAAGGACAATGTCCAATCATGATAGCACAGTATGGTTTTATCTTTAAGTACCGGCCTGAAGGCGGATATGACCAAAATGTAAAAAACAAAATGTGAGCTCCTGTATTGGAGGCGATGTTTTGAATCGGAAATGAAACGGTTAGCAGAAGTCTGACAAATATGTCATTTTGTATGTCATTATTTCCAAAGTGTACATTAAAAAAAAAAAAAACGCACTTTAAATAAAAACTCTGTGCGTTTGAATTGTGTGTGTCAAGGGCCCTTTTGTGCCTGAATACCCAGTATCAATTTCTTAAGATATGTGCTGTTTTGGAGTGACGAAAGGAATCGTTAGTTGATGAACATGGTTAGAGCAGTTTATAATTTTCTTTGATATTGACCTGTCGAGCGCGGAATTTGCTGAAGATTTGAAGCCAGGAAAATTTACTGAACTTATCAAAACTGCCAAAGGTCGCTAGCAGGCCATCTGAATACTATTTTTTTTTTTTTTTCGTCACGGCAACAGAGAATAAATTCAGGGAGAAGTTAAAGCAACAACCTGTATCCAGACATTCTCTTGGAAGATTGCTTTTTCGTAGAATTGATCCGTGTCTCTACACTAATACCCTTCCGACGCTCACGCAAAAAGATTCCACGAGCTCTTGACCATCAATCTTGAACGTTCAGTTTCTTTTTCCCCTCCTTCTTGCAGTATGCAGTTAATAAAAAACTAAAAAGCACTCCCTTTCGTGTTGTGCTCCTGCTTGCCTCGTCATCGATCTTACGGTGTAGTGGACTGGATGCACCCATGAGCAATGTGACTGCTCTCTGTACTAGCAGTACGTCACTTCGCCGGAGGTCACATTGAAACGAAGCAGGCTAGGAAATTATCACGAACTCTCAATATGTACTTATATTCGCTAGTCTCATCTCATACACACAATTCTTCGGACAGACCCTTACGCAGTTTTGTTCATTATTAATAAACGGATTTTCCACGCCTGAGTAATAGTTTTGACTCTGTCCCTGAAGACTACGGAAATAATAATAATAATCACATAGAAAAAAAAAAATTAACCATCTTCTCCACCCTGGAAGAACTTGTCTAATGCCGGGTAACACTGCATCTGACCTGAATAACCTCCAGGATTGTGTTTGATTGGAAGTAACTCCACGATGTGTTGCAAGTAGACCTTATCTTGGAATCCACTACTAGCTCATAAGCATATCTCGTAGTTCCAGTAAAGTACGGGGACGGTTGTTTCAGTTTCACCTGCTGCTCCATTCACTGATTTTCAGTTAGATTTAAATTTGCGAAGTTTGTAGACCACATAAAGTGCCTGACGTTTCCTCATATCATGTGTAAATGCTTTGAGCCATGTGAACACTACAGTTATCTTGGTAAATGAGAAAATCCACTGAACATTCACCATGACAATATGGAAATACCAACACTTGATCACAGTGTGTTCAAATGAAAATGCTGATTTAGGGCCTATGTTTAAGATTTATATGTAGAAGTGGGACTAGTCCACGGTACAGAGACCCCTCCAGTTGAACCACACCCTCCACACGAGAAATGATTCATTGGCCTTTCGGTGCACTCAACGCACTGCGTCTTTGAAATTCTGACAAAAACACGACTCATTCGGATACACTACACGTTTCAAGTCCAATAAAGTTCAATATTTGTGCTCTCTAGCACATTCGACACGTGCAGCTTTATGCGCAGCAGTGAGAAATGACTTTTTTCGTGTTACCACAACCAATCTCGGATTGGGGAGAATAGGGCCCCGGCAGAAGCCCTTGGAGGACCCCATCCTCCCTTTCCATGTAGCATGTAGGAATCTCACAAAGGATACTAAGTTTCATCTTCCTATTTTTTTTTTTTTTATGCGAGGGGGAAAGCGGTGGCTTTTCTTCAGAAAGCTGTCAACTTCATTTATGCGTGGTAATGTGGCCCCAGGGTGGGGACCTATTCTGTTTCTTTATGGTGTTGCAACAACTTGTCAAACGAGTACTACCAGAGGGCCCCAGCAGGACTTTATGAAAGTCAGTCTCATTTTGGCATTTATGGGGGTCCAATACACATTTAGACAATGTGATACTGGGGTCTCATTCTTCATATTAACATATATTCTTACTAGGCCCCAAACAGGGTTTTATACTGTTAGTTTCATTCCAATAATGGGACTCCAAGACTACATTCAATACTGGAGGCCACCGAACTCTGGGAACGGAACAAACTACCACGAGTAACTATGCTCCAACATAGCAGACATGTAGAGCGAGAGAGATAGATAAATAGATAGAGAGAGAGAGAGAGATCCCTGCCCTCCGGCCAGTCTGAGCCTGACCACAACCCATATGCCTATTGCATTAAGCTTTCTTCGAAGTCTTTCGGAAATTAGTTGGGATGGGCCTACATTCGATAAGAAAAAAAAAAAAGAAAAGAAAAGTAATCTCTATCGGGTTTTGAAATATTTTGCTCAAGTGCGATACTCGTTGACTCTTGCTTGTTATGTTTTCCTGACCACACTTTTGATGCCATTTTGCCTTTGCACGCGTACTTAGGACCATTCCTTTCGTACACCTATATCGGATAGTCCGTTTTGATACATTAACAAATTGAACACGTTCATTTACCGTGTGTCATGATCATGTCCAAACACAATGATTTCTTTTTGCCATTCTGTCGTATCTTTTCCTTAACCCAGCTTTATAAGGTGACTTATTTGTCCAATGTGCTTAATAAAAGCTGAATGATTTTGACTAAGAACTAGAAGAACATCACTGTTTCTAAGAAGCTTAAAGCATTAGGCCATGGCAGCACCCGACCTTACTTCATTAGGTATTTTTTGTGTGGGATGGATTTATTACAGTATACGTCTACAACTAATCTCTCATTGATAACATGAAGTACTTCGCCATACAGTGCCACTAATCGCACTATTGCATATCTTTTGCAAAATGTATTGTATGCAACCGTGGATAAGTGTGGATTGAGCTTAATGCCGAAAAGAATACGTAACATTACTACGCATGGGGCAGAAACCTAAATGATGTGACTGAGTTGTAATTTCGGTGATGTACGCAGAATTTCATCGAGGGGGGAGGTTTCAAGCAACCTCATTCTTTGAGGATACGCATGATTTTTGTATATATCTGCTATAGTATTTTTTTATTATTCCGTTTGTTCAAGGGAGGTGGGTTAAAATCCCGAATCTACCTGTGAGACGTCACTGCTTTCAAATGATACATAGTGTCAGTCATTTCAATATTTTCCTAAAAATAGTTACTTATTTTTGGGACACCCTGTTATTTTAAAAAGAAAGAAAAACGAATAATTGATAAGCTAGAGGAAAAATCCAACAAGACAAAACAAGAAAAGACTGCAATGCTGCACGCACAAGAAATTCAAGAGGATACGTAGAACAGGTCAATGTTTTATGCCGTGTTGCTAGGTTGGTGGTGGTAGTCTTCAGTTTTGCGATGAACCGATGCTCGGTTATTCACCTCATTCACTCGCAACACGCTAGATTCAAACAAGTTTCACTTTCAAAATGCACTGATAAGCAGACACGGATTGCTTGAGAAAAGCAAGCACATTGTAGTATGACACAGACCTACTACTATTTGTATCCCTTCATAATGCATTGCTTTACTTCAAAATATCCTACGTATATTAGTCTCAGTACTCACTTGAGAGTAAAGTATCAAGGTACTCAGACAGCTTGGATTAGGTTCCCACGGGATAGAAAACTAAACCATAAAACACTGACTCTCAATTTCACTCTATTATCCGTATCTTATAGATCTTACCCAGCGCACTATATTAAGAAAGCATTATTATTATAACTCTGTCTTTAATTAAGCCATGGTAAAGCTTCTACACCAATATAGTCTTGAGAGACTAGTCGAACAGATGATTTTGGCAAATCGAACTAGATTACGAAGCAACTATATCTTTGTATCAATTTTCTAACGAGTTAGTAGCAAATGCGCTGCCTTGACACATTCAAATTACAATGCATACGGCTAATTTTAAAATAATAATAGCTTATATGAAACGGATAATCAGTTTAATCTAATGTCAATTGTAGTTATCAAATACGCTTCATTGCAATTTAAAATAAGGCAGTGACACAAAGCCATCACAACTAAAAAATAAATTTTCTTTTAGTTTTACGTTCCACGCACATGCCCTGTTGGCTAAAGGAAACGGATAATTAATGAAATGCATGATTGTGAAAGAATTGGTGGAACAAGAATGCGGGAGGAAACGAAAAAACTACGTTGTCCATCACGAATTCACATCACCTGGGACCGGACCAGGGACAATTTGCATTAGACATAAGTGCTTCACCAATACGTCACCGTGCCCCTCGTTATCACAACTTAACAAAGCAAATATTTGATGTTTTTCTATCTTTAAAAAGTGTGAAGTTTTTTCAATGAATAAATAGGGGGATTAATGGGGACGTCAGCAACGAGGCTATATGTCCCCGTCACGAAAGTTTTTTTCACTATACTGTGAGTGGAATACTCAACCAGTAATTTCCTTATACGCATTTTTAATCATACGAAAACCAAATTTTCCTTTGGCACAAATAAAATACTCTTTTCTCATAGGAATGACGAAAATAAGCAGAGCGTCCTAGGATCCAAATTTAAGAATTTATTTTCAGACAATCGAACAACAAAGAAAAGAGGACTCTACTGACAAGAGTTGTCAGTGAAAACGTCTGCCTCGTAGAAACTTCCAAGATTTCTTGTTATGGCTGCTGCTCTTAATTCAACAAACAATACTGTCTGATTCCTCTTTTGCTCAGATGTCGCTGTTACCGTTATTAGCTTTTGAGAGCATACGGGAGGTCTTTTGACCTCAGCCGACGCACACAGGACTAGTAATGAGGGCATTGCTCTATGATTATTTTCCCCCTAACAGGCTGACACTCTTATGTTTTTTTCTGTTTTAACAGTAACTATTGTACAAAACTGGAATGCTTTGTCATAACAATTCTTTGAATGACCTTAAGCAGTCTTTTAACATGAAAAAGTTAGCTACATGGAAAATACGTGTATATTTTGAATTGCTGGTATTTGAAGGTGCAGAGTTATTAGTATTACTAACATAAAATTTTATGTTAAAACTTTATTTAGGGTGGTTGTGTTATAAAATATCGAGAGAATGGTTATCGATGACACTGACAAAGTTCCAATAATATTTTATTAGCTACTTTTTTTTTGTTAAGTTCCAATAAACTTTTTTAAACCTAACAGTTACCTAATCTACAATGTGAAATCTCCCCGAATATACAGAATGTATCCCCCCTCGCGAAAAGTGTTCAAATCTCTCACTAACTATTCACTAGCCTCTGTGTACTGAAATAATCTTTAGAATATTAATTAAAGAAGACAGCATATATTTCTGATAAACACATGCTGAATGTATGTCCTTGAAACAGGTAAATAAGTTTCAACATTTGCTACTACGGAAGGTCCAAGTCACCCAACGAGATACTTTTTTTTTTTTTCATCTTTCTTCTTTTTTTGGTCAAATATGTTTGCTTGTTCAAGAAAGGTCACTTCAAAAATCCTAGATTTCAGGAAAACGTTACTGATAACAACACAAGAGGTTACTCTGATATCCACTGTAGCATCATCTCAGTTGCTATAACAACATGATTGTAATGGAGGTCATGCTTTAAAAGGTACCACAACGGTTGTTTGACCCACAATCTAAGATAGTCTCTTTTTCCTCAATCTTGGTAGTTTTACCTTAGACACTAATACAAATTTTGAACACATTACATAAATTAGGAAGCGTAAAAAACATGTTTCGCGAGAAATGTATCAATGAAAATGTAGGAAAATGTAACTGCAAGAGATGTACTGCGATTATAGTGTATTAGCAACTAGTAGTGTCAAGTGTACACCAGATAGAGGAGTTTGGTTTGTAGAGTAATTATTTTTCTAACATAAAATTTGAAATAAAGGTTATAAAGAATTGAAAGAGAAGACTGTACCTATTCTTAAGAACACTAAATCGATTCCACAGAAACACTTCTTGCTATATGATCGTTTTTGCTCTCATCGTTATATAGCTCAATATTGAAACCGGAAGTTGAAGTGATTTGTATCACTTCTGGTTTTAGTAAAAGAGTTAAAGGTGGGAATGAAATGTATTCTTAAGATAAGGATTAGGAATTTCGGCATCTATGGCCATGTTAGCTCGTCACGTATGAGGAATGATGTGCTTTGACGTCTCTCGGCGATCACAAGATAGGAGAATTGGGGAAGAAGAAAGGAATGGCGAAGGAAGAAAGTATCCTGCAATTATCATTTAAGCGGCATCTCGGTATCTGCCTGGGGTGAATGAGAAAATCCAGGAAAACCTGTTTGGAGTGTTGGCCTGAAAAAGATTTCTCTTTTTCAACCGAGTGTCTCCATCGGTAATTGAACGTGGGATCACTCGCATCAAAGGCGAGAGCGTTAGCGACTGCGCTACGCGGGCAACTCGATTGCAGGTAACCGCATCTCACTATGATTACCATTTTTGCTTTATAGTGATCAACATAAAACGCGGAAATGCTTTATTTCTACCACTTCCGGTTTGAACAGCGCCTCCATCAACTAACTCTATTCCCAAGATTTTTCGTCTCCCGGATGGACAGACGGAAAGACACAGGGCAGTCAGGGTAAATAAATAAAGGAGTCTTTGTTGGTAAAGCGAAATCTATATATATATATATATATATATATATATATATATATATATAAAATGAAAACTACCCATAGTATCAAATGATAGATAATATTTTATTGAAAGATATATTACATGTTATGGAATAACCACCAATCGTAAGAGTAGCTACAGAGTGTGCCGGGTGTGTCTGTATACAACTACTAAAATTGTTTGATTGTTTTCTCTTCTTACTGTTCAATTAACAAGCATTCTAAAATAATATTGTTACCTGTAATTCTTCAAATCATTGAAATAATATTTTATCTGATTTTTAATAACTTAAAACTTTAAATATGAGCATGTGAAAATGCTGTAGTAAGTAGGGATGCGTACGAGTGGAGCTAAAATTCGATTCGACTCGAGTTTCGAATAGAGTCAAACGTAATTTTCTCGAGTCGAGTTACTGTTTTGAGGTCGAGTTTCGAGTTGAGTCGAGTCTGATAAATGGCTCGCTCGTTTAGCTCGTTTTAACTCATTTTGAAATCATTGCCTGATTAGACTGGAAAGCGAAATCTATGAGAAATGTAAGCAGTAATGTGGAATATTTTTAGTGTTGTTCACGAGATGGGACACTGCTTGCATCTCGTCTCGCCTCGATTAACAAGACGACAATGGATTTCATAACGAGACAGCCTCAAATGTCGTGATCACCAATATAAGTATATACTGTAGTTCATATCACCATGTTGAGACCTACACGGTCGAAGTTTTGAGCCGAAGCAGAAGCCCAACTCGTGTAGTGATGTTAACCGGTTCAGTTCGGTTCAATTGAGCGAACAACTCGAGCCGGCTCGTTGAGACGAGGCACAGACTCGGCTCAGGTGAGCCATCGGCCCGAGCTGACCGGTTGGGGTGAATCATTAGCTCGGTTTGTTTTGGCTCGAGCCGGCTCGTTGGGTGAGCTATTGGCTCGGCTCGATAATGAATGAGCTGTGAGCCGGGCCGCTCGAACCCTTGAGAACCCTAAACCCTGGCCGAGCAGTTTTGAACATTTTTGACCGGCGCCCTCCAATTTTAACGATTTTTGGTTCGAGCCCGGATACCTGCTCCTTCGGAACTCAAACCCAGAACCTAGGGAACGATGTCTTTGCCTCCTAAACTTCACGACTACCGAGGTCAGCAGTCAACTAGTTTTTAGTATTCAGATACAAATCTCCTACGGTGTTGTAATACTACTACTACTACTACTACTTATACTACTACTACTAATAATAATAATAATAATAAGAAGAAGAAGTTGTAGTAATAAATATCATTGATAATAATTATGTTGTCAATGTAGGATACTTGAAAGTACTTGAAACCACACACAGCATTTGGCTCGACTCGACTCGAAACTCGAGTCAAATTCGAGTCGAGTTGAACATTTTTCGAGTCGAGTTCAAAGATGTCTGTTTTGAGTAGAGTCGAGTTTCAATGAAAATTCGCTCGAACTCACTCGTGCCTATCCCTAGTAGTAAGAGGGTGGGTGGGTTTTAATTATCTTTGTGAACAAACACCCATATAAAAAGTTGTTTTAATTACTAGCCATACATACCCATATACATACATACCCATACGAAAAGTACTAGCTACGCCTATATAACTAATAAAATATCTGACAAAGAATTGTCATTCCATAAATTCAGATATCAGAGGAAATACAAAATGAAATTAAAATTTTCAGTTTAGCGTCCCATGCTTATGCCCATTAGTCTAAGGGAGGCGATAATTAAAGTACGAAGGAAAATGTGGGAGAAAACGGGAGCACCTCGAGAAAACCCACGGATATAATGTTGTCCATCACAAGCTTGTTTGGACAGGGATGAACCAGAGATGCCACGCACCAGGGGTAAGCGCTCTACCACTGAGCCACCGTGCCCCTTCTCATAGGAAATACGCATGAAAAATAATTACATATAGATATGATTATTCTCCATCAAAAACATACTGAATTCGCACCTAAATTTATCATTATGACACGGTTAACCAATACCAATGAAGACTAAATTGCGATAAGTTAGCAACAATTTTAACATGACTTTTGAGTAAGTATTGCAGCTTTTTGAGTTTGAGCACACATACCTATACAAAACAATAAGTTAATCTAATAGAAGTAATACGATTTGGCAACGGTTGAAATGAGCGCGAAACCACGAATAACGGGCTATATTTGCTACTGTCCACAAGTGAACTGAATTCTCTAAATAGATAATGCAGTTCCTTATATAAAATCCATAAAGCTTATCTTTAAATTAATGTTGAATACTGTTTAGTTACACGGAAAACATTCAGATCTATTTTTAATATGCTGTTCTGAATTTTTGTACGACTTTCTTTTTAATAATAAAATTGTTTAAGTTGATAAATCTTACCTGTGTGTAACACCAATTCTCGGCGACAGGTGTGTTAACTTCCGGCGGCGGGGGGCTAGGTACACGGGACACCGCCATGCTGCTTGTACTCGTTGTTCCCCGCGCCGATTGCGGCGTGCACTCACTCACCACCGGCAGTCTGAAACAAATAAAACAACATACTTAATATGGTACAAACCACAAAGCTCTCTAATTTATTTACAAAACATCAACATGTTACTGTTCCACATCGATATTTCAAACTATTTTAAAGGTAACTTACGCGATGCTAACTAACTTCAAATTTTCACTTCTGAGAAACAAACAGTTCTAAGAAAACTTTTTCTTATCTGTCAAATGATATTAAGCTAAGATTAGCTGTTGCAAACCAATATGTCGAAGTTCCGCTCTATTAAAAAAATAAAATTTGCTTACTTTAGTTTTTCGTTACAAAACAAATGGAAAATATAATACTTGGAGAAAAAAAAAAAAAAAAAGAACTATGAACTACAGCTGTATGAAATTTTGAGTTTTAGATGTGTTGTTAGATTAGACATGTGGTTAGACATGAAATATGTGCCCCAAGTAACTTTTATAATTATTTATAAGAAAATGGTGCAAATTTTACTTGGACAGATTCTTATCCAAACAATTGAAAGTACACATGTCCCCTTCCCTATTTTCATGCATTCCATGAAATTCATCAATAATAATTCATGCTCACTTGATTCTTCAAAGCATTAAGGCTGATCGCATATCGACAAGAGAAAGACCAGCTAGGCCGAGGCAAAGAGAGAGGTCAACTATGCTGAATCATAGTTTTATCCACTCTCGGTCCTTCGTAAGAATTCTATCTGATGGCAATTTATTTTTCCTTATGGCTCACAAGGGTGTACGAAAAACTGGGAAAGTAGGACTAAAAGGATAGAATGAAAAATATAGTTAGAAACATCATATATACGAGAACTGAGTAATAACGACTGCTTTACTCAGATATTCATTTGCACAAGCTAATTGATACTCTTCCAATAAGGCACTCTGGCTTCCTGTAATGTCAAGAAGCTAGTATTCGATGGAGTAACCTAATGTATAACAGAAAACAATTATTGATTAGCTATTATTATGCTGTATTTAATAATATTATTGATAATACCAAAAACGTAAGTAGAAAAATGCTACGAAGTCAATTTCTTTCTTACAAGAATTATACAGAAAATTGACTTCTGACAATATGTGGAAGTGGAAAGAAAGCTGCACAGTTTGAATTCTGCTGAAGACTTCGATACATAAAGTGAAACTGCACTAAAGAAACCATAACAACCTAATTTACTTTGAAATAAATGTAACGCTTGCATTTTTTTTTTCTAAGCTTGGCAGGAAATATTTCAAAGAGAGAAAATCCAATTTTCTCTCCATAAACATGAAGCTTGAAGCCAAGTGACGAGTACAGGATGGTGTAACAAGAGGGGAGATGAACCAACTCACTTTCTAATTGGGACTTAACTGGGTCGACAAAACGATTGCTTTAAAAAAATCGCTTTCCTTTCTCTTTTGCAGGTGAAAACTACGACACTACAATGGAAAAATTCGACGAAGGCAAACACTAACGAAAACTGTTTTCGTGCGGTTACGGCAACATGAATGTCAGAAGAAAACAAACGGAAACAAGAAAGAAAAAAACTTCCGGAAATATGTTTTCCTAAATTCTAAGAACTTTCAGACATTGCAATGATATAATGATAATATGACAAGAAACAATAGAAATGCTACCGATATTAAGATTTATTCATAAGTGTCTTCGTTATCGTGGTAGGGTAGTTCACAATTGGAATCGCGATTATAGAAATAGAAAACACGATAACCACGACATTCTGCACAAATAGAATGTTCACTGTTACCATACTTTTACGAATCACTACGAAGAAAATTTTATTACCACAAAATTATTTATTGAATATTAACAGTGCCTAAAACGTCCAATGTTACCGTTACTGTTTGCTACAGGGTAAGCTAAGGCTTAGCAAAGCAATTCATTCGCTTGAACATACATAGAGATTACGCTGATTTGCAAAATAAATATGTGAAATGAAATTTCTAGTTTTCGCAGACAAATGATGAATGAAAGCAAATGTTTATAAAATAATCTGTGGAATACGAATGTGGGAGGAAACAGAACTCTTGAGAAAACTCAAGGACATGATATTGTGCACTACAAACTCACATGACCTGTGATCGAACCAGGGAATCCTTGCACCAGAGGTGAGAGCTCTACCACTGAACCACCGTACGTCCGTCCATCCATCCCCCTCCCCTGTATTTTTGGAACATTGACTATACGAATGCGAAAACCTTGGTGGAATATAACCAAATAAGCAGTTATTCGGAATTTCATATTGTATTAATGCAGAAGAAAAAGATACCAAAATGACTCAATGATAAGCGTTTTTTCTTTGGTACAAGATCTTACTAAGCTGTAGGAGTATAATTATAGTGCAAAAAAAAAAAAAAAAAAAAAAAAAAAAAAAAAAAAAAACCTTTAAACTCCAAACAAACAAGCCAGATTCTGATTTCAAACAAGTAAATGGATGTTCAACCCCTTTTAGCTGGTTCAGTTATTAGTCAGGGTCGTACCTCGTATGACATTTTATTACAGCAATACCAAACAGGAATGCACAAAATGAGTTACTAAAATTCAGGATCATTTCAAATAAAGAAGGAAACAAAGAAACAAATTAGCAGTGCAGTTCAATTTTCAGAGAACTTTTTAATCGTCATTACTAGAGCAACTCAAAAGCATAAAAAGCATAATAGCAATTTAGACATATGGTTGGTACCTTGAACATGGTTGTGGTTATTTAGGGTCCAGAAGAAACTAATTTTAAAAGCATATTAAAGCATAATTTTAGAAAATAAAGCATAAAGCATAATTTAAAATATATAGCACAATTCTTGGAAATTTTTGTTTAACTGCAAGTTTAACATACTATATTAAAATTTTTAAAACCAATATTTTAAAACCAAAATCATTGAGAACATAACATAATGCAACAATGAAAAGCTAATTTTTATTTCTGTAAACTTTTTGGTGTAATCCTTTGATGTGGAGAAAAAGAAGGAAATGAAGAAAACTTTCCGCCAACAACGAATAGTACACAAGAACTCCACACTATATTGTTATGTGTACCGCTTGAACTTTAGCACTTTCTGTATTTTTGGTGATATCTTTTACTTTCACTTTCTGTATATATGCACCTCTAAGGCGCACATAAGTGAAACATAAACTGACTCGAGTAAAGCATATCTCTTTACAATGCATTAAGTAGAAACTTCATTAAATATGAAAGAAACTGTTAGAATATTTAATGTATAGTAAATATTTTACATTATACATGATTAATATAAAACAATGGCTTAAATTAACAATAAAGCATAATAAAGGATAATTATACAAAAAATAAAGCATAATGTGGGTTGCTCTAGTCATTACTAAGATTTTAGAAAGGAAGGACATTAACATGGATTTCAAAAGACAAGAGCGGCGAGGATTGGAGAGCCTTTTAAAAGTAATCATATAAGATCAAGGTAAGTTTTTGAATACGGTAGTGATATGAAATCTTGAAATTTTCCTTCAACAACAGCACAGCAGGAGGAGTGAATGGATCGACTATTATGTACTTACTTACGCTAACACTAATAGAAATTTAATCGACATGTTAGCCTCGGAGTTTGTGTCACTGAAGGTTGATTTCTTTTTCGCACGAAGACGGAAGTAATGTATACATTGCTTAACTGACGAACACCATTCCCACTATTAAGGCATGTATCCTGCGTTGTCACAATACTTAAACGAATAAAATCCAAAATGACTGGATTAAGGACGTAATTTTGCATCACATGGATTTCATGCAAAAAAATCTACACAAAAATTTCTCGACATTACCCTTAACAACTATCTTGAGGTTAGTAGTTGTACCAGTAGTAGTAGTGACAGTTGAAAAATAGTACGCTACAAGATTTCGTCCACACAAAGTGATTTTAATTTATTAATGGTCTAAACACTTACATATTTGATTCAAGGTAATTAGTGCGGTAAGTGAAGTACTACTTTAGAACTACATTATAGACCTTCTACATAAAAGCTGCGGTAAAATTTAACTCGACAATGTAAAGGAGTGGTAAAAAGGTAACGATAATACTGAAAGATTAAGTTCACCAATAAGGAAGTAAATGCAGACATTACTGATGTACGAAGTTTTGCTATTTTCCCCTCGTCCTTGGCGTCACTATTATCCGTTTAAGCAGAACATTCAATTAATGACTTCCCCGTACGGATTTTAAGTAAGGTAAAAAAAGAATCATGTACAGAAAACATGAAAATAACTTTTTTTCACATGAAGTATATAAATTAAATTTATTCTTTTATGATGCGAAATCTTAAAATTGATCTTACGCTCTCCACAACTTTCGCAAATAATTAAGTAACAAGAAATTATTTTATTTTAATTATTTGTAAAATGGGCTATTTAACAAAAAATATGAGTGTCTGATATTGTCTTGATGCCCGAATTAAACTTACAATCAATTAATTAATTACCACGTCAAACTGTCTGAACGAAACGATCTCGAACCAATTCTTAGCATTTTGAGTTATTATCTGACTTACTTTATAACTATTTAAATGATGGAGAGTGTAGTTTGTATTAGTGCTGATAAATTTGAATAATTCATTAGTCAAATAATGGATTATTTGAATATTTGTTATTCGAATAACTGTTAGAGTAATAAATAATTTTTCGAATTATGCAAATACTGAAAACAAATATTCGGAGATTTGAATAATAATTAAAAATATTGAAGTAATTTTAACATCACTAGTTTGTATTTTTTTTTTTAAATAATGTCTCACAGTTATGTTCTTTAGGCTAAAGGAGACAGATAATTAACGAGTAAATGGTGTGAAATAATTGGTCTAATGAGAATATGGGAAGAAAAGGAAGAATCTCGAGAAAGCTCATGGGTGTGATGTTATTCACCATAAACTCACGTCGTCTCGATCGATCCAGGGACCCCTAGCTAGCATCAAAGGTAAGCGCTTGACTACTAGAGCCTCTGTGCCCTTAGGGCACAATGCATGTGACAAATATGCCTTGTACCACAGATAATGAATGACCAGTAAGAAAAACCTGTGTAAAACTCCTATCAAACTATGACAGACGGATAAGTACAATCTTTATTTTATCCACTTCGAATGAAATTTCTTACATATGACCGGTAGAAGGGAGATGCGGATGTAGAATCATTTTGAATGCAGTTTACAATACCTCACAGAAATTACGTCACCTCTAAGCCAAATAAAATAGCATTAAAACCATCCTATTCTTTAGTGAAAAATATAAGGTATGTATTTTTTTCAGTAATTATAAAATGACAAGTATTAAAGAAGAGTACACAGTTGTCGGGAGAGAGACTGATAAATGTTCGTTTTTAAATATATGTATAGTCATATTAAAAACAAATAAATATAAAAGATATTACCATCTCTCCGTTAGAAGCTCTTAATGATCTTTATTCATACATGGCTTCGTCTCTGCCAGACTATGTATCAAAATAGGCTATCTACGATTACTATAATTATTAAGTACTCTGCCCTTCGGCAGGTCCTGGAACTATTTTTATAAAATTAATTAATTTATTTCAGATTTAGGCCTGGAAATGTTTCTTCCACGTTTTACGATCTTCAGCTTCTTCTTTTAACTCCCAATATTTTCTTGTTTCTCAAATCATTGATCAGTTGTGTTCTTCCTATTCCTCGCTTTCCTTCATGACGGTATGAAGAAAATTTTCTTCGCAAAATGTGTCCAATCCAATTGGCTTTCCTACGAAGGATCCTGGCTAGAAGTGTCCTCTTCTCTTCTATCCGTTTTAAAAGATCTTTGTTTGTTATTCTCTCTGTCCATTTTATCTTCTTCATCTTTCTCCAACACTACATTTCGAAACTCTTAAACATTTTTTCTAACTTCCGTAATGTCCAAGTCTCTGAATCATATAGTCCAATGCTCCACATATAGTACTTGACCAACTTCTTCCTAAGTTCAATATTGAGCCTGCAAATTAAGAGTGATCTTTTCTTGTTAAATGCTTCTTTGGCTACGGCAATTCTTGACCTGATCTCTTTGGTGCAGTAAGCGTCTCTTGTCAAAATACTTCCCAGATACTTGAAATTATCGACCTCTTCAAGTTCTTTTTGTTCTACTCTGACCCGTAAAGGCGCGTTTCCTCTGGATATTCTCATGACTTTCGACCTTTTGATGTTGATTTTCATTCCATATAGTTTCGCAGTGTCAACTATTTTGTCAATCATCTTTTGTAGTCCTTCTTCGCTTCTAGCTAGGATAACCGTATCATCTACATACCTGATCTTGTTAATGATCTGCCCTCCAATATTGAAATTCTATCTACGATAATGTTAAGTAAGTTTTAAAGGGAAAGGGGGTGTTCGTTTTGTAACAATGCTTTACATATGAATATAAATTAATACAATCTGAGATTTGATATACTTTATTATAGACACGAATATCTTTATATATATAAACTACCAATTAGGGAATATGGTTTTCAGCAATGCTGTTAAAGAAATAGACCATGAACCTACATAAGTTGTTCCCTTCTTCCTTTGCTCCACTCTCTCTCACACACCAACTCATCTATACTACACATACAATAGACGTTAATCTGGTGAAGCTATTTTCATCCAACAAAAAGGTGCAGGCAGAGCGACCCACTTTCCAAACCTCATTGCCTCGCCTCCTAGTTTCTTTATTTTCCTTCTATTTCTAATTCTCAATGGGACAGCAAAGCAACCCTAATCCCCACACACACAAAATAGAAAGCAGTGGCCTTCTTTCATGTTTTTTTCTCAACCAGACTCTCAGAGTAGTCTAAAATTATTTTCCCCCCTATATCCACAGTACTGAAATCCTTTTCACATTCCCTACTTCCACTTCTATATATGCTTTTTTTCATCCGGATTAATAGAAGCACGTTTTCTTTATTCGGCATCGGGTTTTGGAAGAAACACTGAAAGCTCGTGGATGGTTAATTACGTACTACCAACAGTCCCATTTTAACTTGTAATTTTAAGTAACATGCAAAAGCTCAACTTTCAGCTCAAAAGATTCGAAGTACAGCTACCATGTGAATGTCAAATCTTTTCCATAAATTTCAGAATAATGTAGTCACAATAAAATAACACAAATTACATTATTTTAGTACTTAAACAATGATAATCTGATTCTAGGAGTGAGATACCATTTAAGACGAAATATGAATTATTTTGAAAATAGTGTTTACAATTCGTAATAAAGAAACAGATATAATATGATTATTCAGTTTAAGTTCGATATAAAACCAAAAAGAGAATCTATTTGGTTTTATATCAAGCTTAAACTTAATAATCACAAATTGTGCGTGCTTCACTTCTAGCTGAAACACTAATTTCTCAACTGTATTCTATTATTATTATTATTATTATTATTATTATTATTATTTTAAATCCAGATTTGGCACAAAATCTACGTCTCAAAAACTCAAGTGTTGTTTTTTTAAAAAATAAATCAAATTTACGAAACACAAAGAATGGCGTTATTTCCATTCTTATTTCTTGCAAAATGACATTCAAATTCTTTCTAGGAATATCTCAAGTAGCCACAAGCTACACAGAAAAAATAAGTAATAATTTGGGAATTATTTTGTAAGTTCGCATATTACCATTAATGAATGCGTTAATAACTTAAATAAGTAAGTAAACTTTCGATATATTACTGAGTCATATAACAGAGTTTCCATATATTTGACGAGTACAAATTCCCAGACTTTTCCAGGTAACAACTGACCAATTTTTACGTCTATATATAATGTAAAAAAAGCAACTGTATTTATCACAACCAGAGGGGTTCTCATCTACTACGCACATACAGTAAGGACACAGAAGTTCTTTCCGTTTGATGAAATTGGTTTCGTGAATAACTTCAGAATAGGTCAATTTGAGTACAATTTTCAGTACATTAAAAAGAATGTAATTTTCTGTACGTTCCAGCTTTGAAACTCGGTAAACTGTGTACGATCCACCCTATTCCCAAATAAAGTTTATCAAACGAAAAGAACGTCCGTTGCTGACTGTAGATATATATATATAGTATTGTGTAAATAAAGAAATTTCGCAAAAACAAATACATGTGTTTCATAAAATAACCCGTACCAAGTAGCTGTGAAAGGCAAAAAGACAAACAGGTTCTGATAAGTAAAATTCCCTTATTTTTCCAGGTCTCTTTACGCGTAAGCTGGATTCCCTGACTTTGCCAGGTTATCCAGGTCGGTAGGAAACATGTATATAAACAACCTTTTATTTTTAAACCTGAGGATTACGTGGTAGGGCCAGTAATAGTACATATTCCCTGTACTCCATACTAAGAACAATTATGCGCAAATAGTACCGCAGTTAAATCTTCGGTTAACAAATAATAATAATAATAATAATAATAATAATAATAATAATAATAATAATAATAAAACTTTATTCTCTTATTTTAATGTTAATGATAATTTTACGAACTAAAGATTTTAAGACGGTAGGGGATTAACAGATTCTTTATTACAATTATACGTATCATTCCTCAACTCTGTAAATTACCAGTTTTTCAATCTGCGTTTCGTAGAATTATGGGATTACACAGAGTTGACTCAAGGATTTCATGAAATGTCTGTAATGAGGGATGTCTGTGTCTGTAACCACGAAAAATGTAGTGTATTACTTACTGCTCCTTTAAAATCTACCAAATGAAAATTTTATTTTATTTTCTCTGTCATTTCTTCACTTTTCCAGTACCTTTTGCAAAAGTTTGATAGTGTAGAATATTTCCTGTATTCAGTCAATGATTTTGCATTCCTGCTGAAACTTCACGCCTTTGTAATCGTAACACCAAGCAATTGCTATAAGGTTCTGGTTACCTATGAACGTCTTGAGCAGCATGAAGGTTTATTATGTTAGTTGGGGTCTAAATCCACACTTTATACCGTGCTATGACTTGTCACACCTTTAGAAAATACAATGGAAGCTTATAGCCTTTCGAAAATAAAATCTGTAGCTTAACGTCCTATGAATACTGATGATAAACACCATCCAACCTGAACAAATCGCATAAATTTTATCTTGTTTAAAAGTAAGTAATTTCAATATATTACTGACTGCGATAAATAACCTCATAGAAATATTATAAAATACTCTTTCGGAATACACGTCTTTACAAATTCATTTATGCCATTTCTTGAGCCGTTGGCATTGGCACACTAGCGATCATAAATATAATGACCGGGAATTTATAGATGAAGCTAACGTTTTGAATTCCGGAAAAGTTCCAATTTAGATTCAGTTGAAGGTCTCCTTAAGCCGAGTCGATATGTATTGTGTGGATCGTATAGATATGAATTTCTAGGTATCTATCTCAGACCTCAAAATCTCAAAAGGAAGTGGGTCAAGTACGGATTAATACAAATTTAAACATGAAAAAGAAAAGAAAAACGCAAAGCTGTCAGTCAGATAAACAACAAATAGAAGAATAAGCATAACTGACATTATTATGTTCCAATAGGATTCATTCTGATAAAATCTCCAGCACATTTATAAAGAATACTAAACTTAATTTAAAATAAATTTTTAACATGTTAATATTTTTGTGATAAACGAGAATCTTTTAAAATATAAACAACATATTATGTCTTCCTTAAATCGTGTCGAAGCATCGGTGACATGTGTAACTTTCAGTACAGAGGATTGCTTCTTGGTAATGTAGGCCTTATACCAAAACAACGTTCAAGTGCATTTTCTGAATTTGGCATTTCCATACCACTCTTTCCTTAAAGTTAGGTAAACTCACTTTCGAAGAAAAAATAAATGTAAAGTAACGGTCGAAGAATCAAAATATAATAAATGACAAATAGCATAATAAAAAATAGCATTAAATTTTATATATAGCTTTGTACAGTTTCTTGAAAATGAAAAGAAATCTGAGTTTAACGTCCCATGATTTCATCCGTTAGGCTAAGGGAGACAAATGATTAGAATGATGGAAAAACTGGTGAATGAGAATATGAGAGAAAACGGGAGTATCCCGGGAAAACCGACGGACACGACGTTTTCCACCACAAACTCAAATGGACGGGGATCGAACCCAGGACTCCATGCACCAGGGGTAAGCGCTCTACCAATGAGCCGCCGTGCCTCCACTACAGTTTCTTGACTCGGACTTTGCGGCAACTTGTCGATGATATATGTTCGAAAAGTATTATTACCCAAATCTGACGACGATGGAAGGTAATATACGGGACTAAACACAAATATGAATTTTGGACGCAATCTAGGTTTTCTTAAGTTTTACTTCATACAGTAAAATCTATGTGAGTTCGCCACGCTTGGCTCTGAAAATTGTTATGCTCACTTAAGTGGATAATTTAGAATAAAACCTTAAACAAATACCTTCTTGTTTCCACAAAGTACGATCAACTTTGTTCAATAACCATATTACAGAGGAAACCACACACTGTTACAAGCTTTACTGTATTTTCCGTATAATTCATCATTCCAATCCAACCAACAAGTATTTCTCCAAAATTCACAAGCATCGATCATCTATTTCCTTCACTCTACAGTGCATAATTATTGAACTTAAATATGGTTAATAATAGTGGTCCTAGCTTTGAATATTTACAACTGTGCTTCGGGTCTCAGATGGAATACAAAAGTATTTATGAAACAAATCGTACCCGTTCTATTAGTGAGGTATGTTATGAAATTCGTATACAGCGGAAAACATGTTCAAAACTAAAAATGATCGGACCCATCAGTTTCGTTTTTATACAAGTTTCGATATAAACTGCCATAAAACAGTGTTTACAGATAAAAGTAATCGCATTGTGTTATTATGGACCTTATGGTTTGTCTTTCATTCCTTCGAAAGATTGTATTTTAAGTTTTGAAAGTACTAGATTAGGACTGCATTTCAAAATATCTATATTTTGTTACTGTCAATCCTGTTTCTAATCAGTAAAAATATTTATTTCATAAATTCCCAAGGATATACTGATTAAAAAGAGAGAAACACAAAGAGATACGAGTTGTTTTTACACATCATCGAGATGAAGGATCCAATGACGTCAACAGAAGCCCAAAAACCGTTTTCTCGGCACGTGGAAGAATATCGATTTTCCGCCCAGACTATCCCCTCCGTAGTCACCGCATTTTCTCCCCAGTGATGCATTACTACATAACAACTCTATATAAAAAGAAAAGAACTTTGCCATCTGTAATGCAGACTGCACCACCGATTTAATCCTATCAGAGCAGAACTAGCGTGCACTAGTCGTCATGACAACGAGAAGAAACTGAAGGAAACTAACACTTGGCTAGAAGGAGATGAAACCTGAATGCAGTTTGATGTTCTGAGTTGTTTCCAAGTCTTGAACATGCTACACTTGTATCGTACAAATGCAATTCAACTGCAGCGACATCTATCTTCCCGCAATCGTCAATGCAGTAGTCTAGTTCCGTTTGCTATTTATGATTTTGCAATAACAAGAATATCCCTGGCAGGACTTAAATTTAGCATGAATTATTGATTAAGAAACGTAGTTTCTATACGTTACCATCATCAATCCATTTACGTAAGTTCCTGTTTATACGTAATAAACTCGAAAGCAGCAAGTTACCGCTAGTAATTTGCTCTATTCCTAACAAGTAGAGTTCGAGTACTAGAATCGGCCACGTTTTCTTTCTTTCTGTCTTTCTTTAGTCTTCACTCTTTTATCACAACTTTACCGTACTTCCAAAAATATTCTTTATACTTCAGATACATGAAAGTAGCATTTATCTAGACCAGTGATGGACAAAGTTTTTTTTTTCTTTGACCAGTGATGGACAAAGAAAAATAAGTGGGCCACTATTCTTGTAACATAGGCCTTATTAATCATTGAAGGATTATACAAAGAAATGTAATGAATGAAATCGTTAATGAATTTCTAAAAGTTTCTCATAATTGGTTCGAACTGGGATCCACTGATTTTTAAAAGTGAGGTTAAATTCGTAAGATTAGAACCATGCCGCAAGTAAGACAACACTTTTCAGGGAGCCGCGTCTCACTCGTGGGCCGTAGTGTGCCCATCACTGGTCTACAGAATAACATATTACTTTAATACATTACATACTGCTATTTTACAACTCACCTTCGTGCTCTTTAGTATTTGTAATTTTTCTTTTTGTCAATGCTCTATACAAGTGGTTCTCAATCTTTCTGAACCAAGCGCCCCCTGAGCGCCTCTGGTCCATTTTAACCCAATCCACCCGTGCACAAACCTGAACGTAAGACGGACGAAGCAGTCTAGGAATCAGAAAAAGGCTCCTATTCTTAAAATCAACCTTGAATTATAAGACTATACGAAGCGAAAAGAAATAATTGTCGTACACTGGCAACTTTTTCCTTCCAACGCCCCCTAAATAGTCTATCACCCCATATCGATATTTTTTTGCTCCAGCGCCCCCATCGGAAACGAGACCGCCCACGTTGAGAATCACTGCCCTACATAACCGACACAAGCAGTAAAACGCTTGCTTAAAATCCGTGTAAAGCATTGATGCGCGGGATGAAGGATATTACCCAAACGTCAGATACTACAACACGAATTAAAAGGCTAATTCACAAACGTCTAAATTCTTAAAACTAGCTTAGGAGATACAGTAGTGTAAAAAAGGAATCTGTTTCTAGAATTTACACTTTCTGGTTATCATTTTGTGATTACTCTCGCCAAATCAGAATTTGGATATTATTATCTCACAAGAAATCCCGTTTCTTTATTTTAAGTGGAAGACCAACTGTGCACTTAAATTAACTGTGAAAAATAACGTTATGTTTCCAAGGAGCTTCTCGCTACTATACTCAGGTCAAGTGACAGAAGACCAGAAAATTAGTTTGTTAGTTTAATTTCAACACATATTACACTATCATTGTTCCATTAAAGTAAAATTAGAACGTTTAAAAGTGATGCAGGTAGTCCTATATACTGAAAAAAAAATACTCAAAGCTTAGTACTCAATTATAAAAGTATTTTTTCTCACTTCTTTTTTGTCAGGTTGTGAATAACTACATCTTTCAAGTCTTCGTTTCGTTTGACACAAAGCTACTCAAATATACTTAATGAACGCTTATTAAGGAGTTAAAAAGAAAGAAATGAATGCTTATCTCAATGTATGACTATTTCTCATAAATGATGCGAGTCGAGATGATAAATTACCCACTACAATTAACGAATACATCTAACACACACCTACAAGTGAACCCCTAAAATGACTGAGATTACATAAGAAAAACATATCGTTATACTTTATTTAGTTAATTTACAATTTAATTTCTCTTTCAGCAGCGAGGCTATATGAGATGTGGACCTACAGTTTAATGAGGAATGAGCTCCGAATCATAACCTACCACCCAAATAGACCTTCAATTTTATGTTAACTATATAGCACAAGTTACTCTTTATAGTTATATTTTTATTTAAACCATTACGATAAAGAAAAGTTACGAAATTTCACTGTAACATTATCATTTAACTTCTTTTGTAGATATGGAGAGCTGCTTTATTTCTACCGCACACACTGAATTTTAATGTCATACACTACCGAACCGTTCAACCAATAGACGTGAAGATGCACGTGGATAAACATGGGTTCCTCTCTCTCTTAATCACACACTATGAGCCCTTTTTCTATGAGATTAATTAAAGGAACATCTACCATTACACACTGACGATTTGAAATTAAGAATTAGAAGAACTCCTCAGGCAACTGACAGGTACGTCAAAAAAAAAAAAAAAAAAGTCTAGGATGGGCATTTGTTGATTCACCTATGAACTCATAATGAACATCCGTACGGTATGTAAAAACTTTCATTTTTTTTTTTTTTTTCATTTCATCCGTTTCATACACAAAACTCATTCGAAATACAAAATATATCAATTATTTAAGGACACCTGGTACTAATTACGATTATGAAATAAGAAACTTCACTGCTTTACGATTCTACGCAGAACATCGAACACATATGTTTTCTGATCCTAAGTTGCATTTCATCTAAGTTGCATCCTAGCTGGTCTACTTCATGTCTCAATGTTGAAGATAAACACTGTAGTACAAACAAACTATAGTACGTTATGTGGGACTTGAAAATCTGTGAATGATATGGGGAGTCTAGTACTCATTAGCCCTGCCACTACTTGATTATACCAGCACGTGACACGTTAGCTTATGATGTCCGAAGTTTCGGGTTCAATTTCAGGTGCGTAAAAATCAATTGTGTAATCGAAAGAAGGCATTAAAAAAAAAGAAGAAAAAAAAAGAAACGCATTTTCAAACAAGCCACATACTAAAGAGGTATTCAAGCAGAAAATAAGCCATATATCTTCTAGGCTGCACTAAATTTCGTCGATTTCTTTTGTTCCCACCGTGTTATCATGAATAACGTGCTTATCCTATATACTGTATGTGAACTCACCAGAATGGCGCTGTTTAAAACATTAATTTAATTTGCTTAGGCACCACCGCGAAATATTTTATCACACGCAGTTTTTAAGAACACAAAGCTTCATGCCGTTACGCAAGAATAAACTCGACACGCGTACCGGCGTTGTTGTGTGTAACATTTTACTAAGCAGGGCAAACATCTAGGACTAAATTGCTTATCACTTCAGAAATGGGGATGCCCTGGATAACATACGACTCATCAAACGTTCATCATTATTAACGAACGACCTTCCAAGTTAATGAAGACGCTTTAAAAACAAAACACTAACTTGTTTCTTAAAGTTTAATGAAGAATAGAAAAGCATTAAGTAATGGTATCTAAGTATATACGAAACGATATGCAATATTCACCTTGAATCATGTTCTTATTTAGGAAAACTAATGTTTTAAGTTTATAACTGTTTTGATGCCAAAGATTCCTAAATACAGGGATAGGAATAGGATAGTTTCTCTCTTCCAACTTTTCAGAAAGACGCAGTAAAGCTGAAAACTAGGGAATTTTGAGTGGAGGAATGGATTGAGAATACGACTAGGGCTACCCCATACACAAAAAATAAGTATAGGCCTACCTCTAAGTATTATACACAAAAATTTCGACACTGCGTGTATACTTTCTCCCTCTCTCACACAACGTATTTATATACATAGATAGATATGAGGATATTAATGGCGTCTTAATGTGTGTTAAACGCTTATATGTTTCATTCTAATAACCTTCTCAATAAAAGAAAATATAGCTCGCCTTAAGAATACTTTAAAAACCCTCCGCATGGGGTTACTCTAAACATTTTGCTTTAGTTTTAATGTATTTGGATCTCGTGCACCATGATACCGTCTAAAATACTATCTCTTATCAATCTGAAAACATTTTGTATTTTTAACTTGACATACGTTCATTAGCAGGAAACTGTGTATGTGGAATGTATTGTAGGAAACTGTGCCGATAGTTTGTTTCGGACGTCATGTTTAGTCTCTGAACTGACGCATAAAAAAACACCTTCCAGTACTTGTTCATCTATTTACAGACAGTGAATATTATACTAGGGGCGGGGGCAATTGTTCCCCCCCCCCCAGAAGAGGAAACTTTCATATTTTATAGATAAATAAAACCCATTCTAGAGTTTGGAGCTCTTAAAAGTAGCTCTAAGTAGCAGTGTTACAACTGCGTCTGGATCCGCCCCTGTATCATACCTGGGTTTCTTAGTTCGATCCCTGGGAGTAAATTCCCAGGCACACTGCTTGCCTCGTTGTAAAGAGTTCCTCACATCGATTTCCGGATAATCAACGGTTTCATAGGCTTACACCAGTCTTGCTTTAAGTCCCAGGATGTGCATACTGTTTTCTTTAATATCTCACTTCCTGCAAAATGCTGCCACTAAGAGAGGTGTTTTCACAAATACAAGATACTAAAGCTTGCTAATTCCTCCACTTCAGATCTTCCGGTCCAGGGACGTACGCAAAGTCAGGACCACACGAAATCCTTACTTTTCTGTAAATTTAGCATAATTTTATGGGTAATTTTACAAAGTTTAATATAATTTATCCTAATGTTGAATTTGGACTACCTCCCCCAGAAATAAATTCCCGCGTACGTCCCTGTAACCATCACATCATTTTTTGGTCATTTTTAAGACATTGAATGTTTGCTTAGTTTATTTACGAGTATGTTCTTTTATACGATATTTCCAAACGATTTTTGAAAAAAAAAAAATCATACCGTTTAAACATTAAAAAACAAGTAACATCCAGTAACCTATGGAGGTTAATAGCTTTTTTAATTTTAAAATTGCGTTAACTGTAATACGGTAATTTAGATCGTCACACTGAACTGCATATGCAGCGTTTAAGACCTACTTAACACGCGGTTGCAAAAAATACTATAATAATGTTTACCTCGCAGAAATATTTCGTAAGCGGGCACTGACTGCGTTTCGAATACAGTAGGTCATTTTGCAACTTTTCGTGGGAGTTCGATTCGGCGATGAATCGAGGGAGAGCGCAGCGGAGAAGGACTGGGTTTGGTTCACATCATGTCACAACAAGGTGTCAACCTACATTTCAACGAAAGCGAATACTTAACTCCCTCATACACTCTATCTACCTATCTACGCTGCCCTGTTCTGCTCTGTCCATCCACTTGTACACGATTCAGAAAAGAAGGGGAAGAAATGACAAGAAGCTCGCGTCAGTGATCTGACTATAATGTCCCACTTTCAATTTTTTTCTTTCTTTTCGAGTTCATGGCTGCGCTATGAGGAAAAAGAGGCCACCACTGCTCCACTTTCGCTTGCATTTTAGGCCTAGCAACCTTCGACAAGCATTCCATCCGTGCTAACACTAATACTAAAGAGCCTGTCCATATTGCCATGGTTTATAATTATGATTTGCTTCGCTGGTTGTACCATACGCTAAAATTAACAATCAACTTGGTCGAAGACATGTTCCGTTTACGTTCCAGCTATATAGACCCCTAACAAGCATTAGGATAATCGCATTACGACACTTCCTTTCATATATGTAAATACGCATATTTAGTACAGACCATTACTAATGACTATTCAACAGAATATCTGCAATTACAGTATTGTGGAAGTTATCGAAAATAATAGGCAAATATAAGTTTTAACAGAATATATATATGTAAAAAAAATAAAGCTTTACGAACCAGTGATACGAAGATAATCAGATAAGCATCGTAGCAAAACGATCACCGGTTTAGTCTTTGGTCCGGAGTACAATGTGATTAGATTTTATGTTAAACTGTACTCTTATTGTTTCAGAAGACAACCTCCCGAAAATCAATTAACCAACCAATGAAGAAGCCTCCCCGCTGATCTAGTAGCTAACGCGTGCCACTTTCGTGCGCGCGGTTCGGATTCTGCCTTCAACTGTAGATCCAGGCCTCATATAATTTCGATGCTAGGAAGGGACGCTATGCTTCCAATTGATAAACAATGACTAAATCAGTAAAATCTGTAACAAAGAGATGAGAAGGAATGAATAATTCTTCACATAAATTTTGGCGTGGGAGACCCGGATTCGATTCTTGGCGGGAGCTCATGTGGTTCGGATTCCACGTTAATCAGTAGGTCCCGTCTCATACAGCCTTGCTGCTGAAAGGGATGTTAAAATTAACATCAACATCTTCACATAAACTAATTTACAGGATATCGTTGGTCCCCATTCAAACCCTTTGTTCTAGTAAACGCTTCGCGTTGACAGGAAAGTCGAATGGTAAGACCATTCTCACTGAGGAAACTTGGGTGAAAGTTTTCCAAATTAATCTTATACAGGACGTTTTGCTTTTAGAACGTATGGATTTCAGTACTTTTGATTTCGTCTTATTTTTTGCATACTTGACTTACAGTTATAAAATTATTAAAATCACTATGAACTTGGCTTTGGCCATGGTTGACTACAGTTACACATCATAAGAACGATACCCAGGAAGAGCAAGGAGGCTGTAATTCCTACGTCTCTCCTGGTAACAAAGTAAGAATAAAGTCGTGTGATAGGAATTGATCGAATCGCATAAAAGAGAAAGTATACATATTTGATGTCGGGTTTAACCTATGAAACAAAAATCAGATTTTAACATTTTTCTTAACTTCTTCCCACAGCATTTGTCGAATGCGTAATTTCAAAAAGCATACAAAATATAAAGAAAACAGCTATACACGACTGACAGATGGAACTATCGAAAATTTTAACAATAACCGATGAGTTCGGAATTCTTTATTTACAAATTAGCATTGTGAAACACACTCTTCTGAAGGCGTAGTCATCCGACTGAACTAACTTAAGTAACCAACTCAACATTCATAACATTGCAATGAAGGCAACTACAGTTTCACCACTTGGATCTAATTTAAAATTTTACTGAACTGGATTCAGTACTAAATCGGTAGAAAGCTGCTAAATGGTCTAATACATTTAAATTATTCTAAATATAATAAAGACTATATTCCACAATTTTGTAACAAAAAGGTACAAAATCATGTAAAAATACGCTATATACTCTACTAAAATCACCACTGAACAATGTTTCGTTCTATTATTTTACTGTTAAATATAAAAATAACAGCCCTGAACAAGAAGACAATTTCTCCACAATGTCGCGAGTTTCACCCAGCTGAAACAACACACATTACGGAAATGACCCAAGCTGCTGACCCAGATTTTAAAAGGGAAAACAAGCATATATATATATATATATATATATATATATATATATATATATATATATATATATATATATATATACACATTATAACGTAACAAAATACCTAATTCCATAGGCATACTTATAAAAGATATAGTGCATTTATTTCCTTATTTCTCTTGGTATGTATAAATAAGACTTCACCATATTTTTCTCAACGCACAAAACACTTCCTTGTGGAGAATTTCAAAGCTTCAGTTTCCAGTGATGTAACGAGAAATTTACTAGAACTATTTCTTATTCTTGCAGACAAAAGGTCCAGAGTTGATATTAAAAAGTTGTGACCTGAAATCAAAACATTTCCGGGTCTAGACTTCGATTTAATTAACAAATTCTAATATAAAAGATGATTTTTCGAACTATATGTTATAAGGAAGGTGCCAGTTATTCCCTCTATGTACTATAATAATAATAATAATAATAATAATAATATCAAAACAAGACATACAGTTTACAGACTATTAAGAAAAGTGACGAACCATAATCGTTTCTCGTAAAGATAAGATTTTATGCCGTTATCTTACTGAAATAAATCCAACTCAATACTTCGAAACAATAAAGGACTTCCCTGCCTTTTAAATGCCCGAAAAGATCTGAATGGATTCCTGAACGATGGAAACAATTATGCTCACAACTGTTTGTATGGTGCATTTCAGCCTCCAGCTTTATGTAATGCGAAGCCTTCAGCGTGACAGAAATTTTTCATAGAAAAAAAAAAGTCTTCAAATATTAGAAATCCCAATTATTTCTGCTTAGATGTAATTCATGGTCTCAATTTCACCGGATGAAGTAAGCCAGAAGGTAAGTACAAAGCCTCACTTCTGAGTGTGGCAAAACAAAAGGGCTCAGTGGTAGAACGATTATGTCTGGTAGGAGGGAGCTTTAGTTCGATTCCAATGCAGGTGAACTTGTGGAGAACAATATCCTGTTTGTGTCCTTTCTATAAGTTTTCCTTTTCTTCCCACATTTTCATTCCACCAATTATTCATCATCATTCACATGAGTATCATTCGTCTCCTGTAAGAACATAACGATGACCCATTAAACTAGAACTTCACTTCAGTTTACAATCGATGAAGAGCATATACAAAGAATTTTAAAATACGCCAAAATCCAATCTGATTCACTACACACCTACCATATTTTGTATAACGATTCTTCTCACTAAAATGACACACTTAATAAAAGATATATGGTTTAGAAACAACTATTTGAACTTCTATAGATAAAGTGTAGCCAAATTTGAGAAAGAAAAGAACTTTCACTCGATAACTGGTTATTTCTCAACTCCCATGGAAACATAATAAAGGATATCAAACTACATCTTTCCGCACTCAAAAGAATATCATCATACGTGTAACTCAACAAACTGAGTGTTTAAATAAGTCAATATTTAACGATATGGGAATATTCAGCTTAGTTATACAGCTTCTGGGAAACGATAGACACAGAGGAAATTACTTCTTAGGAGTTTAATATATTAGCTGTAGGTTTTATTCAAAATATATAAAATATGTCAGAATCATCAGGGATTTCGTGTCAGAGATTGGTCTTTCAGTTTCTAATGCTGTAGCCTAATAATCACATAAAAGTTTCAACCTCTAAATACACAATAATGTAGGTCTCATATTATATTCAACAGAATATAATGTTCTTTCGTAGTCTTGTGAGTTACATTTCGGAAGATTCTGGTTGCTTCAAAGCAGAAAGTTGGTAGAAAAACTGAACCAAAATAGAAACATCAACTAGAGGGGGAAGCAAATGAATACCAATCCAACAACACTACTGCAGCCGGAAGAGGACATCCTCTTGTTCTGAGGCAATTCTGAACTCGCCTAGCTAGTACAGATCTGTATAGAGTGCAAGACAATAACATAAAATGATGAATATGAAGATAATTAGAATAATTACAACACTCGACTTTAACAGGCTAACTAGTCATGAGTTAATTTTCTTAAAACTTCTAATATAAAATGTTGAATTTGTTTTCTTCTGTGTTTTGGCGAAAAGATGCTTCTGAAAGAATGTTTCACTTCAATTTAACGATGCTTTACTTTACCTATTCCTAATTAAGTTATTACGATTGCAACTAGACCTCAGTTTTCATTTTTAAGCTGTGATTCTGGTATCATTTTTTCATTTTCAAAGCATTTTTAAAAATATCTTCGTTCATTCATATTTCATTCCTGATTTTATTTATTGCAGTTTTCAGATTGGGAAATCTTATCTCTAAATGTTCTGGTCGATGGGCTCATTGTGGCGAACACAAATAGGTTTGATCGCTGACGTTCGAATCAAATTCCACTCGCTCAATCAAAGAATCTATCTGTTGAACACTAGATAAATCTTATTATTAAACTAGGATTCTGATAATGATTTTGCATTTTTTTGGGATGGGGAGTGCTTAGGAACCGTTGCTATTTAGGACAGGAAGTCACCTCAAATGAAATGTGAGATTTAAGAATCATTTTTTAAAAACTTTTTTACATTTTTCGTCCATTTTTGTCTACACGTGTAAAGTTAGTAATTAATATGTAACTTTCTTTTTCCTAATTTTCGCACAAGCAGTTCAATTATTGAAACAATTATTTTAGATTCTGCATGCAAACTGCAAAGGACTCAACATTTCGAAAAAGTGAAAAAAAATCACTTTTGCTTTTTCAAATTTGTAAAAATATAAAAGGACAAATATAAAACATGGAATAAAAACACTAGTGAAAATTTTTCGAAAAAAAAAAAGTTATTTACGATACAGTTTGTTAAATTGGAACTACGAGGGGCATGCCGAAAGTTTTTACATACTAAAACTCAAACAAGGTTGCCGTATTGAAATGTATCACGTTTAAAAGCGTAGGCTCTCTAGTGCTTAAAGGTATTACTGTAAGGCTGCAGGTTTGAAAATTAAAGGATGGAAGTGTCAGTTAGTCGGCAACAATCAAGATCGAGCGACGTCATTTTCGAACAATGATCTTTTACGCTTTTAGGTTTAACGCAAGAGCAGTGCCATTTTAGGGACTTCG
The DNA here is from genome assembly GCF_964235325.1 of Thermobia domestica. Classification (NCBI taxonomy): domain Eukaryota; kingdom Metazoa; phylum Arthropoda; class Insecta; order Zygentoma; family Lepismatidae; genus Thermobia; species Thermobia domestica. The sequence goes on along the minus strand of NW_027655886.1, from coordinate 541,424 downwards.
ACCTTTCATGCGCAATAGTTCTTAATTGGTTTGAGAAATTTAAACGCGGCTGACAAATCCTGACAGATCAGTCTCACTCTGGGTGCCATAGCACCGCAGTTATGCATGAAAATGTCGCAGCAGTGAAAAATCTTGTAAAAGAAGATCGCCATACCACATACGAAGAAATGCAGTTAACCTCGAAGATTGGGTCAACTGCGGATCAGGCAATAATAAAAGATTATTTCGGTCTTTCCAAACGTTGCAGTCATTGGGTCCCACATGTGCTTACACTTGAGCAAAAGATGATCGCGTGGAGTGATGCTGTTACATATTTAGAAGATTTTTCGCCGAGGCAAAGTAAAAGATGTTTATAATATCGTCGCAGGTGACGAAACATGGATTTACAACTATGATTCCAAAACAAAACCGCAGCCGACAGTACTGTGTTCTTAAAATGAAACTCCACTTTTGAAAGTTAAACGAGGACGGAGTGTGGGTAAAGTTATGGTGTCATCATCTTTCTCTTAGATCGGTCATATAGCAACTATACAGTTTGATGATTGGCATGCACTGACTGCAGTGTGTTACGTTACTTATTGCCTTCCGGGTGTCTTTCAAGCTTAGAGATCTGGCCACCGAAAGTCTCCACTGTATCACTTTCTTCTTCATCACGACAATGCACAGTCACAAACAGCTGCGAAAACTTTGGAGCTTCTACACTGAAGTAGAGTTTGTATTCTACCGCACCCAACTTATTCTCCAGATTTATGTTCCATGTGGGTTTGCATTCCCAAAATTAAAAAAAAAAAAAATGAGGACGCCGTTTTCAGACAAGTGAAAGGGCTATCGCAGCATATAATAATGAAATTTCTAAAATAAACTAATTTTTACAAATATTTGACTCGTGGTTTTTAAAATGTAAAAGTGTATTGATGCTTGTAGACAATTTTGAGAAATCGTTGAAGGTCTTATGCATATCAATTGATGTTTTCAAAGAGTATCTAAAAACTTACATGACCACTTTCTTTAAAAAATAGTAGTAACTTGCGAAAATTGAGGGCGACTAAGCACAAAGTAATTTTATTAGTGCATTTCGAAAGGCCATTAAAAAAAAAAAAAAACTATTATTCCTCTAAAAGTCTAATCCACGACTGAAATCTACCATTGCAAGAAAGAGGAATGCTATTATTAAAATTCCTGAATCATATTATGTTCGGAATTAGCAAGGTTGGACGCACCTGAAAAAAAAAAAAAAAAAAAAAAAAAACACTGGGTGTTTGCGCTTTTTGTTAGTATATTATTGGTACAACTAAGGTGAACACATTGAAAGTTATTTTTATCAGATTTTGAATTTTCTTTGGGCAAATTATATGCTTTCACGTTAAGGTAGACAACATTTAACATAAGACCTTTATAAAGTTCTGAATGCACTGAATGAATGAATGAATGAATAATAATAATAATAAATAATAATAATAATAACAACAACAATATTAACAACTCACCTTAGCTTGAAATAATTAAAGAACAAATTAATGTGTGGATTATGCTTATAGCTTATTTGAAGTAAAATAAGCAATTTTATATTTTAGAAATACTTTCCCTGAATAGTGTGCTTCCTGACTCGGCGCCGCCGAGGGACGTTATCCCTCATAAGTTGATGGGTTTAAGGTCATAGGTGCCGGTACTAACAGCAAATATGTAAATACATTAGTAAAACTATTAGTATTATTTCTTACCTTTGATGGTAACAAAAGTAGGCTATTTAGTAAAATTTAGTTTTCCAACAATAACAGTTTAGTTCAGGCATTTTTTGCTACCCTTCAAATAAGCATTCTGTAGAATCAACACCAGCAATAGTGTAAAAATTCTTGTCAAATTGTCCGAGCGTAATGCTCGGAGCTCCCAAGACTACATAAGGCCTACTATTTTAAGTGCTGAATTCAAACTTCAGTATTAATGGAAGTTTCGATGTACAGTAAAGCAAGTTGCATTTACAGGGAAAAACCGTCGTGAAAGAAGTGTTCGGGAAATTCCCGCACTTGAACGCACAAAGCATCGGAAGTGAATACTTCAAAAATAAAACTATTCATTTTGATGAATTATGTCTTTGTTTCAAATTAATATACGGTAGCTATTTGGTATTCATATTCGGCGAACGTCACTGAGGCCTGGGATGATGATCTACATTTGCCTGTACTACAGTGTTCAACTTTCGGTCTTTTAAATTTTCAGGATACAAGCTGGAGACACACTAAATTTTCTGTATAGATTTTGGCGAGATATATAGGCTGACTTCCATTTTCCGAGATTGCAATAGAACGAGTAATCATATTGGGAAAAATTCTCAACTCAGCTCGAGCTAATTATACATGCACATCAAAATAGACATATATAAATAGTATAATATACGTTCACCCTCCCTTGCATATAAACGTGCGTGCTGGACGACTTGCAACTCCTCTTGGCCGCCAAACGCTGTAGAAGAGAGACCCGGAAGCAACCGAACGCCAGTTGGTGGCAAAAACTGTGTGCGCAGCAGTTACGCAAGGAATGAGTCACATGAGAGAGTGAGTAAATCATTTATATGGAGTGAAAAGAACAATAGATGAAACGAAGAAATGTTACAGGAGGTTGTAGGGAGAAGAGAATAGGATAATCTCCTTGCTTACTGCAAAATTATGGGATGCTAAAACTTTTTCATCGAGTCTACTACAATATATACTTCCCCTTTCATCTCAAGATCTGCTCTTGCATATTTATAGGTATAACTAAATATAAGAATCAAGATTCCATAAATAAAAATAAAGTACAAAATTAATATTCCATTATTGTTTGTAAGTCATCACAACTTCCAACAAGCTACGAGTTGAAGTAAGCAGGTTTTAAAACTCAATGTAACGCGAGTTTTCTGTACGTCTTTATGCAATACTAGTGTTGCGAAAGATGGGATCTACTATTGTGAAATGGAGTCGAACAAATACTCAGGCTGTATCCGAGGCCTTCCCTAGGTAGAGTGGCCACAAGACGTGACAAGACACTATTTTCATATCTTTTCGAGACATAGCATCAGATTGTCTCATATATAAGACTTTTTAAACTAATCAAAAAGTTGCATACTACCATTCGGAAAAAGTCATGCTGTCCATGAAACATACGGGTACATTATGAAATGAAACTCTCAGTTTAGCGTCCAACGGATTATGGCCTTTAGGCTAAGGGAGAGCATGATTAAGACAAGTGAATGATGGAATAATTGGTGGAATGAGAATGTGAGTGGAGACGGGGTGTAACCCGGGACCCCACGCACCACTGAGTTGCTGTGCACCCGAAGTTTCATCATGCATTTATTATAAACAGAATATTAGAATCAACGTTTATTAACTGTCGATATGCGCTATAAACATAGTTAAACCTGAAAAGTTAATATAATTAGGATCTATTTGTCTTCTCTGCAGTAAACACAATAATGTCTTGCTCAAACAATAATACAGCATAGTTGAATAAATTTAATAAGCGACCTCATATAATATTAATGTACTTTTCCTTCAGTATGTATAGCTTCTTCCTTGACTACCACCATTGCACAATTAATAATACATAAACCGAGTTGCCAATGCCGTCACGCTAAAAACAATGAGCTTGTATGTATTAGTATTTCCTTGTTTTCATTAGTTTCAGCCTTAACGTCGTGTTGACCTCGGGACTACGAAACAGGACAAAACCGAAAATACCTTAACCTATCCTTCTGCCAATAACACATTGTGTACCATACTGCGCGAAACAGCCCGTCACGCTACTGACTACGAAGGTCGACTGCCAATTTCTTGGCATTGAAAAAAGCTAACCTAGTAAACATTGGCTGAGAGTTCCAAGTACTGCATTGCAAAAATAGTTTGTACTTATGTACTTATTTCTGTGCTATATGCAACGCTACACATCGTGAACCCAAAAAAATAATCAGGAAGTAGATCAACCATATTTTTTTACACGAAAATTCACGCTCTTACTTAACTAAGTTCTAAAGCGAGAACTTCTTATTCAACAATGACGGTAACTTTAATTTTCAATCATGCACAGTAGTATTACCTTCCCTTAATTATTCACGTATGTAATTACTGTTTGAATCACTTCCTCCGTAGCACTTCAACAAACAAACTTTTCTTCTGATAGTCGTATCTGAAACCTGTAGCTAAGAGTCAACCGGATGGATAATAGTATATCAATATACCAATGGTATATTCCTGTGTTATTGATATTTTGTTAATTACAACTTGTACGCGAACACACATACACATACAAATGCCAATTTGCACTATAATTTTACAAAAATTACGGATGATGTCACATTTGTAAAATTAGCCTTCGATGACAAAAGTTATTTTTCTTTCTCCTTCTTGAGACTAGTTTCTTCTCGAAAAAATGAACGGGTAAAAGATTCATAAAGCTTAACAGCACTATCATTCCGAAATCCTACGGCTGTAAAACGTATCATTAACTGCTTCACAATGCAAAGGTTTGAAACCCGAGTGAAACTTAGTAGCTTTAAATTGAGTATGAAAGTGAATGTGAAGTAACTGATGGAACGAATAAGAGGGGAAGCGGTATCATCTAGACAAAGCACATTGATATGAAAATATCTACCACAATTCCACATGGAGCAGAATCAAACCAGGAACCTCTCAACACCAGATGTAAATGTTCGACAATGAGCCACTATATTTCTTGTTAGAACAAACTGAAGGACAACTAAGGTTCCCGACTGACTGGAAAAACAAAACAATTGACAAATACAGAGCCGTATCAGGGGATACCGTGTAAGAAACTTTCTCATAGTTCTCAAGCTCACATAAAATAATAAAATAATCGCGCGAACAGCATTTTGAAAAATAAGAGAATTATTCGGATTTTTTCCTCTCTCTGTACGTTACAGAGAATAATATATAAACGGCACTTCAGTTTTAGATCGATTACACAGGCAACAGGTAACAAAAGTGCTTTCTCACCATTTGATTTTCATATATCAAGAATTTCAGAATTGATTGGTTAATCTAAATATATTTGGATTACATAGTAATTTTATAACATTCAGATAATTACATTCTTTCTGCGTCTACCAAACTGTATGCAAACAATTTCAACATTCCAGAATTATTGACAAAATAACTGGTACGAGCTGGTATGCACTTTTGCTTGTGACTGTATAGCTATCATGCAGAATATTATCCTGAAAACCATATATGCATTATTTATGTCTTCTGTTCAATATTTTTGTTCGTAATTACAAAAATAAGATCATTCGAAGTCATTCCAAAAGTATATAGTGACAAAATATGTGCAATACGAAAATGTAAACTAAAAATTGTGTTATTATGTAAAACGTGTAGATGTGTCATGTGTACACGATATGAAGGAGTTTGGTTTGGATGGCGTCATATTTTCTCAAATACTGAAACCAAAAGTGTCAGTAATTTCTACAACTTCCAGTTTCAGTAGAAATATTAGAATGGAGATAGTAACTATTCTTAACATGCTAAATCGACTAAAAAACGATTCGCACTATCTCTTATCGTTTTTGCTCTATGTGGATGAATATTGAAACCAGAACTTGAAGTGGATTTCTCACTTCCGGTTTTAGTAGAGAGTTAAGAATGAAAGTGAGATGTATTCTCGGGAGGCTCAATAGACTGCAGGGAATCACTTTCCACTATCTATTACTGCTTTTGCTCTACAGTGACAAGCGTAGAAACCGGAAATGGTTGATTTCTGTCACTTCCGGTGGATGAATCACCTCCATGAACGAATTCGATTTCTAACTTTTGAACTGCTATATTCTGGTGAAAACTGACGGTGATTCTTCAACTAGCTCTTGAGATTTTTTTTTTTTTTTTTTTTTTTTTGTTTCAAAGATGGATATACATACAGGAGTATATAAAGGTGATTTGGTATTGCCACACATTGCATTGCAATATTCACTGGAATTGTTCACAGCTAGCGACTTCCATTTACGTAACATCCAACTACAACGATATCCAAACAGTTCTTTTCTCTCTCGCTTTTATTTCTGAAACCAAGCAGTAAAACGACAGCTACTTCTGCATCTTACGTAACACTTGGCAAGTCATGTCGTGATGTACTGGAAAACAAGAAAAGTGTGTGGAACCCAGTTCCAGGATGCTACGGCACAAATGCCTTGAAGACATAATTGCTTATCTGGTATCACGATCAGTATTCAATATTCTTACTCCCACATGATTATATGTTTGTATAGCTTTAGAAACGATACTTCGCTCAACTAGACAAAAAATAGATACTCACAAAGCATGCCAATAGGAAATAACAAAGAGGAGGAGAGAAAAATCACATTAAATTTAGGCAAGTAGGCAAACAGCGTTTGTAGCTATCTAGAATGATTTCATAGGGCAACCGCACACTTCACGAACAGAAATGCGAACACAAGTAATGTCTGTGTGATTGAGGCCACCTCGCATGGTCCAGTTTCTTTGACATACACACAATCGAGTACTGAATGAAACCAGATCACAAAGGTACTTTTGCAAATTGACTTTAGTTTTTTTTTTAAAAAAAAAAGAAAAATAACAAGAGCAAAATTACCAGAATATACTGAAGATGTTACTTTAAAAAAATCAGATAAATATAACGAGATAAGTGTGACACTGCATATACAGTCTCACGTATGTTCACATAACGAGAAAAGTCACGGGAAATCGCACAATGACAACAACACGCGAGTGTTTTATTACACTTCCTGTACGAAGTCAATGATATTTGAAAAACTGATATGTATCTTCTTTTTTTTTTGTTGATATTCGTTTGTGTAGAGCATCATATTGAACAAATAATTTTTGGACAGATTAGTTCAATAATACCTTCAGATATCGTGCATAACATGGTAAGCATGTTTGCTTCTTCTGAATATTCTGTTGTATTTTTCTTTTTATCGTTATTCAAAAAGTGAATTCCTTCAACCGAAAGTAGAAATTCTGGAACACTGTCAAACTTCAGATTATATCGATATTTCGCAATTAGAGTATTCTTTACTTCTACTCAGAATACAGAAAAATCACGATTAGTTCTATATTCTATACCTAATATATATAAGAATATACATTGTCATTATCTTCAAAGTAAACAAATTCCTCATCTCGGGTCGCGGGGGCTCAGTGGTAGAGCGTTCACCTCTGGTCCATGGGGTCCTTGGTTCGATCCCAGTTCGCACAAAGTGAACTTTGTGGTGGACAAACAGTGTATGCATGGGTTTTCTCGGGATTCTCCTTTCTCCTCCTACTTGCTTCATTCCACCATTTCAATTATTTTTCATTATCACCAACTCCTTTAGTCTAGCCGGCATAATCATGGGCCGTAAAACTTAAAAGATTTCATTTCTTTCTCATCTCGTATTATCTGCACAATGCTGCAACTCCCAGTAATTGCAAAAACAACTAAAATATTAGCAACATTTTGAGTTATAATCGTTGGTTTCATTAAATTTTAAAATCTTGACCAGTAATACAACTTATTTATTGTATTTTGTTATGGAGGCTGTTGTTGCTCCTCGTATATAATTTCTTTGGTTCTCCAGATACATTCTGTGGACACCATTTTTCCCAATAATGTAATTCTCTTCATTTCGTTTTAACGACAATCACTGAAAAATAATGCATTAAACATATGGAGCTAAATACTGAAAGAAATTCACGTAAATACAAATCAGCGGCGCACCTACGAAGGTTTGTATTTTGACATATTATTATTAATAATAATAATAAATCGTAATTTAATGTAATGTTAAAAAATGCACCACTTTTGGACCTATCAAACTACTCTTAAGCCTGATAATTGAACAGCACGTTTAAATATTTGCCAAAATACCACATGAAAATTCTAACATTTTATAATGTAACTTCTTATACCTTACAAAATGTTACACTAAAAAGTAGTCCGTAATTTCACTAAGTTCCTCATGGTTGAACGAAGTGTCATCAACACATATCACGTTACAATTAATTTGATTGGCATTCTAGTCAACAACGAGCAACTTCTTAAACACTGTTACTATATTACAATTATAGCATCAAATTTTCAACGTCCGTAATGTTTTGAGAATATTAAAATGTTCGCTGTAAACTACAATGAACTGACTTAACGTTAATGATCAACAGAAAGCTATTAATACAACATGATGTCATAATACGGGTAAAATGACTGAAGCAAAGACAAGAGTCAAGAAAGGATATCCGTTACGTAGGATCATTGAAATCAAACCACCTTCGTGCTACTGTGTGCACATAAATTTCCTTTCTAAAATATACTACCAGTGTTACAAAAGTTATGAACAAAGAGTAATTAAAGGCCAAGTGTTCAAACCAATAAAACTGATTTTAGAACACGTCTTTCCACAACTCATGTATAGAACATTCGGTTTTATTTTTCTTAGTTTACAACACATGTTCTTCACAGACACTTTATTTATTATTAATAATTTTAATAATTACTTTTAGTAGACACATTTGAACAAGGTACTCATTCACAATGAAAACAGAAAAAGAAAGGCCAGTCGGAAGATCTAGAACCTAGACCTAGAGGCATTGCCCACACGAATGACAGCACGAGGTTTTTCATTACAACGCAAGTGCTTCACGGTGTTGCTATGGTTACTACAGTGTTGCCAGATGAGAGCAAAGTGCTCTTACGAAAGCAGAGATGCTTCCTCTCAAGATCAATGCTTGTAGGAACCAAGGGCATTGCAAGGATATTGGCCTTCGGCCTTGATAAAGATTTGTCTCGACGTTGCCATCAGCTTTGTTTATCCACATCGCAAGCAACATTAATTAATTATTATCAAACTTCACAAGTAAAAATGTCACCACACACGGCAAGCTGTCTTTCAACTCACCGGAACTTAATCACAAAATAAAAGTATCAGAGTTCAGTTGAGTTCGCTGAACATGCCTTTTCGTAGTAGACTACTTCTATATCGAGTTTGGAAAATATAATAAAATAAATCTGAGTAAACAATCTTGAAACCATATATATGTAAAAAGTGAAGAAGGTTTAATATACAAACAATTGAGGACAAATTAAATATTTAAACAAAACTTAAAATTCTATCACGCAAGTAACACTCACCTTTGACCTAAAAACTCATAAAAAAAAGAGACTATGCAATATGTCGCTTATAAAAAGATCACGACTCTGAATAAGAACTTCAAACTTTGATATAGAAGTACATGAGATCCTACTGCTTTGTATGAAAGTATGGAACAAATAAAAAATTTGTTTTTACCGTAACTGAACCCCCCGCGGAAAGCCCTGGTTCTTCAATTAAACTTAACACCTCTACGCCAGTACTGAAAAAAAAAGTACTCCTAAACACCGAGGAGCCGCCCCCATTCATATGACAAAAATCATAGTCGATATCCAAAATTTACGCTAATGTAATAACACCGAAACAACACAATTGAATCGGTGATTGCATAAAGTATCCACATCGATTTTGTGCAGCTTTGAGATATTAAAAGAAAAACTATAAATCCAGGACAACAGACTTTTTCGTTCGATCCACAGTTTAATGTTGCGACGCCTTTTACACTTGCCCTTCCTATACACAAAGTTGTGTATGTATACCCCTAGCGAAATGGAAAATTCATAAATCAAATTTCGGCTAAATGTGGTTTATGTCCTTCCTGCAATCATCGATTTAATTAGATTGTATCAGAATGCTTTAAATACATAAATAAATAATATAAAAACGGCAATACACTGATATCCATATTGCAATAAAAGAGTTATTGAAGATTAACATTACAATATAATGTGAGTAGATGAGTATTTATTACAAATACCAAGAAATTGAGACAATTATTATCTGGAATAGGTGTCGAGTTATTACATATTTAACCGCTTTCTTTCTATGTAATTATTGTTCTTTATTTCTGAAAAGGCAAGAATTTCAAGATACGACCCTTTGTCAAATCGCTGACGTATTGCTTCGAAACATTATTATTATTAGAAACAGTGTTTCTTTAGATCAAGTAACATTTTTTAAAAGGTACAGGAATCTCTCAGTGTTCAGTACCGTACCACAAGAGGCTTAATGTACAGTAACAATTGTAACTATGAAGAAACATACTTAAAATAGTGTCATGAAATCACTCTTCATTCCTAGGTAATTCCTCTATCTACGTACAAAAGAGAGAGAGGAATGGAAATTAATAAGTTATTTACGGGAACTAACATAACTAAACCCATCTCTCGTGTCTTGTTTGTAGATCATACCACACATTATTTTCGACTCGAATTCAACGTCATCTACCAAACTAAAATTTTCAACCACTAAATACAATGCATTGGAACTGAAAATGCATCTGTGACACGTGATAAATGTTATGCAGAAAACATCTGTTCATTACTGTAAAAGCAACTCCTTTAATTGATATTAACTTGGCAACAAAAGCAAGGAGTCAGGGAAGTCTATGTTCAGTCACGTTTATTCGTGCTGATAAGGTGAAGTAACACGTGCAATGACATACAGTTGCATATAAACGTCAAGAAACAAAACGCTCTGAAAAGGTAATCCATTCCATTGCAACCGAAGTCGCTACGCCTGCAATTCAAGTAGGAAACTCTTCACAATAATATTATAGGCCTACTTGAAATAAACCACGCCAGTCAGCACTAATATAAATCAAAAGTTTCACACAAAAAGAGTTTGTGCACAGAAAGCTATGAAAACAAAAAATTTTGATGAAGCAATTCACTACATTAAAAACAGAACTGAAATACAAATAATTTAACTATACATTGATTCACCATTGGAAACACTCACGAAATCGCACCGCACATCTAGAATCTCAGTTCTCTAAGCAGCACAAAAAGGTCGCTATTACCGTGTATTACGACTATATATGAAGTTCACAAAATTTTCGTCAGTACCAGTTCTCGAGAAGCATCGAAATTCAACATAACTGACGTTTGCAAGCCTATATATAAGGTCGATGGATTCAAAGACAATGTACGTTATCATCAAATTTGCAAATATAAAGGAAAATGCTATATGTGAATTTCGGACAAAGCTTCGCCATAGTCTAACGAACCACCAACTAATGAACATTCTTATGCAAGAAACAGCAATACTGAAATATATATTCAGTCGCCTACAAGCATTTTCTTTAGAGGAACTAAAGAAACCATCAATTGTAAGAGAGGTATGAACAACACATACCCGCGCTCTAACATCTTGCAGCGAATAATAATAACCGAAAAAAACAATTTAAAAAACATAAATAATGATTTTGTTATAAATGCACTAGAAGGCACAAACTAAGATTAAAAGCATTGGGTGCGAGCTTTTAACATTCGACAGAGTGACTAATGTTTTTAAATTAAGTTTCTTCACTTTACCCTACCAAATATTTTCTCTTTTTTAATCTTTATTTAATATGCTGCAATCAATGCTCTTTCAATTTCCTGAACTTGAAAACACTATGTGATTTCAATTTTTTCAGCTTACATATTTTATTTCCTATGAACGAACGTTTTACAGGACTTACAATGATTCATCATTTCATTTACGTCTACTTTGGCATATTAAAATGTAACTATTTCAATGGTAATACTCAATGGTATTGACATGAAGTCAACAAAACTCCTACTCGTATGCAACCAGCTACACTTTGTGAAAGTTTTGGTTGCATAAACAGGAGGCGCTTCGTAATTAATTATTCAATAAAACGATAAGCAACAGCGAAAGTAAAATTATTGTAGTGTCATCGAGTTTTCGTATCTGCACACAATTTAGTAAGAACGTGTGACTAATTAAAAATAACCTAATATAAGCATTGTAAAAATATTTGGCAACACATACAATAAAAGAAAATGAAATAATTTTCGGACATTACAACTAGTATCGATCAGGTGTAAAGTCAGTATTCACAGATGCACACCAGGAACCGGAAATAAGCCTTCAATGCATATTTCAATCTCACTACAAAAGCTTACATAAAAATAATAATTTAGCACCAAATTTGACATCAAAATTGCAGTGATATGACACATTGAAGATACAAGCAAAATATGAGCATTAGTATCAATGAAGATGCCAGTGCAACACTCAGGCAACTACTAAGTAGAGATGCAAGGGCTCGGAAAAAAACCGGCTTTTTTGGAAAAAAACTCGGTTTTTTCTGCTTTGCTTTTTTGCTTCGGAAATTTTGGGCTTTTTTCAAAATACTGCTTTAAATTGATAAAACAGACTTTGTATCGCTTCTCTATAACACAAAAAATCATTTAATTAGTGGTTGATGCTGATAATAAAAATCGATCGAAAATATATAAAACATCGAAAATAAACTATGAATTTCGAAAAAATATTTCAAACAATTTTTCTTCAACATATTTACATTATGAATTCAACAGGATTAACCAATGTATATAATAAGAATTTTTTAACCTCCTATATACAAAAGTAAGGAGAGTTGGCAAGAACCGTGGTTGTTTTTGAAAATGCCAAAAACCCGTTTTTTGGGGGATGTTTAAACCAGGCTTTTTTGGTTTAAACCAGGCTTTTTTGACTTAGATTTTTTGCTTTATGTATTTATATTACCTATTCACAGAAATAAGTTTGTTTCGCCTTGATGTTATTATGCAACAGCGGGGTTATGCCGGAAGAACTCCCATAAGCTTAAAGAAGTGCGGTCAGTAAATTTCTTAAGTTGAGAATCTCCCGCCCTAGCCAATGGGAAAATCCCGTCATTACTTGAAATGTAAGACAATAACGGGAAAATCCTGTTATTGCTTTGCATGTAAAATTTAAAGGTCAACGTACCATAATCAGTACGATAAAACTGAGGTATTAAATTACAAATTTAGTACCGGTACGTAGATATCATTGAAAGTCCAATCCAAGCTAATGTTGGAAGCTACGTAGGCAATCGATAAATTTTGCCAATTTCTATCAATATATTTAAGCAATATTGGCTTCTTTATAAAACAACACGCATTTAGGCATGCAGAAATATACAATTTGGTTTGTTTCGTATATTTAGGCTTAACATCCTTACGAAATACCGAGGTTATCAAGGAGAAGACTTTCGCTTAAACTGACATCCGAACCGCTACTTGGGTTACGCATGAAAGAAGGTTTGTGGTTCGACCGAGAATTGAACATGGGGCACCTTGATTAAAAGGTGAAAGGGAAATAAAACTATTGCAGGTGGTTTGATATCTGGAAACGTTACCATGAAGTTCACACGATTCGCATTTTTCATTCTTTTTATTTTTGTGGTTTAAACCAGTTATTAAGAAAAAAAGTTGGTGTAAACCAGCCAACCCTAAAAGTAAACACTTCTTTTTAAAGAATACACAAATAACTAGCAAAATAGTATGTAGTATTTTTACTTCAAAATATTCCGTACCCTCTTTTTGAAACAAAATAAAATTAAAATAAAACATAAGAGAAATACTTAGATTTATATGATACACTTAAAGGCTGCACATCTAGAGCTTTTGGTTCTGTATATTCTTGAAATTCTACAGTTAAGTTTTATAGAACCACCATCACAGTTTACCCAATCCTCAAGTTTTCTGAATTTTTAACAAGAGGGATTCAACATATCATTACAGACCCCCCCCCAAAAAAAAAGGACTACGGAATATATTCAAGTTAAGATAAATACAACTGCACAACAAACATGACTGAGTGATTAGCTTTTGCGCTTCTATCGGGAAGTCCGGGATTCAACCAGCATTTGACCATTCTGACAAAGCTTTTCTTCATTCCATCTGTGAATGTAGAAATAGTGCGTGTACTGTGAGTTGGCCGACTTCCTTTCTTATTGTTTTTAAATCGTTATTATTACCAGCAGTGACGGTTTTGCGAAGGTTAGGGGGGAGGTCTTTCGGACTGAAGCCCGTTCCCCAAAGTTACGGAATGTCTGCAACAAACGAAATATCTATTATTTATGCCTTTACTCATAAACTTTAAGCTCCCGTCAAATAAAAATTACGAATGTTTAAAAAAAACTAAACATTAGTAAGAAACCCTTCCCAAAATACTTTTCTAAATCCGCCACTGATTCTCAGTATAAAGTGATTTTTAAAGTTGTATCCGGAAGATTATTGCTAAACATATAAACGAAACGAAATATTAGTTATGCCTGTACTCATAAACTTCAAGCACTTCCCAAATAAAATTAGGACTTTTTAGGAAACGAAACAATCAGAAAAAACCCTCCTAAAGTACTTTTCTAAATCCGCTACTGATTATTTGTATAAATTGGTATTCAAGGTTGTATCCGGAAAATTATTGCTAAATCACTTCACAGCTACAGTATAACAGAAACGTGGAAGTACGGTTTGACGGATATATTGAAAAACGTACGCTTTGACGGATAAATAGAAAAACGGGCAAGTTTAACTTTTGCGCTAGAAGCTAGAGTACTAAAAGCTCTTAGAAATGAAACACGGATGACAAACTAGAGAAGAAAAAAGATGTCGATAACTCAAAAGTTAAAATAAAGTTAAATAGCCTCTAAAATTACCCTCAAATACTACATTTTTCATGTTAGCTTTAATTCGTAAAACATGTGCTCCATCCATCTTGATGGTGAATTTCAGAGCGAAATATCACATTCAGGTCATGGAATTCTTATATAACTATAGAATATACTATAAGAAAGCTATTTAGATAGAAAAATCATGAAGTTGAAAAAAGCCAAAATTTCCAAAATTCTCGTTTTTTCCCCAAAAAAGCCGGCTTTTTATGTGAAAAAAACCATCGATTCAAAAAAGCCGGCTTTTTTGCATCTCTACTACTAAGTATTCTAAACGTTTTTACGAGCAGCAAATTATCTTAGAATATTCAACTAGAATATTCATCTTAGAATATTTTAAACATCTACATGATTTAAACAGAAAACATTTAACTTTGCGTTTGAATTTTTCGGATTTAAATTCAATGACCGCCATTTTAACTAAGACACTTCCAATTTCTATTCAGTTTATCCAGAATACTCGGAAGGTGACTTTAAAACCATAAGCAAACCCCTTTTTATCATTCCTAGCCACAATTCACTGAAAATTGTGGAGTATAAAATGACCAGCAACAGGAATTTATGTTAAATATTATTAAGTATTCAAACAGGGTTATGAATCAGAGATAAGTTGCCTGACTATTGCACTATCTTCACTGATTCTTCTACAGTAGAAAAAAACATCCAATAATTATACCAGTGCTTCCCACTCTGATTGTGAAGTACATGACCTTTGTCCGAAGACAGACCGTCAAGGTTACCAAGAGGAGAATTCACGAATTAAAACCAGTCGATGTCAAGAAAGAAATGACCGACCTTGAATAGAAGTCATCGGTGGACCGGACGATGTTGCTACACGCAGCTGGAACTTGAACTACAAAAAGGGAGGATGGGGAATTAACTGCCGCAAATACTATATTCGTGAGTCAAGCATAAATACTGCACTCTCGCTTATCAAATACTGCAAGCAACACGAAACTCGATGAAGAGAAAGACAAAATTATTTCAACAATTTATTCTCGCTCAATTCACTACACAGAAAACAGCATAAACTATATCCCCCATTAAAATAAATAAATAAATGATGTGGGGCTACACTTCTGAAGGACCAAATCGAACGAAAATTCTTGAAAGCTCCCAAAATAAGCTACACTTAGTCCTGATTATTCATCGTATCAACACGCAGAAACTTCTGTGGTGGAATTCGGTTTCATTTTTAATTATCTAACAATCAGTTAAGTATACGGTAAATGCCCAGAATGGATGATTCTGAGAAGTACCACCGTTTAACACACTGAAATCTAAAAACACTGGCTGCATAGCGTTTTCAAATATAATAGTGCTGAAATGTATTAGTAATACCAATAACTAAACCAACGGGTTACATCAATAAATACAAAACACATTACTGATTAGTGGGACAAGCACTCGCCCCAAAAGATAGATGCTTACATCATAAACCACCAGGTCATGAGAAATTAAAAAAAAAAAAAAAAAAAAAAAAAAAGGAAAAGAAAAGAAAAAGGTAGAAAATACAACGCACCGAGACCATTCAAGTGTCATTATTTCTTCTAAGGCTCAATTTACTTACCGGGGAGGCAAAGAAAGATGTTAAAATCATTTGGCAGAACATAGTACATTTCTTTATTGTTGCGATTTTTATTTCACTCGTGTAACTGTCGCATTAATGAGTATGGAGTTAAAGATGCACCCATCGTACACTGTGCAATCATATTCAATGTGTCCACCGCTCGCCATGTGGCACATTGTCTGTCTGCTCGGATCCTACCCGATACAATAGATCAGGGATGACTGGCGTTGGAAGTTGTAACGTGATTGTACATTCTGAGAGAGAAGTACACGTCGAGTTTCTCCTTTACTCAATCTCAAAATAGGAGACTTTAAGGAACTTAGCAACTATATTACAACTGCTTTCGCCAGTTACCCCTGATCTGTTAAGTTGGGCATGCGCCGAACCGGAAATAAAAGACATGTATCGCATGACCTACGGTAGACACAATGAATATCTCTGATATGAAGACTTGGCAGGTGTAACCCTAATTTTATTACCATCCACGTGCATGTTCCTCTATTGAAATATACAGGGTGGCCCATAAGTAAGTATACACTCCTGTATTGATCAAGTATAACAATCTAGTTTATGGGTTTATATGCTTCAGCTTTTCCGAGCTTGAGATGTAAGTAAAAAGACATCAAGAACAAATAATAAAGAAACTAAGTCTACCTGAAGGATAACAATAAGAAATAAAATGCAATGAGTTAATCAGTACGGTACTGTATACCTACTTTTGGGCCACCCTGTAACTATTTGTAAAATTTCACGGACTTTGAACATGATGTGCAGTACTAAAGCAAAATGTTTGGTATTAAGAGTAGAAATTATATTTTGACGGACGTAAACAGGAGGCATAATGGAAGGAAAACGAGAAAAGAAATTGATTAACGGTATTACAATAAATATATAGGGCAACAGTCAATAAGCAATGGAGGAAACACGTATGACCATAACGTATTAAATAATTTAAAATACCCAATAGGAAAACACTTATGCACGAATAATACAAATTATACATAAAGAATAATATAAAATCTACAAATAAGTGTGTGAAGTCACTACGGATGTCTAATGTAGATTTCAATGTAAATTGGGAAAATATACGTATACTGATTGACCTTTGTAGAATGGATTAATTTACTTTAGTGAAATCAAATCACATCGCTATATGCTGTCCTAATCTGGCTTGTTTGGCATGTGACGTTCGGACAGGTAATGAGAATTTGAATCTATCCGCTTGTTGCGTGTTCTTTTTCACGTGGTGGGAAGAGGCGAACGTGACCCACCGTCTGATCTATCCATAAACTTAGCGGTGGGAGTTTGCCTGTCTGAGTGAAGGTCACCGGGCCGGCCTTCACCTATCACAGGAAGAGAACATAATGAATTAGTAGCCCAAGGTCTCCGCTCTCTGCCACGTTGAATTCTTCATAATTTGTAGAATTCCGTGTAAGAGTCGTTTCCACCATGTGGCTCTCAACTCATTGGTATTGGTGTCTTTTGAAGGAGTGTTTGGTGGTCGAGAAGATCTAGCATCATTATAAATAACCGAGCCTGACATTTTGTTGGTTGACTAATTTGGATTTTAGCACCACTTTCAGCATCGAAATTGTATGAGACTTGACCTATAGCTTCACGTGAGCTCCGAACTGCATAAGCACTCACCGGGAATCGAGCCCTCATCAAAGGCACCTACATTTTCTTTTAAGCCTTCGGGTGTATTCTGTAATTTCAGATTAGCTATCAAGTGACTGATCCTGCTATTCCCACCATGTTTTACTAGTTCAAAATTATTTCTTATGTCCCTACGCAGATTTTCTCCTTATGGGTCCCGTGCCAATTCACATCGTATTTAGTGAGTCCCAGACTTGCAGGTGGAAAGCCATTTTTACATTATTTAAGGGAATTACCACGTGTGCTCTTACAAGGCAGTTGCATGCTCTTTACGCAGTTACAATCAGGGGTGAAAGTGAGGGGGAACGCCGTCCCTCACCTCCAAAAATTATGTACGGCGTCCCACCAGTTCCAAAAAAATTACAATGGACAAAGACAAGCATGAGGACGGCGTGACTTTATGCCGCTATCTAACGTCCCCCTACCTTATCAGATTCACTTTCACTCCTAGTTACAATGTGTGTTGATAGGCAGAGAAGGAAATAACGACTGTTTCGCAAATATAAATCCTGTGCCCTAATCCATCCACCAATTAACCGATTTATTTTTTTTAATGTAAGTGATTCTCATTATGTACACTGAAATTATCGTTTCCTCCATTTACCGTTTAACTAATAATGCGTCTGGTTTCTTCTTCGCGCACAATGGTTTATAAACTGAAACCTCCAGCCACCCTAGACTGGCACCCAATGCCCTTGAGTGGCTCCAGTGGTTCAAGCCTCCATCTGTTGCTTGTCTGTTCGTCGACCCATTCGCCGAAGGGGTTGGATAGATGGTGCAACCTTGGATGTGGTGCATGACTCAGCTAGCAGCAATGCTATTCGGTTTTCATATTTATTTTTTTATCCTTTGTTTCATAGCATTAGTTAGCTGCGAATTTCTTGAAACATCTTCAGAAGCACTCAACGACTATTTAAAAAAAAAAAAAAAAATCCACAGTGTGTAGAAACGTGAACTTATAACTCTTGGAATGCCCAGATCGTTCGAATCCTACGAAATGCCAAGCCTTTTATATGTCTCTCGTGACAAGTAAGGTTGTGTTCTAGAATACACCAGCACAACTTACAGACTATAGAGACCACAACACGAGTTGATTAACTAGACATGAATCATTTCTTTTGATGAGTAGATGTACTCAGCGGTAAACATTTGCAAAATGAACGCGGCTCAGAAAAGTTACAGAATCTTGTTGTCTACTCACGAAAATTGTTTAATTACACAAAACCTCCAAGACCGTGCCGAAATGAATCAAACATCGAAACTTCCATTTTCATAGTAGTAGGTGCAGGAACAAACTTTTTTTTTTTTTTAATCCATTACCGAAGACTTGGTCTGGTTCATGAAGAATACATGAAATTTCAGGTATATACGTACTAACAAAATTCAAAATCGAATTTTGTTTTTGGTGTAGGGTCATTTTGACCCGGGCTTTACATTCTGAGATTCGATTATCAATTTACCAATTTGATCGAATGATTCTGGATTCAATTTTGGTTCCAAACATCTTAAACGTGACATCATTTACACCAGTGTGATACCGTGACGAATAGATATGTTCGGATAAGGTGAAAGTGGCTGATAGGTTAGGAATGACATGACATAGGTAATCATAATATAACCAATGATTTTAAGACATCTGAAAAAGCTACAGAAACTTATAAAGTTAAGCTTTGAACCTTGTCTGAAACATTAAAAAAAAAAAAAAAAAAGTTAATATCTCTTCGCCGATTAACTTTGACACTTACCTTACGTAGTGCTCAAACTTTTCCCTCGAACTAATAAATAAATAAAATAAAATAAAATAGAGAGCTAGGATACAGTAATATCTTGAAAATGCAATATCCTGGAAGAGTCTACATTTGTATTCAACCACATTCTCACAGCACCCAAATGTGCAGAATTACCAACTAATGGACGAGATACCAGTGGATAAGTTGAAGATAAAATCTGTGTCCTCGTTAACCTTGTACTTAATTTCCTTTGGTGCCAGAGACCAGGGTTTAATCCCTGGTGAGAGTTTATGTGGTCTGCATCACATGTTAAAACGGCAAACACACTCACCAAATACAATACTTTATAAAGCGGAACGCCCGAGTTCGATTGCCAGTGAGAACTCATGTGGTTCGGATCCCATGTTAAGCTTTAGGTTCACATGTCATACAGGCTCTACACTATCGAGCTCTTGCGACGATGCCCTTTACCTACGCCTATTGGACAACGTAATTTAAATCTGGCGAGTATTATTCAGTAATCTACAATCCTCAACAATCATAAGTTTTCTTCTGACTGCTCCCTAGCTATATACATATTATCGTGAGGTTAAATTTTACTCCAACCCCCCTCTAGTTTTTAAGTAAGAGGCACACACACTATGGTCGATTACCTGAGTTACACTTCGATAAAATACATACCCATTTAAGGTACTTTGGTTGACTTGGCACCCCTTAGCTAAATGTTTTACAACTGTCAATAAGTGGTGCGTATAATGAGGAATCAAATTTAATCTCACGGTAATTGTTTAGGAATAACCAAAAAACCTCATTCAAGCCAATATTATGCCATCCATACAGCGTATCTGCTAACTGACTCGAAGAATGTAAATTGTCTTGTCATGATTAAGTAGGTAATTGTGACAGTCACAAGCTGTTGAAAGTATTAGAAATCCACGCTATAGAACTTCAAGTTTATCTTTCATGCCATACTCTGTTATGAGTAACAGCTACCACATTATTTTATTCAAATCTGTTAAGAATTATTGAACGTAAAACCTGAAAATCACGGTGCAGGACAGATCCTCAAACCTCATTGCTCGTTAAATTTAGCACAATATTCATCACTGCCTATAAGGAAGCAAAGAGGCGCCTAAGCAAACCCACTTGACCCTGTCCTGCAACAAACGAGACAATACGATACACAGCAGATGTTTTGAGGTGACCCGGTTGCCCTACGCCGCCCTGATTCATGGTCGGTCGGTTCACATCCTTCACTCACCTCACCGTACTGTTCTGTTTTCCTTTACCTTCCCCCCTTCGCTAAAGAGAATGTCTACACATTACCGCTCCTCCCCCGTCGTACATTATGTACATGGCGATAAAAAAAAATCTACTAGCCACGTAATTTACATGAGTCATTTCCTCAACAATAGAAAATAACTGACTGGATTAACAGGCCAAGGGGTAACAATTTCGAAGTAGTAGTTTCGTTTTATTATAGGCTATATCTGGTTGAATTCTAACAACGTATTAATTACAAGAAGCGTTAAAATTAACAATGTCCCTGAACGACTACTCATTCTATATTTCGTCCTGTGTCTCCTAAGCGAAACAAACAGGAAATAGCCACAGCCGGATCACAGAGATAATATGGGGAGGGTCTATGAGCAGAAAAATAGCGTATCCCACCTCAGGTATCCTAGCATCACAATGAACATTAAAGAAATAGGCAAATATGCACCTTATGCCATATTTAGGTACAGAAGTTAAGATTGTTACGAACGTGAAGAAGAGTAGAGAGCCTGAAAGATACCAGCCCCTTTGTGCAACTTATCGAAACATCTCCTAGTTTTCGACAAGCGAGGCATTAGCTACATCGAATTTCTTTGTGCAATGTTCATCAACTAGAACAATCAACTACGGAACACAGTGGCTGAGCAACAGGTTGGTTACCTTTGGTACAAAGGGTTCCTGGTTTGAACCTCTCATGTGGATTTGAAACATCCAGTATCAAGTCCATGAATTTTCTCGAACCTCACATTCTCATTCCACCAATCCTGTCATAACCATTCATTTCATTAAAAAAAAAAAAAAAAAAACCTACCCGTCTTCTGCTAGCTAGAGTCATTTTGAGGAGACTTAAAAGCTACAGATTTAATTTCATTTAAAACAAATCAGCTGACATACTCTGCTGTTAGCACAAAGGAAAACTAGTATTAGCAAAAAAAAAAAAAAAAATAAAAATAAAAAATAAAAAATAAATAATAATAATAATAATAATAATAATAATAATAATAATAAAATAATAATAATAATAAAATAATAATAATAATAATAATAATAATAATAATAAAATAAATAAATAAAAACAACTAGAATAGCATCAATACTCAGAAATGCACTGCATTTCCTAAAACCAACCAATCAACATCCTGTTCTCAACCTAACCCAACACAGATTATAAATTATATCTCTTATTTACTGATTAATACACATTACCACACGCACAAAGCAACTGGAAACTTTATGTGTGTATTAGCTGTACCTATCTTCCACTGACTTTGACCTCTCCCTAGTTTATTAAATAAAATCGTAAGATCTATAACAGCGACAGCAAATTATACATCTACAGAAAATGAAGGACAGAGTCAGCCGACACCTTGAACAATCACTCTTTCCTATACACGCCCTACCATCCCAGACAGACAGACAGTGAATAATACGCTTCTTAGATAGCTCTTACAAACTATTGAAAATAGTAATAATGCTCATTTCTCCTCCATGATGTATCCAAACTAGAACTGGAGCAGCGGCGACTCAGTGGCAGAGCGTTCACCTCTAGTGCGCGGGGTTCCTAGTTCAACCCTAGTTCGCGCCAAGTGCACTGGGGTGCACAAACATCGTGTGCGTGGGTTTTCTTGAAGTTCTTCTGGTTCCTGCTACTTTATTCATTCCACCAATGCCTTCATTTCTAATCACCACCGTCTCCTTCAGCCTAGCCGGTACAACTGGGACGTAAAACTGAAAGATTTTTCCAAACTAGAAGTATACACCTCACATGCACTTCTCGTGCAATCAGCGTGTTCCGACTACCTTTAAGTATATCAACCTAATTATTACTATATCAGGTGGCAAGCACACTTCATAGACTTGTGTGCTAGGTAACTTGTTTCATACAGCGTCTTCCCTTCTAACACTTCCCCTAAAAGGCCTAGCTTTAAAAAACAACTCTTGGCCCTCGCTCAATTCTCATGCCCATCAACAAGGAACAGTACATATGGCACATTTTCTATGCATATAAATATTCATCAGACCATATGATGAAGGGGTACCCATAGAGCAGCAATATACATTATCTGCCAATTTCTTCAGTGGTTCTCAAAGTGGGGTCCGTGAGGCCTAAAAATTGAAGTGTGTTGTAACAAAATGGAACTTATAGCTGTTATGCAAGAAATATTTTTAAGATTAAGAAACTGCAGCTGTGGGTAGTATGAGCAAAAACAATAACTATTCATCATTTGCAGGCTCAAGAATTCCATTGATTCTTCAGGTGAAAAATTCTCTGCTGAAATGCACAAAATACTTGTAGGGCACTTGAAAGCATTAACTACAAGTTGTTGAGAATATTTCCCTGTTCCAAAACCTGGTAATGGTTGGATTGAAAATCCTTTCACTAATGTAGAAGTCCACGACATACAAGGTACGAATCTCTCTAACATAGAACAGGAACAGCTATTGGAACTATCCTGCGACACTTCATGGAAAAACGTTGAACTTTGTGGCTTTTGGGTGCGTGTGCACTGTGAGTATGAAGAGTTGTCTAAAAAAGAATTGTAACATATTGCCTTCTCCCACAACTTACTTATGTGAGCAGACCTTTTCTGCTCTTTGCAGTATTAAAACCTTAAAGCGAAATTGTCTTAATGTGGAATCGGACCTAAGATTGATGGTGACAAAACTTATTCCAGATTTCAATGCAATAATGGAAAACCACAAAGAGTATCTTCCTCATATTAGTGACCCCACATTTAAGAACATCGTTTATGAAGTGGATTTCGTTTAAAAAGGAAAACTGATCTTCAGTCTTGAAAGTTACCTGTATTTTCAATTCAAACTTCGTTAACTAGGACACAATCCTAGTAATTAGAATAAATCATTTATTGCATTATTTTTGTTGTCAATGGTAATTCTAATCAGTATAGTTTTAATACCATATGAAATTTCAGATAGCACTGCAAGGGGGTCCGCAGATCGCTTTCCGAATGAACAGGAGGTTCGCGTTTCGGAAAGTTTGAGAACCACTGCTCTACAAAATCCCCGGCTCCTGTCTTCAATCCCTCTGCCAAAGTAGTCCCATTTAAAGGTGTCTCCTTTACACATTGAATATAATATTTTATTTCACAAACTTAAACTCACTTAAAATGTTTCGTTAACGACCAGGCAAGACGCCATTATACAATCATAATCTTCATTAAATATCCGTCTAACGTGTCCACAATTCTTTGAAGTTTCAGTAAGCCATGGTATACGAAGGTGAAAATACCCCTCTCTCCCTCAAGCAACCAATTCGGCCACACAAAGCAGGTGAAATCTGGCAACAGAGGGATCAGCCAAGGCTGTTTGGAGACGAGTAGGCAAACCGACAAAGGAGTCTGACCATTCAAGGACCCGTGGTAGGAAGGATGAAGGGGAGCTAAACGTTTCGATATCTATTTTCGCAAAACACGGACATCAAGTAAATCATAAAGAAAGAATAAGAAAAACCACTGCAATGACCAATTAGGCCTTCGCAATTACAATACAATACAATCAAATCATCTGATACATTTTATCATGAATCAATCATACACCGGGTTGAACACACAACTTCACTGTACCTGTATTTTTGCCTTAACCTTGGTCACCCACCTCTAATTCCAAAATCATGTATTCTTATAAAAACACGAAATAAACTTGAATATCCTTTGATTAATTGACTTTTTATTAATTTATTTATTTTGAAAACAAATTATTAAAATTTTATGTTATAGCTTAACGAAGAAACGCATGATGAGTTCTTCTCTCCATGTAGGACAAGGTTACTTTTTTTTTTTTTTTTTTTTTTGAGAAAATACCTAAATCAACTAAACTAGCAACGTGGCTTAGAAAACAAAACAATCGTGGACAATATCAAATACGGTCTGTGAACTGTACTCGTAATTACCAGTTTGACGGCTATAGACCAAGACCAGAAGTCAATATCCAGACTACATCGATGGCTTGGTTGGAGTTCTGCGTCCCTTTCAAAACCAAGGCTAAACCTACGACTCATTGTGGACCTACAGTTTAAAATGAAACCCGAACCATCGTGACACAGTCAAAGTTCAAGGAGACCTGAACTCTAAAGATTGCGCGTGAAAACCACTAATCAAGCGAAGAGGGTTCTATGCATGGGAAACAAACCAACCATACTTATAAAAAATGAAAGTATGAAGTCTAGTACTGTGATCAACGCTATATTGACAAATCTACTTTTAAGAAAAATAAGTACCTGTGATGCAATATACCCAACCTGAAGTTACGATGAAAGACATCTCTTGTTCTCTATATATTTCTCATCACATTCCATTTTATTTACTCCTTATCCTCCAGAAATTATTAGTTTAGGTACAAGGAACGCTTCGAAGTAATACAAAACAAGACGCAAAATA
Source organism: Thermobia domestica (assembly GCF_964235325.1). NCBI lineage: Eukaryota > Metazoa > Arthropoda > Insecta > Zygentoma > Lepismatidae > Thermobia > Thermobia domestica. The sequence continues at coordinate 516,241 of NW_027655886.1, read as the reverse complement.
TTTACAAGATTCCTAATACCTCCATCAGAATCTGACTTTTAATGCTCGCGAAACGTCTCCACTGATATCGCGCTCGGAGTCATTTAAAAATACGAATTCCAATAGGTAAAATAATTCCAAAGAAATTTCCACGTCTTAACAAAACCGGAGACGCTACCACAAAATGCAATTCAAAACATTTCTAAGAAGATATAATATCCGCCTACATTTCCGATCGACCTTGGATTACAGCGTCCACCTACACTATTTCTACTTCAAACAAATTTACCATACGTGCAGTTCAGCACGCATTAAACAACCGAAGTATGAAATCCGTTGATATACAGAGCAGAAAGAACCAATAAAACCATGAATGTATGCGCCAAAATGTGTATTCCCGAGTTAGTAACCTATCATGAAATAGGCTCAATTATTTGATATGATTTTGGAACAAAAATCCAAGATAAGCATAAGCAATTCCGGACGTACATTCACATATGAATTTAGTAAATTCGGGAAAATACCTGACGTCAATTCTCCGAAACCGATACTATTTCCACGTGAGATGGGCAACCACCGCTCGGTAAAGAAATCACGACTACAATATTCGAAACAAACGTGAGGGAAGGGGGTAATTATAATGACAGACTAACTCTCAGTCCTTTTTCTCTCCTCACTTCATTCAGATACGCCAATTTTCAATTATTCAGGCAGAACAGAGATGACAGAAACAGGACCAAATCCTATTCACATTCACAACGCACATAATAAATAACATGCTATCAGCTGTACCTGAACGACAGGGCGATCTATACTATCTGTGAGTAGTAATGAAACAAAGGTATTTACATAGATCACCCACATATATAAGTAACAAACATGGAAATTGAGAACCGCTGTACGTTAAGGATCACGCAATCGGTCTATTTTAACACAAATACTGATGATGAACAAAAATCTAACAATGTTACGTATCACAGCAAGAGTATTTATTACAAGTCTTCTAATTTCGTCTGTTCAAATGTATACTCGTATAATCACCATAATAGAATAACAGTACTTAATATGACGAATTTAAAAAGAGTGAAACAAAATTACGTTATTATTTGTTTTAGCGATTATCGTAGTTTAGTTTTTAAATAACACCTTTTTGAAAGCTTCCAATAATAATTTGAAATTCCTGAACCAGTGTGAGGGTTTTCCCGGAGTTCTCCCACTTCCTTCATTCCACTATATCATTCATCCTCTTTATCACAGTCTTCTTTAGCCAACACGGTACAGTGAGGGATATAAAACAAAGATGTCACTTCATTCTTCATTTCACTTCGAAATGCATTCAAAGTTTTCAAGGAAAACGACACAAAACACAAATTATAGGAAATACGATAAAAACAAACATTTACCCAAGCTTAAGCAACAATTGACGCATTCTGCCTTAGATTCAGCAACCAAAATCATGTCCACGTGTTACAAAAATATACTCGTATCCACTTTTTTTCTTTTCCGAAAGACACATGCACACACTTCACACACACGCGCGCTGCTCACACGAAAAAATGATTGGGCTGAGCCTGCACTGCACACCAGAGCCGCACAAGAGTTGGAGAGCAGCTGATGCCAGCACGGCAGCTCGGTGCCCTCGGGCGTGAGATTCGGTTTCATTCGGTAGAGAGCGAAATGATGACCTATGACGTCACTTACGAGTGGGCACTATGAGAGTATTCACCCCTCTCTCTCCGGCATTTCTCAACTAACTGTCTTGCACATAAGATTTACTCATACAAAATAAACAAACAATCTCCCACCTCAACTGTGAGCAACTCTTCAAGAAAACTTCCATCACAATGAACTGACAGAAGACAATATGAAAACTGAAAACTCAAAACTATGTAACACATGTGTTATACTATGTTTAATCAAAACTTTTTATTTTCTCTGTACTCACCTCACAAGCGCCATTCTGGTACGCTCAAAATACGGCCTTATGCCGCCACTGAACCCTCTCCGGGATCAGTATCCATGTTTGCACAATGTAACACAACACACACTTCTATTTACACAGCACTTCTCACAGGTTGCAAAACTTATCAAACAAGAATAGTTGCTCTTCTCTTTTGCTTTATTTTCTTTACTAACAAGCGGCCTTTGCTTTAATAGACGTAAAAAGAAAATTACAACAGGACTCTAAACCTTGTAATACTTTCTAGTTGCAAACACTACAGTCACAAAACCAGCACTACCACCTCACTCACGGACGCCTGCACACAGACTAGCGTTAGAACGCCACAAGTTCGCCGATCAACGCCAATGCCATCTAGCGGAAACCCTGGCGAGTGGAGAAGTAGCACAACATCAGTGTCCTCGGAAAAGCTCTATTATGCTCTCTTGGGTGCGAAACGATTTCTCTGCCAAGCGTCGATAGAATAACCAAGATTTCATATTTACAAATATTATATCAGATTGGTGAAAGGTAAAACGTTCAGAGAGAAGGGATAAGCAAGAGAAATGCACCACACGCTTTCTGAATTTTACATTCAATTCTTTTGTTTGTCCCTTTTCCTCCAGATCGGCCAGAGTACTTTAATCTCACACAAAAATGCGGAAGAGGAATCAGAACATATGTAACGCACCACACCAACAAAACAACTGCCATGCAAATTTCATAAATATTAAAATTAGGGATATTATATCAGCGATATTGCATCACAATTTCCTACAAAAATCAAAGCATAGCATTTCACATATAAATTACAACATTAAAGGGGCTACCTGAATTTGTTGTCACAATATGCAAAACCCATTTTACACTTGGGAACAGGCCTGTAGCCAGCCCCCAAAAAGTAGCGGCGGTAGGAGTTAGGGGGGCCAATCCAATCATATTTGAAGCCCACTATAAAAATTTTCGGGTGCCGTTTCCCCCTTTCGTGGACGCGGGACTGCTTGGGAAGTATTTTCTGGTAAATTGGTTTGTGTCATTGAGAACCTAACAGGCATATGGAGAGAAATGTCGATTTCTCGAGGGTACAATTATTCATGAACTGTTAACTGTATGAAAGATTGAAAAAGAACCATTCTGTTGGGAAGGAAAGTTAAGGACAGACTGTTTATCACAAAAACATCGCACTTCGGTAATAAATTATGATCAAAGAAGCATTGCAATCTGCTATCGAATTTACACACACACACAACGGAACAGATTAGTGACTCAGTGGTAGAGCGTTCACCTCTGGTGCATGAAGTCCCCTGTTCGATCCCAGCTCGCGCCGTGGACAAACACTGCGCATGTGGGTTTTCTCGGGGCACTCCTGTTTCCACCCACTTTCTTCATTCTACAATTTCATTCATTTTTCATCATCACCGTCTCCTTTAACCTAGCCGGCATAAACGTGAGACGTAAAACCACTTGCACTATGTAAGTCATACTATTTGGAAATGCATCGCAATCTATCTTATGAAAATAGGAATAGTGGTAAGGGTTGCAATTTAATATTATGTTCCTGGAATTTATCCATCAAAGTAACAAGTTAAGTACCGTCTAACATTATGAAATTACAGAGGTCCCTCGTGGCTAAGCGGTTAACGTACGAGCCTTTGGCATGAGAGACTCGGGTTCGATTCCCGGCGGAAGCTCATGTGGTTCGGATTCCATGTTAATCTGTGGGCCCACATCTCATATAGCCTCCTGCTGAAAGGGACACTAAAGTCAATATCAAATCAATCAACATTGTGAAATTACGGTGGACTTCTAAATTATGCGGACTCAATACTAAAACTGGTCATAGTAGATTTATAAATTTCAGGTTACAGGAATAGGTCAGAGATGGAACTCATTGTTGCGACTCTGAAGCCATAGCAAAAAGATATTTCTTGCTCTCTCTTACTGTTTTTGTTCTATGAAGATTAATATTCAAATTGGAAGAAGTAGTTGATTTCTAACCTTCCAGTTGCTAACGATGGTGGGCAATGATGGGCAAACTACGGACCACGAGCGAGACATAGCCCCATGAAAGGTTCTATTCGGCCCGCGGCATAAATTTAACTTCACTTCTGATCATCAGTGCATCCCAGTTTGAACCAGATTATGAGAAAACTTTCACAGATGCACTCACAGTTTAATGTATTACATTCTCTTTCATAATATTTGGATTATTAATAGGGCTTAAGAATTACAAGAATATGTTAAATATACTATTCTTTGTATTCAATAAATTATATTGGCCCACGTGAAGTTTTTCCCCTTGCCCCCTCCTAAAAAGAGTTTATCCCTTATTGTACTAGAGCAGTGATCCACAACCGGTGTACCGCGGTACAACCGAATGCCAGCACAAGGTGAAAGGTGCGACGCGAATTTTTCATAATTATATTGTATAAAAAATAAATTTTATTTCATTTCTATTCTATCACTGTGTAAAATATAAATAAAATTATTTATTTTAATAGTAGGTCTAATAGAAAAATGTACTTTTTAATAATTTTAAACTCCATCAACAGTGAATTAAAGTTCATAAATTATTAACAAATTCAAAACTCTATTTCTGTTTAATAATAATAATAATAATTATTATTTATTTATTTATTTTATTTATTTAACAATATCATATACAACTCATAGGCCATTTTATACTGGATATCTAACAACAACAACAACAATGGAAAGGATTTGGGAAGGTGTTGGCCAGTGCCTGTTCAGTAGGTACCATCCCGGCATTTGCCTGGTAGAACTGAGGAAAGTCCTGGAAAACCCCAGTCAAGATGGTCGGCAACAGGATCCGAATGCGAAGCCAACACTCTACCACTTGAGCTACTTCGCTTTGTAATGAAAAGCTATTTCTTGCTATCTGTTACTGTTTTTGTAATATGAAGATTAAAATGAAATGAAATGAATTTTTTGAGTTTTATGTCCCACGGTTATGCCGGCTAGGCTAAAGGAGACGGTGATGATGAGAGATGAATGAAATGGTGGTATGAAGAAAGTGGGAGGAAACGGGAAAATCCCGAGGAAACCCACGCACACAGTGTTTGTCTACCACAAATTTCACTTGGCGGAAGCAGGGCTTGAACCCGGGACCCCATGCACCGGAGGGTATGAAAATTAATATTCAAATCGGAAGAAGTAGTAGATTTTAACCTTCTATGAAATATAATAATATAATTAACGATTATATTACATGTTTGTATTAGCAGTGATAACATCAACTTTACATGAGCGAAATTACATTTTGGTATACCGTATTGAGTAATAAATAATTTATGGTGTGCCGAGAGGAGCAAAACATTGCAGATCACTGCTAGAGGAATAACGATGGAGATGGAACATATTCCTTCTGGCGTTTAATTGATTGCAGAAAACTGATTCTCGCTATCTCGTACCGAATTTGTTTTATAGAAATAAGCAGCGAAACCAGAAGTAATATTATATTTCTACTATTTCCGACTTTAGGGCTCTGCACACACACACCGACGAAACTGTCGATCATAAAATACCAAATTTCACAAAGAGCTATAAGCTAGGTTACCACTTTACAAGAATCTTGCAGCTGTTATAAAAAAATCTCGCAACCCTACAATATTTCACCATGTAAACAGTTTTGAAAGGGACATACAAAATTTTTTTCATCTTGCAAGGAGTCACAGCATGTGCAACTTTTTGGGTCGTCTTGCTTGCTACCTGCTATCGCCCTCCCGCTCACATAACGAAAAAACCAATTTCGTCGCTTCCGAAACAACGGATTCTTTTGGACGGGGAGGGGAAGCGCTCCAAAATACACGTTTCTAATGAGGAGGTTCACTATTTGTCCACTAGAGTGCAGTGCTTCATGGGTGGAGATATGTTTCTTGCTTTCAGAAAGTTGTAATGTGTAAACAGTAAATGAAAAGATCGGGTTACAATATTTTTAATGGCAGCTACAAGATTCTTGTAAAATGATAGCCCAGCTTTAAGACGTGATTCTCATGAGATGGATCAGTTTTGCCAAGCAATCTTTTCTTAAATCGTTACAGGTGTTTTCTATTTTGTGAGAGTGATCGCCTATCGCTAATCATTTAGTCATTATAAGAGGGGCGTCATTTGGGGAGGGTATGGAGAGTAATTTCTTTCCTAAATTTGAAAAAGTCCTTTAAAAATTTAAATTAATATACTATTAAATAATAAAAACCTGAAACTCTTTGTCGGAACCAATTTTTGGTGCCGCCACGTCATTACGTGCAGTGACAAAATAAAAAAGAATGTTTCGTCTTTTGTTCTATACTACATTGATTTCCAGTATTTATTAAAGGTATTTAGCAGTGACGGTATGTTTTGATCACTGAGAAACTAGAGGCAGTATGCCTTCATCATTGAAAAAACAGAGGCAGTATGGCAAACCACCGCATACCGCCTCACTTTGACCACTGCTTTTAATTGAAATAGTTTTAGAAACTGTCTTACAATACTGAATATAAACCATAAATGTATCCCCATCGACATTCGCTGGGAGCTAGGGTGCTTCGTAAATACGCATGTTAGCTATGGTAAAGTAAGTTAATATTTTTTCCACATATATAAATTTAATGAACAAATCAGGGATGCAAGTAAGCAACAAAATTTTACTAGTCCAAGAAAAAAGCTACTAGCCCACATCCCACAACAGAAATCATTTAGTTATCTTCGGTATTATATTAAATACTCGCCCGCACCGATGAACCACTCGCCCCGGGCATCCCTGGAATAAATCATTATAACAAACATTTAAAAAAAAAAAAAAAAAAAACCTAACAAACAGTTATATACTACTTCCTCGCTTCCAAAACTGGAAAACAGAATTGTTAATACATCAAACAATCCCTTCCGAATGATTCACTTACTATGTAAGATTCCTTTTAATAGAAATATTTATGCAACGTTTCAAGATACTGTATATCTTCTGACTAAAATTACGGAACAGTTGTTAAATGAAATTTGTGAGCTTTACGTCCCACGGTTATGCCGGCTAGGCTAAAAGAGATGGTGATGATGAGAAATGAATGAAATGGTGGAATGAAGAATGTAGGAGGAAACGGGAGAACCCCGAGGAAACCCACTCACACGGTGTTTGTCCACCACAAAGTTCACTTGGCTGGAGCTGAGATCGCACCCAGGACTCCATGCACCAGAGGTGATCGCTCTACTACTGAGCCACCGCGGCCTCAAAACAATTTAGTAAAATTAATAGAATTTAAGAAAATATTTTTTCAGTTACAATCCATTATTAATCAATCACGACAGAGTCAAATATCTATAAAAATCCAACTTCATCTTATTATGCATGGAATAGTCAGATTTTGTACCATTGATTTTCTCCCTTCTTAGCACGTACTCATTCGCGAACATAAAATTTTCTTCTACACAATGGTATACGTGACCGTTTGTCTGTTCGCGGCCGACAAAGTTGCAGGCGGCTGTGTGTGCATGTATTCATTCAAAATACATTAAAGCGAATTTTGCTTGCGTTAAAATGTTGGTGGTGACGGTATATCTGAATAGCCCCTTAGTAGAGAAATGACGGTATCGATTTCAAAAGAGTTTGTCGCTATGTAGTACCGTCTTAGTTCTATGGTGATTGGAAACGAACTGTTTCTTCCACTTCCGGTTTCAATACAGAGTTACGGAAAAGATGGAACCTACTCTTGGGATACTGAATCTACTCCGATCGAAACCAGAAGTAACATTTAAATTTCCATTTTTGCAGAAAGCTGTTAATGAAGATATATTTTCTTCAGATGATGAATCGATTCCACAAAACTGCCTATCGCTATAGATTACTGAAACTTGAAATTCTTCATTTCTACCACTTCCAGTTTGAACTGCGACCTAAAGGAGAAAACGCAACAGTTTTTTGCGAAGTTGAATGACCGCTTCTCGCCATCTCTTATATTCGGTTTATGGCGATCAACGTTAAAACCGAAAATGATTAATTTCGGTTTGGCTAGAGGATATACGGAGGAGATTGGACGTATTGTCGGGACACTGAATTGATTACAGAAAACGCTTCTCACTTTCTCTAACTGTTTTTGCTTTGTGGAGTTCAATATAGAAAGCGAAAGTAGTAGTGAATTTCTAACACTTTTCGGTTAAGTACAGAGATATGGATAAGAAGATGCGTTTTCTTATGCTGAAACGATTCCAAAACACCGATTGTTGCCTTTATTTTACGATTTGTTCCATGAGTATGAACGCTGAAACTGGAAATAATTAATTTCTCCCGTTTTCGCTTTGAATAGAAGGTTAACAGAGGAGATGGAACCTATTCTTGGGACGCTGAAACGATTCAAAAAAGTAATGAAAGTTTGTCGGTATGTCTTACGGGTTTTGCTCTGTTACTTGATGACGAAAACAGAAGACGGACATGGCAATTCTATAAGACTTCTAAATCACAAACTGGTCGCAGTAGATCTAGAATAACTTCCAGTTGTAATATAGGAATAAGGTCAGAAATGAAACTCATTCATGGAACGCTTAAACTATATCTAAAAGTAATTTCATGCAATCTTGTTACCGTTTTTGCTACATAAGGATTCTACTCAAACCGGAAGTGATAGTACATTTCTACATCTACCGGTTGCACTAGAGAAATGATTTCGGAGACAGAACATATTCTTTAGACACTTAATCGATTGCAAAAAACTGACTGTTTGCTCTCACTTAATGTTTTTCTTTTATAGAAATAAAAGTAGTAGTAGGATATTTCGGAAGTAGTATACATTTCTACAAGTTACGGTTTTAGTAGACGGATGTAGACGAAGACAGTACTTTTTCTTGAGACGCTGAATCGATTCCAAACAATTGCTTCTAGCTATCTGTTACCGTTATTATTCTATGGCAATGAACATAGAACCGGAAATGGTTAATTCAGTTTGAATAGAGGGTTAACGGAGAAGACCAACCTATTTTTGGTACGCTGAATCGATTCCAAGAAAAACTGTCAATATCTCTTACCATTTTTGCTTTGATACTTGTTGATAGGCAGACAGACAGTCGTTCTATAAGATCTCTGATACTTATGCACAACGTAGTTTGGAAGTCTATAGTAGTAATAAAATAAAAGCATATGTTACGGTACAAAGCACACAATTCAGTGTTAGTGCGAAGGCAAACGGACAATGTTCTTGCTTTACAGTTGGGAGGTCCGTTTTGAATCTCAGCGCCGGAATCTCACAAAATGGTGCATATGTTGTTCCATAATGTTACTAACAATAAATGCCTTGACCTTCAAAGGGTCAATACTTTTTCGACAACCTGGCATTGCGAGGAAATTTACAGAATGATTCTAGTCGGGATCTTACTGGTTTAAAACAGTACATGTTCTGTTCAGGATTTAATATATATATATATATATATATATATATATATATATATATATATATCAACAATGAGCCAGAAAAAATATAACAAGATTTGTTAAGTGTCTGATGTTTTTTGTGATGGTTTTATGTACTTAATCCGATGTCAGAAGTTTCATCCTGTATCCAAGTCATATTTGGAACGTATTCGCTCGACTTTTTTGAAGAACATATCATATACCCACCCCCGTATATGATCGTTCTTTCGTAAATTCATGGTGAGTATACGCTGAACTATACAAATATTAGTATACACGATATACTTCCGTACACGTTTCATCACTTCCTGCTGTATCCTTTCTACCACTATTCGGTACAATTTAAAGAGGAACGAAAATAAAGGGGATTTCTGTCCTCATATCATACTTGGCTGTGGGATTGGATTATTGCATAATGGCTAGAAGCAACGAATACTACAAAATATCGGCTCTGATTTCCATTTAACCTCTCTGAAACTTCTTTATGCAACGCATAGGGAAGTGGCAGAACATTGTAGAAAGTATACGCCTGCCAGTCTATCTTCTCTAAACAAACATCCAACGTGGAAGGTCAATCTGTATCCAGGACGAGGTCCACCGGAAGTGATCTCACTCGTGTTCACGCGGCTCTCAAACACATAAGGAAATACGAGGTCGCTGCATGAAAAATTAAATTTCACGCCAAGAATTCCTGCTTAAATAGTTTACAATCTTTTTTATATATATGAAAGGTCACTTCCGAACTACGATATCTTTATGCAACCTCAGCATTTCCTTCGCGATGACACAAATAGTCCCCAAGGGAAAGTTGATTCTCCCTTACCTATTTAATGTGTGTATAATCATTATATATAGATGCAAATACCTTACATACGTTGCGCAAGAAACGGGACAGTCCCGATTTTCCCAAGTGTCCCGTAAATTTAGTCGGGACAGGCAAGTGTTCCGTATTTTCTTCTTCCATTTCTTCTATCAACATCAGCTTATTCAAAAAGTGAAAAATTAAAAATTCTGACTGGCTGGGAATCCTGTAATTAGTGAATGAACAATAAGCTGTAACATGTAACAGTTTCGAGCAAGTTATCACACCATCCTCTCCAATTTTATACTGAGCAAGCCAATAAACACTCAACGCAGACTTGCAGTTGTCCGTCAGCAGTCAAGGGGATCTGCAAATCACAAGCTGAGCTGTCGTTGATAATGCATTACAAGTGAATTGTTCTAATTTTGTATCAACAAGAATGCCTAAACTGAAGTGCACGTTTTCTTATAATTTGAAGAAGTACTCCGTTTCTGAAAACAATGAATTTGACTGCAAAATTTGCAATGATACATTTTCCATTGCACCACCTGGTGGAAACTCGGACACTCTCCAACACTTTAATATATATATATATATATATATATATATATATATATATATATATATATATATATATATATATATATATATATATATATATATATATATATATGGCTTCGAGTGCTTCTACATTTACAAGCAGAGAGAAGATGAATGACTTTTTCTCTTAAAGCAAAACAAAGAATTATGAATAATCTTTTTGAAAAGCTAGGGGCACAGAATTGTATTTTGGTGTAAGGCTTAGAAATATGTGAATCTGGCCCTGACAAATACGCAAATACACTGATTTAAATAAAACGAGATTATTTGCATATTGTTTTCCTGTAAAGTATTTTTATAAGACATCATTTTGAGTTTTTAAGGCACTTCTTTTCCAGTTAGATTGAAAATATCTTCACCCCGTACAATTAATTGGAAAGAAGACAGAAAAGTAGCTGCAGCTTGGGGAACATTCTCCTTACTGTTGTTCAAAACCAGAGCTACAGTTCATTAGACTGTGTTGGAAAGTTATGGGGAGGGGAAGAGATCGAAGGTGTACCGTACTTTTACGAAAAAATGGCAGTCTTACCTAACATCAGCAGTTCACGCAGAAGAGGCAGACCCAGATGTTTTTGAATTTATTACTATTACTCATCCAGTACACTATTCCCATCAATCTGTTTGGCCGTCTGTGTCCATAGCAGTAGGATTTCTGGGTAGATAGAACTATAAATTATGTTACAATAGCAAGTTCCAAAATACACTTTTCTTTCTGAAAAACGGTTAAGACAACGCTATATACGACTTTCTTGTGTAACTCGAGTTAGAGGGCATTTTTAAGTCATAGTTGCCACTTTAAAACCCGCGATATTTGATCGATGTTACTAACTGGGAAGGGGGCTACACATCGAGAATTTTTTAGCTGTCTGGAAGTTGTAACGGTTGAAAATTTGTCTTCACTTAAAGGATGAACTCTCCCAGTGATCGTGCTAGCGCGCATGTCTTTGCTGCACGGGGTATAGGGTTTGAATAGCGGTGGGAGAGTCTTAAAATTCAAACGCACGATGCTTCGGATTCCACCTTAAACCAATGTCCACGTCTCATATAGCCTCAGTGCCGAAAGGGATGCTAAATTCCAATCAAAAACTAACAAAACAACTTTCCATAGAATCCATCTTGAGTATTTGTGTAGGTGAGTGGGGGGGATACGATAGCACAGGCCTCAATTTGCGATGGCGAGGTGATGTATATTGTGACTGTTTCTCGGTTTAAAATAACTTTATAGTTAAAAAAAAAAAAAAACTCCAGGGAAGTGAGCTCAGGAAATGCGGTTGGCCCTTCAAAGGGATCACACTGCCCAGTTCAATGACAAGATAATTCATATCCAGCCACTGACGAACTTCTTGTCTGTAAAGATGGTGCTAAATTCTGCAAATAACGGAGGAATGTATCATATTCTGTCAGTTGGCAGAAACACAGTATCATGTACGATTTCGTGATACCAGAGAAGTGACAGTGCTATCGATGAATATAGGTATCGTATTTCCGCACATTACTTGTATCACTTAGTACCGGTAGTCTGACAATTTACTATGCTATTTACTGGGCATACTACATAGTTGGAAAAATAAATACTACATGAGGATGAAGGATAAGCGTACTGTTTATGTTGGCGTATGACCGAGGTTTATAATTCAACCATACACCTCGATCATCCTCTGCTAGTTTCTGATGAATCTGCAACTTGTACGAATGCCATTAAGAGTTTGCAGAATCAACATCATAGACACTTCACTAACAGAAAGAGTACACTCGTCGAAGGTTCTCGCTTTCTATACCGAAGTATGCTTAATTTTGTTCGTAGACATATTAATACGAATAGCTCCCCACCCACCTCAAGATACTGAGTCAACACGGAAATTTCTGTGCCTCTACTACTGGGAATTGCATCCAAGATCACGAGCAGCATTCAAATACCTTTCCAAATTAAACTAACATTTCTTTTCAGCATAAGGTTTCGTAAGATGAAACTTACGAAATCCACTTTAAGGGCTTTCCCAAACAAGGTCAGAACGCACGGAAATCACACGTGATGGAAAACGAAAGCGTACTCCAATTTATACTACCTAAATGCAAGACAGATAACAGTATTCCAACAAGTAGCAATATCTAGTTCATACTACGTGAAGGAGTTTGTCTAGAATATTGAAAATAGCCGAATTGCATCCATCCATCTTGACGTTTAGTTAAAGCTGGATTTCATAATATCAAGGGGCAATTCCTTTAATTTGGTAATACACAGAGGTCATATTTTCAGATCAACTGGATGAATCACCTCCATCAACGAATTCGATTCCCAACTTTGACTTTCTATATCCTAGCTAAAATTGATTGTGATCCATCAAGTAGTTCTTGAGATTTCTTCACTCCTGGACGGACGGACACATGGACAGACAGACGGGGGCAGTATATAAAGAAGCTTTTTAGTTGGTACATCAAACTTGTAAAAAAATGTATAAGTCCCTATCACCTTATATTGCTTTGTTTATTCGATCTATTTTCTTACTTTTTTGCCGCTCTGCGAATGTCGGTTTAAAAATGACTAATTAAAAAAAAACAATATCGAAGTTTCCCACGAGTTTTCTTGTTCCTCATCCACCTTATTCGCCAGACTTGCCCATCTCAGACTTCCGATTGTTCCTGATTCTATATATATATAAACATAAACTCTAGTTGGACGAGTTTTTGTAAGAGTACTGACATCATCACAGGCGTAGATGAGTTCTTGTGATCACAATCTAAATATAATCTTCTACTAGGATAAGGGCACTTTAGCACCGCTGGACCAAGTGCGTTGACGTAAGAAGATTGTGCAGAAAAATGAAGGCATTATCAAATATGTACCTCTTAAAGCTTCCTGAAGGATCAAAACGTTTCAGTCAGCTTTCGTACTGTGTACGTAATTTTAGAGTTTCTAACAAGCAGTTTTGCCTAGCCGTTGATCACTAGGGATGACCACGAGCTATTTTTTTTTTTTAACTCGACTCGACTCGAAACAGACATCTATGACCTAAACTTGAGAACTCGGATCGAGTTTCGAGACGAGTCAAAACGAGCCAAATCGAGTTAAATCCTGTGTGTAGTTGCAGTGCTCTCTTTAAGTATCCTACATAGACAATATAATGATCAATGGTGATGATACTATTATTATTATTAACAACAACAACACCGTGTATAACCATGACAGATCGGCGGTTTGTGTCTGAATACGAAAAACTAGTTGACTGCCGATCTCAATTGTCGAGAAGTCTTCAGCAGGCAAGGACATCATTCGCGAGAATCTGGATTTGAGTTCTAGAGGAGTGAATATTCGGGCTAGAGCCAAAAATTGTTAAAAGTTATAGGGGCCGGCCAAACCTTTTTAAAGCTGCTCGGCCCGGGTTTAGGTTTGTCAGCGGCTCGGTTCACAGCTCATTTCTATCGAGCCGAACCGAAACGTGAGCCAACAGCCCACCCTACCGAGCCAGCTCAATCCGATGGCTCACCCGAGCTGCACCGAACCGAGCTGATGGTTCACCCCAACAAAGCTGGTTCGAGCCATATCAGCTCAGTTGAGCCGAGTCGAACCGAACCTATGGACTCGTATCAACGGAGCTGGTTCGAGCCGATGGCTCACCTGAGCCGAGTCGGTGGCTCATCCCAACTGAACTGGCTCAAGTTGTTCGTTCAGTTTAAAACGATCTGAGCCGAGCTGGTTGACAACACTATGCGGGTTGGGCTTCTGCTTGGGCTCAAAAATTCGACCGTGCAGGCCTCAGCCTTGATGGTAAGAACTACAATATATTTAATATTGCTGCTCACGACACCTCAGTCTGTCTCGTTATAAAAATCTATTGTCGTCTCGTTATTGAGACAAGACGAGATGCGAGTAGTATCCCCTGCTGTGAGCAACACTAAAAGTGTTTCACGTTACTGCTCACATTTCTAATGGCTTTCGCTTTCAATTATAATCAGACCATGGTTTCAAAACGAGTTAAAATGAGCTGAACGAGCGAATCATTTATCAAACTCGACTCGACTCAAAACTCGACCTTGAAAATAGTGACTCGGCTCGGAACTCGACTCGAAACTCAAGTCGAACTGAGTTTTATCTCGACTCGTGCTCATCCCTATCGATCACAAAGTCAATCGGGACTTCTAATTTTATTAATAGAGAGGACTGGCTATAAATTATTAGTCCACATACAAGATATGTATGACCAGTGGTGCCATTCAGCCGGTTCGCTAGAACCGGTTCTTAAAATATTTCCAGTTCGCAGTGTTTGTTATACCCAGGTGTAACAGTAAATTTAACCCAGTTATACTGTTTCTGGATCACATGTGTGTGTGTAGTGATGAGGGTTATTATGTTTGAAGTGCATACATACCATTATCAAAAATTGTGATTCATTGCTGAATTAAGTAGGGATGTACCGATATATCGGTATCAGTAATATCGGCCACTTTTGGGAGTATCGGTATTGGCAAATGGACACCGATATTTACCGATACATTTTCCGAACTATTTCCAATTTGTTTAATATTAACAGTGACTCTTATATTTCATCAATTTCTTTTAAAGTTGATCTAAAGTATTATCAATTGTACAATCGATTTCTTTATGCATGTGTACGCCTTTATTTGCACTATTCGTACTCAACTGATATTTTTAGTCCCTCCATATCAAAATACTGGTGAAGAAAAGCCAAGGTCCTCCGTCAGAATCATGGGCGTCCGAAGAAAATTTTCTAGGGACGGCCCATTCCATGGTTACTATATTACGTCTGGTACTTAATATACGTGGTTTGTTGTACTATGTATACATTTTCGTGAGCCCGGGGGGGGGGGACTGACCATGCCCTCCTCCTTCGGTACCCATGGTCAGGATAACAGACCCGTCATTTGAGTCCCAAACGAGACAGAGGTTTCGATTCAGAAGAAAATGTTATGGAAGAAACCCACAAGACGCTCACTGTCATTATTTTCTCCTACTTACTGATTAAAAACAATTAGTTCTCAAGTTAATAAATAGTTTTACCATTTTCGACCGCTTAAAGAACCCTCTTATTTTTTATGGTATACACAGCAACACCTGGTTCACCACGCGTAATTTTTTAAACAATAAAAATTTGTAATGGTAGTATTCGTTTGCATTATATGTATGCAGGGGGCGGTGATTATGGGGCAGGAGCGGGGGAAGTTGCCTCCCACTTCTTTGAAGTAACCCCTTAGTGTATACAGTTCCATTTGTAAATGTAAAAATATGTACGTATTACTGGTTCATAGAAAAAATGGTGCTATATAATATTTGTCGTGGCTTGAGTATGTATTGGTTATTTGTCTTCTCGTGGAGTTAAGAAAGCTACATGAATTGTGTTTTAATTGCCACGGAAAATGGCCCAAAAATTAACCTTTGGGAGCGCAATAATTCCAGCGTACTTTCATTTCTTCTTACAAGATCTCGATATTAGTCAGCCACTTTGAAACTGATTGAGAGAACATTTCGCAAAACAAGGAAAGTTTTCACAAGTTATTCTTTAATTGCACAAAAACCGACAGTTCCTAAAATATCTTTCTTTTTCTTTCTAATAGTAAGTAATTTTGATTAAGAGAGTAATAACAATCAACTTCTACCTTTTTCATTGTTTTGTCTACAGTATTTATGATATTCCGCCGTTACAAATTGCGGTGAAAGAAAAAAAAAATGTTTCTTTTTATACTAGCAGACTGCCGTTTTCGCAAACGCAGCAAAGCCCTTGTCGTTGGCTTTTTTCTTTGAACAGAAAACAAGAAAGAAACAGTTGAGAATGCTGGAAGAGCATTGCAAGAACGAACTTTAAAAAAATAATAAAAAATAAAAAATAAAATAAAATAAAATAAAAATAATCGAAATTTCTGTGAAATAGTATATTAAATGTATTTGATAAAATTCAATAAATAATACACTTACATATTTGGAACCTGCGTATTAGGGAATCTGTTGAATTAGCTATATTGAGCTGTCACTTTTTATCATCCCCGTATATATATTGAAAATGCAGATATAACTAGTGGTCACCGATTACTACTTGTTAACAAAATGTTCTCCATCCTCTTAGATACTGATCAACACCAATGTCATCTCTCTATGATTTACGGTTCCCGAGATATGCTTTCTTAACTCTCCCGAAATCGGACCTTTTTTGGCCAATATTTTAAAAACGGTAAGTCATAGAGAGATTATGTTGGTGTTGATCAATACCTAAGGGAATGGTGAACATTTTGGTACCAAATAATGACCGGTGGACATTGGCCAAATCACAGAAATTTCCAGACAGAATTTTAAGATGTTCATGACAAGGAATCAAATCTCTTCTTAGATCTTCGTTGTTTAAGAGTACAAAGGGCTAGAACCTATTTGCGTTGCTCTTGTCAAGGGCCGCACAAGTTTTGAAAGACAGGGCTTTCGATAGTTCTACTGATATCCTGCAACTCTTGTATCTTTCAAGTTTTCAGAAAAACGTATTCTAATCGAGGTGTTTAGCCGTTCCGGAACCTTTCATAGAACCACCCTAATTCTTTTTCCGGCCCTGTAGAGTCTAGTACTCACATCCTACAGTTTTGAGCAGTACATATTCTGATTCAGTTTGTCTGTAGATACCGAATTTGGAATTAAAAAATAGGGGCTCTAATTTGAAAAATCCCATGAGGCCCACACAGGGCCGCACTCATTTTGAAAGTCGCCGGCATCAGATAGTTCTATTGATATCCTGCAACTTTTGTATCTTTCAAATTTTCAGAAAAACGCATTTCACTCAAGATATTTAGCCGTTCCGGAACTTTTCACACTATTCACCGTAATAGGTTTTCCGGCCCTGTAGAGCCTAATATTCACATCCTACAGCTTTGAGCAGTACATATTCTGATTTAGTTTGTCCCGTAGATACCGAATTTGGAATAAAAAATGGGGACGTTAATTTAAAAAATCACAGATGGGCCTTGTGGGGCTCACACGGGGCCGCACACATTTTGACGGGCACGAGTTTTCGATAGGTCTGTTGATATCCTGCAACTTTTGTATGTTTTAAATTTTCAGGAAAACGCATTCTAACCAAGATATTTAGCCGTTCCGGAACTTTTGACAAGCACTGTATATTTTTTGTGTGGAACCTAATATGAAATTCTGCTTTTTGTCTTTGTATGTCAAATTTTGACCTTATATCTAATATACCCTATTACAATGTTGATCATTTTATTATTCTGAAAATTCCTGATATATATAAGAAATGTGTCCAAAAGTATCGGTATCGACAGTATCGGCCTCTTTAGTATCGGTATCGGTGAAAAAGTGGTATCGATACATCCCTAGGATTAAGGTCCTTCTAATACTTTTTGAAAACCATCTATCTTGAATAATTAATTTCCAAGATATTCGCTGTACTACCTAATTTCGTCACACCAGCTTGTATTAGCATGCTGTGTGTGTAGGTCACTACTTGTCACTCGTGGTCAGGGTTGGCTGGTTACATTGGCGTCTCTGGCATGTAAAATTTGGGGGGGACATCAAAGGAAATGATCTAACTGCTAGTATCTTAGCGGAATGTTAGATTATGTCACTTCAAAATATTGGGGGGGACGCGTCCCCCCCGTCCCCCCGCCAGAGACGCCCATGGGTTTAAACCAAGATGGTTTAAACCAGCTGGTTAAAAAAAAACTGGTTTAAACAAAAAAAAGTTCGTAAAAGTGTAATTATTCGTAAAATCTTGATGAACACACATTTGTGGGTTATCACCTTTCACTCCCGTATATTATTCGTATTATATTCATACCTAAATTCCCTATTCATTACTCAAAGACATTATACTATAAAAGCATTTTTTAAATAAGTTTATGAATGTTTCTTTTGTGATTTTTTATAGTTTATTATTATTGTTATGCAATTGCAATCAAAGGAAGATTCTAAATATTGTTTCGTTTTAATAATGTTCACTATTGATTAGGGTTGATATGTTTAAAACGAGGGCTGTTGTTTTATTCACTTTGTTTTAAACGTTTTAAACAAATTGTTTTAAACGTTTTTTTTTTCGATGCTGGTTGGCATAGATGTTCGTTTTACTTCGACCTCACTCACCCTCGCCCTCGCAGTAGCAGTTGGCCCTCGCCCTCGCGAATGGAATTGTCCATCGCCCTCGCGCACCCTCACCCTCGCTGTCGAAACTTGTCCTCGCCCTCGCGCACCCTCGCCCTCGCCGTCGAAGCTTGTCTTCGCCCTCGCTGCCGAAACTTGTCCTCGCCCTCGTGCATCCTCGCCCTCGCGCACCCTCACCCTCGAAGCTTGTCCTCACCCTCGCCCTCGCGGCCAAAATTTGTCCTCGCCCTCGCGTCACTGTGGGCGAGGGAACTTGAGGGTGAGGATGCCCTCAAGAGGGCCACCCTCGCGAGGGTGAACATCTCTGGTATAAATACATAGAGCAAATCAGTGGCGGATCCAGGGGGGAGCGATCGCCCCCCCCCCAAGAAGAGCAAACTCTCTTATTTTATATATATAAATAAAACCCATCCCAGAATTTAAGTTCTTAAAAGTAGCTCTAAGTAGCAGTATGACAACCCACCGTACCCCCAGAAGTCCGTCCTGGATCCGCCCCTGGAGCAAATTATTTAAACAACAAAAAACTGGTTTAAACCGAAATCCGTTTTTTTTTCAATAAAAACCATGGTTTTTGCCAACCCTGCTCGTGGTATCCAGTAAAAAAATTCGTTTTTGTCTACTTTGTATGATGCTTTCTTAGAGATTTATATCTACCTATATATATATATATATATATATATATATATATATATATATATATATATATATATATATATATATATATATATATATAACCGGTTGTTAAAAAAATAAAATAACGACACTGTGTATGACATGCAACATTCTCTGTTTTGTTACAGTTATAAGACATGAGGTACATAAATGGGATAAGCCTTATATTTTTAAGAAATCTTCCCGTATCATCACTCTGCTTGTCTTCATTTATGGAAAAATACACCTTGTGTTAGAAAAGTAATGAGACTGGTAACACTGCACAAACCGTTGGTAACGCTGGTGCCTGCACCTTCATACGGTTAACACGTTCATGCCAACGTAGTAACGCATGTGAGGCTGAATGTGTTAAGTAGGCAGTTAAAGTAACCTTTGCCGTTTACTCAGAACAAGTTTGAACTGACTCCAGTTGCTACGCAATTGTCTAAAGCGTCTCTCTGGGGTGAAGCTGCGTTTGTGTTCCGAAAATGGACCGGCAATGGAGTTTGAGCAACCACCATAAAATTTTCTGTAAAGCTTGGCAAATCCGTTAACGAAAATTTCAAAGGGCTTATAAAGAACATTCCCTATCCAAGGCATAAGTGTTCAGATGACACAAGTCCTTTCTGGCACAAGTTCACAGATGAACTTCGTGTGATAAGATTTCCAACCTGAAGAAAGGATGACAATGCGGAAAGAGTGAAGTCTCTTGTGAGGTTTGATCATCGATTGATGGTGACAATGATCAGTAATGAATTACATTACGTGTTTACCGTCTATCGAATTTTAACACAAAATCTGGACATCAGAAAAGTGTGCGCCAACATTGTTCCAAAGAACCATGTCATACGCCAGTCTCCAGCAATGAATTTTTGACTGAAAAAAGCATTCCCGTGTTTCATCAGTCCCATATCCGCCGGCTCTCAGTGTCTGAATGACTTCTTTTTATTCTCCTTGCTCAGAAATCATTTGAAAGTGCGTCATCTTGGTACTATCGATAATATCCAGAAGAGCGTAACCGATGAGATAAAAGATAGTCCAGCAGATGTATTCCCAGCAATGCTACGAAGAATGAAAACACCCCTTCCCTCGCTGTGTAGCTGCGCAAAGAGACTATTTTGAAGGAGATAACCTTGATTTGTATAGAAACCCATACACGTACAAACATGCATGAAGAAACCGTCCAACTTCCAAGAAATATGATAAAATCACAGGCAAGTTGATCGTATGTAGCCTTGGTCATCCATATCGAAAGTTTTCAAAATATTCTGTAAACTTGCATGATGGTTTTGTCGTTATTCATGCAAGTTTATCGTGTATGTGCTCGTTCATGCAAGTTGGTTGTTTTATATTTAGGTCCACGAATCACGACAGCGGAAGAAATCACTTGACTTTTTTCTCTGTAACGCCAAGGTCGTCAAGTTGGCACGTGTGTCGTGAAAAAAAAAAAATCCAACATGCATGATGAAACATCTTTCATACAAGTTGGTCATGCAAGTGTATGCGTTATGGATTCCTTAATAATGATAAAATTCATCGTTACAAGAAAATGTCTCATTACTTTTCTAACCTCCTTGCATATAATTTGAGTATAACGGCTTTTTAATAAAGACGAACAATAGTCTTAATTATGCTGACATGGAGCCGTTCGAACGGAATAAAACAAAAACTGCACATCTGTAGAGACTATCTAAATTTAAATTCCCTACTTAAATTTAAAATATTTGTCAATGTGACCAAATTAGATAATCATAGAGTAACGTTAGCAACAGAAATCTTCACTGAATCTGCAACCGACTTGATTTAGAAATCAATAGATAATAAAAAGGAAAACGATACGAAATGAAAAGTGCCTAAAGTAATACTGTATTTAATCTACATTATATTTTTTTCTTATATGCTCTCATTTTATGATGACATTTTGCATTATATCATGATTTAATTTGTGGATTTTTTAACAGGCAAGTTTTATTCATTTTGAGATTACAGATATTTTAGGAATCAAATCATAAATGCATTATAAAATATTTATTGCAATCGTTAACTTCAACTTGAATGTTGACAACTGACACACTTTTACAAGGTCGTAGCACTTTCGATCATAAGAAATAAATTAATTACAAAAAAAAAAAAAAAAAAAAAAATACAAACGCCCTACCGCTTATAGATTTTACAAACTGACTACTTGTTCCCTCAGTTGCAAGAGAGTTCTTCAATGTATTTATACACATATTTGCCCTGATACAAAGGAAAAGTAAACAACACACTTTTTATGACCTGGTTTCACAAATCAAACATCTTCAGCGTGCCGTTTTCACTTTTCACTGGCGTTTATGGTGAAAGGAAAGTCATTTCCAATCGCTTCACTGCACTGATTCACAACACATAGGCCACATCATAGCTCTATAATCAACTAATTTCTTTGCTTTCGAATACAAAGTGTCCATTATCATTACAAATCCATATTGTGTAGTAAGTCACTTACTAGAGAAGCACGCAAACTTAATTTTTATTTAATTCGTGTGTATTATTTTTAGCAATTTATTTATTAATGAGTTACGGTTAGAACAGTTTGTTTTTCCTATAGTTGTTGAATGAATTTCAAAGCGTATTTCACATTCTTCAGTAGACTGAAAATAGTGGTATGCAAGGCGGGAGGAGTTTGGGATTTAAGCTTCCCATTGAGCAAATATTATATATATACATCGTGGGAAACCGGGGTATTCGCGAACACTGGGGTGATGCCGAACACTCAAGTTTACGCCCAAGGAAGCTTGTTAGAAAACAGAGATTTTGCTGCACGCTAGCGGAGAGTCCTGGAAAAGTGAAGCATAAATTTGGTGACAGTCAGTTGAGTGGATTGTCAGAAAGAAGACGTTTTGTTAATTTGTCGATTCACTTATAATGCTGATTCAACAATCTGGACAAGGTAACTTGGCTCTTACCTTATCTATATTGTTACAGATAAGGATATATATTCCCTTATATTTGAGCATTAGTTCTTTGTAATATTACTAGCGTATGCAGTAACAATTAGTTTCAACTTTTTAACAATAAAATGGCGTCTCATGGGGAAATGCCGGACAGAATGTTTGCCATTACCCCGGAGTGTTCGGGAGTGCCCCATGGCGTGAAATAAATTTCAAAAATTTTTAAATAGTACTTTTTTTTGTATTGAAAAGTAAGTAATAATTAATGAAATTGGTTTGGGAAATAGATCATGTTTTGGTAATAAGCGTTATTAGCTTTATTAATTAGAATAATTTGTATATTAATTGTTTTAGGCCTACTTCATCATTCTATAGTTAGTAACCCTATTTTAGATATCTGATCCTTCATCATAGGCTGCAATTTTTTGTGTGTGTGATTCACGGAGTGTTTTACGAATGTATTTAGCCTACTAGCGTCCATTAGGAGTTAGCCAATTTTGTTCAGCCTATTAACCGCATTTGAGCCTACTAGCGTCCATTAGGAGTTAGCCAATTTTGTTCAGCCTATTAACCGCATTTGAACATTTAGCCAATTTTATTCAGCCTATTAACCGCATTTGAACATTTAACTAATAAAGAACATTGTCCTTGGAAGCAAAAAATTAATGCGTATATCTGTAATTTCTTCAATTCCAAATAATGTTTTCATTTTTAATGGATATTTTACTTAATGCGCCGTTATTTCTCAATTTGTTTCATAAGAGTACTTTTGTTTAGTCTATTACCTATTAGCTTTCATTTGTAATAGTTTCAAAGATGATGAGGTCTAGTCATGTTTTTCATTAACTTGAGTTGTTTGTAATTATAATTCTTACTAAAGATTTAAATACTAAATTACAGTATAATTTTAATGTATTTTAATGCATTTCTCTTCTTTCGTAAAGGAAAGTTTAAAGTAAACAGTATGTTCGGGATTACCCCGACCACTGGGGCAATCCCGAACATAGGTACATTTTTAAAGCATCTCATTGATTTGTTGAAAAATGTTACTTTTAACTTTGCTCTGCACTTTAGTAAACAAGGAAAACTCCAAGCTTTCTATAGGGGAAGTCAGTTGAATATGAACATAGTTAATGAAAATACTAATATTTCTCAAAAATGACGTATTACAGAAAGTAAAAAGTATCACTAAAAGAAAACCTGATCTGTCGTCTACAAACGCTAAAAAAGTACAAGGTTACACATGCTTTCGTTCTTGAGTAATAAACAGGTTAGTAAGGTAGGTGCGCAGTGCTAATATTTTCCGTAGTACAAAGGTAATATGAGTAGCGTTTCTTTTTAATATTTTCACATAAAATGCAAAGCAGATACAAAAAATGCACAAAAGAAGGAATAAAACGTTATGATTACAATAACAAGCAAAAGATAGTTGCACATGCAAGTAAAACACAGTTTATTTCAAAATCCCTGTCTATTGGTTTGACGTAAATAACTAGGCACTAAGTATTTTACAATAATCACAAAGAAAAAAACTCAGGGCACTGAACGTTCACACAAAAGACATCATACCAGTCTTGGCACATATCACACTTGATCCATTCTTCCTTTTTGGAGTCTTCACTAAACTGTCCTTAACAAATATGGCAAATACTATCCTGTTCTCTTTCCTAACGTAGCATTTCTGGCGTTTTCTTCTATAAAACTATTACAGGAAGTCTTCTTTTTGAAATGCCTTCGGACTAAGCTATTATCAATTGCCTTGATATGTTCTCGTGCTTTTCCTCTATGTCTTCCTTTTCTGTTGCTTTAGCTCTGAATAGTAGACAGGGGGAAAAGTGATTTGACAATTTTCTGCTGTGTTTGAGAAACTTGCTTGATAGTGTTTCCTGAGGCGTTTGATGGTTCAGGTTGGGCTTCAGTGTTTGTGAAACAGGCAAGTTCTCGACCAGTAGATGTATTGGTTGGTGATGTGTGAACTATAGCAACATTAGGTAGTGCAGAAGAGCTTGTTGGGTCCTTATTACCAGCAGATGACCTTTAAGTGTCTTGAGAAACATCGAGAGAATAATTCTCTGCAACATAAGCGTAACCGGGAATAGCATATACATCTACTGTCTACAGTCCAGTTACTTTAAACGCATTTCAAGCAATTCCAACCGTAGCATTAGTACTTTATGCTTTTGTAATCATTTCAGCAAATTCTAATTTGGTAAATACATTGCTGTTATGAATTTGAAGATTGTAGAATTTATATCATCCATGTTATTACAAATTATGCCACTACGAAATATCTACTTTAGTTAACATCTACAAAAGCTCATCATGTTCATTTCTGCCATTACTTAAAAAAATATGTGTGCTCACATATTAAACTGAACTCAAAAGTTCATATTTCACCGACTGTTAATGATATTTTAACATGTTGTAGTTGGCAACTCTGTTTATAGGAAAGAAGTGAACAGAAGACTTGCGTTGCGTTCCTAGACAGAACTGACTATAAATCCAGTGACAAATTATATATAACGCATATATAATAAGTTTTAGCTTATTATCCATTACCCTGATTTAACTGTAATTCCAAAATATATATCTTTTTATTCTAGGTACCTGTAAAATTCTTTTATTTCATAACAACTGCAGCGAACGAACTTAGGCTCCTCTCTACAAATTCATGAAACTCCAAACAATGTTACCAACTTTGTTGTTTTCCTCGTGCGCAAGGTATATGTACGCTGTGTGAGTTTAAGCTTCGAGCTGGTCATATGTTCGAACTGCTCATATTAAACTTACTTCCCCTATACAAGAAATCTTAATTGTATCTCCAAAAACAAAAGTTATTTTTAATCAAAGCTTGAGTGTTCGTGAATACCCCGGCCTCCCCTATATATAATAATAATAATAATAATAATAATAATAATAATAATAATAATAATAATAATAATTATTATTATTATTATTATTATTATTATTATTATTATTATTATTATTATTATTATTATTATTAAAAATATGTATTACTATATTTCTTGCTTCTTAGCTGAGAATTAAAAAAAACACGTTAGTACCGTTTCACAGTATGAAACTGACTTTTAAACTATGCAAATTCAATAATCAAACTTGAAGTTGTGAATTTATATGTACTGGTTGTAAAGGAGTAATAAGATCAAAGACAGAACCTGTTCCTCGGACGCTGAATTCATATCAAAATACCACTACTCGCTATCACTTACTCTTTTTGTTCTATGGCGATAAAGGCTGAAACTAAAAATAGTTTATTTCAACCACTTCCAGTCTGAACAGAGGGCTAAGGGAGGAGCTGAAACCTATTCCTGGGACGCTGAGTCGATGCAACCACGTCTTGACAGCATTTATCGTTTTTGCTCTATGAAACTCACTATTGAAACCGGAAACGGCTAATTTTAACAATTATCGGTTTGAATAGAAGGTTAACGAAGCAGATGCAACCTATTCTTGGGACATGAATCGATGGGAAGAAACCGCATCTTGAAAGCATTTACTGTCTTTCCTTTACGGAAATAAGTACTGAAACCGGGATAGTAAATTCGAACCACTTTCGGTTTCGGTAGAGTGTTGTCGTTGTGATATGTTGCCTTGAGACGCTGAATCGTTTGCAAAAAACCGGTTCTTGCTACTTGTTATAATTTTTGTTGTATAGCGATAAAAGTTAAAACCGGAAAATGGCTCATTTTAACCACTTCTGGTTTGCATAGAAGGTTCACCGAGCAGATTCAACTATTCTTACGACGCTGAATCGATTGCAAAAAACCGCGTCTTGATAGTATTTATCGTTTTTGCTATACGGAAATCATTATTGAAAACTGAAGTAATAGTAAATTTAAATCACTTCCGGATTCGGTAGAGTGTTGTGGATACTCATGAAATGTTGTTTTAAAACACTGAATTGTCTAAAAAAACTCCCTCTATTACCAATTTCGTTCTATAGCGATAGATTGAAACCTTTATTGAAACCGGAAGTAATATTAAATTTAAACAACTTCCGGTTTTGGTAGTGTTATCGATAGTCATGATACGTTGTCTTGAGATGCTGAATCGTTTCCAATAAACCGTTTTTCGCTGTTACCATTTTCGTTCTATGATGATAAGTGTTGAAGCCAAAAATAACTAACTTGAACCACTTCCGGCTTGAATAAGGATAACCGGAGGAGATGGCACATATCCTTAGGACGCTGAATCGATTGCGAAAACCGCATCTCGATATCTTTTACTGTTTTTGCTCTAACCTGTCCATAGACGAACAAAACCGTTTTATAAGACTTCCGACACTTATGCCAAGCATAGTTTGGAAGTCTGAAAGAAGAAAAGAAAAATTAAAAGACCTTATGCTAAATAAAAACTATTTATTCTCTTCAGTCATGGACTCTGCTGTTCTGAATAGTCCCACAAGGGCAGCTGATAATGAAACCCTTGATAAGATTTATCACATATTAATGTAAACATGATATACAAGAAAAGATCCATTGAGAATAAGGCACACCTATACATACGCAACATATCTGTCAATCAAAGTTTCAAACAAAAGATTAATAAAACTCAAACAAAAAACAAACATAAAGATAATGTTGTTTTATTTAAAATATACAACACAATTAAGATAGATCTATCTGTTCTTATAAATCTTCAAACCATTTTTTTAAATATCAGAAGTTTAATACCTAATTAACCTTGAAACTAAAAGGCAAGTAACAAAGTCAGTTATACAAGATGTAATAAATTATCTGCATGCGTGTTATCCTGATTTCAAAGATACACACGTACACACAAATTGATTAACTAAGCCAAAGATGGAGTATCGAAACCGAAATAATTTTAAAAAATCCATTCTTACCTGTTCCCTTCAACGAAGGGGTCAGAGGCAAACATACTATACTAAACAAATTCTGATATGTTGAAACCTTTTAAAATTTATACACCTGAAAAAAGAAAACACAAAAATAACATCACACAACGAGGTCAAAAAGAGCCACAAGAGGGAAAAAAAATCTCAAAATATACGGAACAAAATGTCATAATCATTATGAAAATTAAAATTTGAAGAAAATAAATAATTTAAGTTTTATAAACCAAAATTCCAGGTAGGTCTCTGTTTCGTTAAATTTCAATCTGGTCAAATATTCCAAAATAAGTAAAATCAATAACAGGTGACTTGGTCTCGTAATCGCTTCATACACTTCTTACAGAGAACATTTTATTTCTACCCATTTTATACTGAAAGTTTTACAGTTATACAAATTTTGTTCAGATTCTATTTAAAACTAAGGGCTTAAAAGATAAAAATATTGAAAGTAGTAAGATGAACCCAGAATACTAATAGTGATATGACTTGTCACTCATAATAATAACAGAAACTTCCATTTCTCGAAATTTGTTAATCGTAAATGTGGCATGTAGACGAAATACACTACTAGCAAAAGAGTCATACTATGTTTGACTAGGGAAAGAAGTCCAATTTACAGTCGAATATAACCAACCTAATAAGGAATACAATCCCAGAAGGTTTATCATATAGGTTGGAGAGGAAATCTCCCCAACTCGAAATCTCAATTGTACGAAAATCTCAAAGTTCTGCGTTAGTTACAGTACTGTAAATCTTACATCCAAGTGGCTATCACTGATTCCATCATTTATCTTGAATTTTAGCTTCGTGGATTATACTGCTTTGTGTGCCTTTACGTATCAACACAAAACTCCACTGAAAATTATGGGAATTTATAAGGGGCGATCAACTGAAACCCGTTCAGTGGTCATAATTCATTAAATAAATTTTATTTCGAGTGGAAACTTGTACACTATCTACAGGCGTCTATGGTTAGCGTGCAGTAAAAATATTGTTCAGAAGAAGTCACCATGAACGTTGAGACACTTGTCCCACTGTGTCACTAACTTTCAAATGCCGCCCATGTAAAATTTGGATGGCTGACTATCAAACCAATCACGCACAGCGTCCTGAACCTCAGCGTCAGTCTGAAATCTCTGACCTTTCAATGCCTTCTGTAGAGGCCCAAAGATGTGAAAGTCACAAGGTAAAAGGTCACGACTGTATGGCGGGCGTCGCAGCATTTCCCACTTGAATTGTTGAAACAAATCCTGCACTTCGTTTGCAACGTGTGGACGCGCGTTGCCATGTAACACAATGACTCCAGCGGTCAATAAACCAGACCTTTTGTTTTTAATGGCTCACCGTAACTATGTCAGGGTCTGACAGTAGCGTGCGGCGTTGATGGGCTGTCCTGGTTCCTTGAAGTCGAGCAATAATGGTCCATGGCAATCAAAGAACACACACACCATAACTTTCCCCGCAGACGGTTGCGTCTTGAACTTTATGGGACATGGGGATGAGGGGTATTTCCACTGCATACTGGAAGACTTTGAACTCGGTTCAAAATGATGGCACGAAGTTTCATCCTCAGCAACAATGCGCAGCAAGAAGTCTTCCAAACTGTAACGTGACAAATGTTCAATGGCGCAACCTATACGCTACAACTTTTGGTCTTCGTCAGCACCCTGTGGGGATCCACTGCGCGCACTTTATGATACCCTAGATCTTTTACAATTTTCTGAGCAGTACCATAACTCATGTTTAACCCGTTCGCTATGGATTGAATACTAATGCGTCTATCCGCAGCTATAGCCGCATTCACCTTTTCACGCGTGTCTTCTGTGGCAACAACATGGGCTTGACCAGGACGGGGATAATTAGTGGTTTGTTCACGCCCCTTCCGAAACACTCTGGCCCAGTCCACCACTGTTGTTTTGGAGACGCATGCATCATACGCCGGAACACTTCAGCTGGTTGACAACCTTCGGCACTCAGAAACTGGATTACGGCACGCTGGTCCTGTTTGGACGGATTGGGGATCTTGAACGCCATCTTTCACTCGCTATACCTGCAAAACGGAACCACGTATCAACAACATTCCTATACCCAAAACACAGGGACATTAGCCATTACACACTATTAAACAAACAATATCCTCCTCATACTATACCAATAATACATGGAACGAACGGGTTTCAGTTGATCGACCCTTATAGTATTGTTGAACATGCAATATGTTGGAAATTGTTATATTTGTGATATGAGATATGTACTCAATATATCAATAGTTTCAAATCTATGCTCTTTGTTTTACACGAGCAGTTTGAAATGAAGAAGTCAGTGAAAAAACATGGATTTGATGAAAAATTTTTCGCGCAATGATTTATCATGACTTTTGACAAGGTTTAACGCTACAACAATTTGTCAGTCGAATGACTGCTATGTTTGGTGGTGAAGCCCCATTCAAAACAATTATTTATCGATTGGTTTCAGAATTTTAACCACGACCGCGACAGCCTCAATGACGAAAATCGTGAAAGTTGCTCAACAACAACAACATTACAAGAGAACATCGACACTATGCGTGAGCTAACTGAGTATGAACCCCATGTGACATACCGAGAAATTTAGGCACACACAGATATTGGAATGAATCAAATACAAATATTATAAAATGATTATTTAGATATATGTCAAAAAGTTATGTTCTCGCTGGATTCCCCATTAACTCCAGACCAAAAAGATGCCCTGTGATGCGATGCTAGAGTATGTTCAAATGGTTCTAACCAGGAGCGTCAAATTCTGTATGCATCATCATCACAGGTGATGAAACGTTGATCTATTAATACGAACACGAAACACAACGACAATCTGTTATATGAGTATTCCAAAATAAGTCAAAATCAACAAAAGCTGTTCGTTCACGCAGTGATGAGAAGCAAAGTTGCTTCATTTTTCGGGAAACCCTTGACACACCTCTACTCTTGGAGAATCGGAAGACAGTAATTCCTCAATAGTACACTACCATAAGTTTGCCAGAAATAGTCAATACACTTAGATCTTACAAACCCAAACGTCGCATCATTTTGCATCATAACAATGAAAGCCCCCACACAGCAGCTCAAACACTGGAGAATCTCAACAGTGAAATTGTTAAATTCATCTCTCACCTTGCTTAATTACCAGATCTAGCACCAACGATTTTTTCTAGTTTTCAACCATCAAAAATAAAAATTGTGTGCAGCATTTTCTAAGCCCAGGAAATGGTAGTGCAAACACAAATGTATGTTTCACAGGTACCTACATAACAGCTGGCTTAACTGCTTCAATAATTCGTTTATTCAAATGTACAATCCTATTACCGTCACAGGCAAATACTTTAAAAAGCAATAAGCAATATTCGCATTCTGGTGCAGCCGTCGTGCAAGTAATCAGCTCAAACCTACAATATGTAATATCTTTGTTCTCTTCTTGGTTTTGCCGATTGAAAGCTTAAAATCTGTAGTATTAAAATGAAATGAAATGAAATCTTTTAAGTTTTACGTCCCATGATTATGCCGGATAGGCTAAAGGGAACGGTGATGATGAGGAATAAATTGGTAGAATGAAGAAAGTGGGAGGAGATGAGACAATCGAGAAAACTCACGCACACGGTGTTTGTTCACTACAAAGTACATTTGGCGCGAGCTGGCATCGAACCAAGGGCCCCATATACCAGAGGTGAACTATTTACCACTGAGCCACCGCGGCCCCTTGTAGTATTCAAGTACGAACATTAGACGCCATCTGATCCGAACATTTCAAGTCAGATCAATCCAACACTATGAAATTATTAGCTTTAAGGACTTCAGATATTTTATCATTAGTGTAAAATATTTAGGAGTGTAAAGTAACCTAAAACCAATAATCACTCACGAATAGGAACAGAGAATCTTATGAAGGAAACATTTGGAACCAGTGCAAACATTAAGCTAGTATCCCCATTAAAGATTGTAAGACCTTTCTTTGTGTATATTTAATCTCGGTCATACAGCCTAGGTAAGAGCTGATACTATCTTACTTATTGTCCTATTACAGGCATCACTTGGGTCAATAGTACAAGTTTAACTTTTAAAAACTATTTTTTTTTAAATATCTATACATATACTATATAAATATCAATCCCTTGTTTCGGCTAAGTTCTAAATTATGTGGTTGCGTATTAACCTTTGGAGCGAGAGACCCAGCTTCGATTCCCGATGGGACATATACGGTTTGGATCCCATATTAAGCTGTATGTCCAAGTTTCATATAGCATCGGTACTGAACAGGACACTAACTCCAAATTAACCAAGCTGTAAATTCTACCCTGATTTCGAGCATGGTTGTATATTAGGGCTGTGAATGTGTTGCCAACGAAATGAGACGAGACGAGATATAAGATTGTCATCTCGTATATTTCAGAATTGTTGTCTCCTCTCGATTTTCGGAAAGCGTTTCTAATCTCGTCTCGTTATGTTAAATTTATGATTTTCTCGTCTAGAAGCAATAAGAATCCTTCCACGTAAACGAGATTGTCATTTTACTCGTCTTGTCCCGAATTTGAAAATATACTTCTCGTCTCAAACGCTAGGCTGCGAGAAACTGACTAGTCACTTCGCAGAATAGTCGCTCGCATGGGTCGTGATGTCACTGATCGGTTTCTACATGAAGGGTAGCAGAGATGTTCTGTGTTCTCAATGTCTGTATATCGCACTGGGATGAACCTGGACAGAAGAACCCTTAGGACCGGCCTAACTGATAGGATGGTGACCGCCAGTGCGATCAGAATTATTGTGACTAACCCTGATGTAATGAAACGGAATCTTTCAGTTTTACGTCCCGCGGTTATGCCGTGTAGGTTAAAGAGGACGGTGATGATAACCATACGGAGTGCCTGGTCCGTAATCATCA
Source organism: Thermobia domestica (assembly GCF_964235325.1). Taxonomy (NCBI): domain Eukaryota; kingdom Metazoa; phylum Arthropoda; class Insecta; order Zygentoma; family Lepismatidae; genus Thermobia; species Thermobia domestica. The sequence goes on along the minus strand of NW_027655886.1, from coordinate 484,047 downwards.
GAACACTTTTATGAAGTTTGCATTGTACTAGCATTAGTAGTCTTCAATTCATATGTCTACCTCAACATGAGATTCATTTCCTCACTTGTGAGGGAAAATATCAAAGCACTCAAAACATATCTATCCTATTTTGCTTGTGGTTTCATCTACTATGATTCCCAAATCTGAGTTCGACACTTTCCACATAATTCATTGTACGGTTTCGTGGCTCAATACAATGTTTTCTTGAAGTACTTTTATCAGTATTGATGTTCGTGTGACTTTTTCGAGAGATTAGTTGAAAGTTGGGTGGCCTTATTGAGTGGACACACAAGTCACTATTACATTCTTGCATATTTCGTTTTTACAAAACTGGTTGTTTAAAGACGATTTATAGTAGAGGCTGTCGGATTTTCTTTTTTGAAGATTTTAGGACAGATTAAGGGGGAAAAGGCTCTAAAAAGAGGGGAAAGGGTTAAGGATCTAAAAGGGGATAAAGTTCGAGAAAAATATCTCTATTCCCATTCGGAGGCAACATTTGGCACAATTGGTACTTTATGAGGGCTTTTTTTTTTTTTTTTTTGTTCTAAAGGAACAAGGTCCGCCCTCAAAATTCCTAACCCTAATAATAATATTTATAAGTCAATGCAAAACATTATTATTGAAAGTTACGTATGTAGCTCATGTGTTTGGAACCTACCGGAAGCAAATAATGCCAGTAGTACTGGTGGAAATACGTCATGCTTTTCGATTCAATTGAACATCATTCACTCAAATTAGACCGTTAATTGGAAGATTCACTGTATCGAGTTGATCTGATTTTGAGTTTAACGTCCCTTTCAGCAACGAGGCTATATGAGACGGGATCAACAGATGAACGTGGAATACGAACCACATGAACTGCCGGGAATCGAACCCGGGTATTCGCGCCAAAAGATCCACTGTATACGTAGCAATCTCAATCACAATGTTTAACATCGGGAGCCAAATCGAGATATAACACGAAGCAAGTAAGTCAATAAATACCTACATATTTGTGTTCATAAACCACCTAAGATTAAATATACTGACACGGAATTGATTACTTGCCTGCTAATTGTTTCCAATGTTTCTGGTAATGTTCATTAAGTTTCTTTTTTTATTTGTTTGCAGTATGTACAATGCGTACGAAGTAAATCAATAAAGAAAATACTCCATCATTCAAATAAAATCCAAGGTTCTTTATCTTTGAAAAGCTTCGTCCATGACAAACAAATATTATGCCATGGTCGAGCTTTTTCCATGTTCCGCTTTCTCATTGCAAAATTGGCGATCGTCAGTCTGCATGGCCCCGATTCACGATAAACACTGACTGGCAACGGACGAGCTCGCAAAGGGTCAACCAACAAATGGCCTAGAAGATTAAGCGTCCTCCCGCCTGCTACATATTACAAATGCAAAAGTTACGTCCAATCATTTTGTGTAATACTTCATTATAAGACAAGAACTTAGTTAATGGGGTTATAAGAGGAGGATATTTATAATGATCTGTATAATAATGATTATTATTATTGTTTCCTATGTGACATCTATTTATCCGAATATTATTTCACACAGTTAAATTATTTCTGACATGGCATGACATACACTTATTGCATTAATATTTTTAGAATACACATTCATTAAGTAATTACACACATTAGAATACACACTTATTAAGAATTCATTAAGTAATTACAGACGAGGATACGGCAGTCCGTTTCATAATGAGAAAATTAGGACTAATTTCAACTAACACTTTCAATATTACATGTTATTTGAAATTTCCAGCAAACAATCGAGTTTGAAAGCAGATTATCTCTTTATAAGATCATCAAAAGTGAAATTTTAATTTGAAATTTTCAGCTATCAGTAGAGCTTCTAATACAAAGTTTATTTGTGCAAGATCATAAAAAATGAATAACTTAAAAGTAAAATATGATCTGTTGAAATCCATGTATGGTATACAATGAAAGATTCAATCTTACTTTAAAATATTTAAATCTCTTCTGATTTACAGGAATATTTCACTTAATTTTTTATTTTCCCGTTTTCTTCGGCGATGAATTTACAGAGTTACCTCGTGGTTAAATTAATGTCGTCCCACTTTTGGCGTGGAAGGCCGAGTGCAGTTCCCCATGGTTACTCACGTAATTCAGATTCCTTCATCTTCCTTTCTTTTCATTCATACAGAGTAAGAAACAACAACAACAAAAACATTATATATATATATATATATTAATGTGTGTGTGTGTGTGTGTGTGTAGGACAAGAGAGAGGGAAAGAGAAAGAGAGCGAGAAAATATAGTTTGAAAGAAAAAAGAAATGAAATCTTTCAGTTTTATGTCCCACGCGTATGCCGGCTAGGTTAAAGGAGACGGTGATGAGAAATGAATAAAATGGTGGAATGAAGAAAGTGGTGGGAAACGAGAAAACCCGCGCACACGGTGTTTGTCCACCACAAAGTTCACTTGGCGAGAGCTGGGATCGAACCACGTATCCCCGCACTAGAGGTGAGCACTCTGTCACTGAGCCACTGCGAACCTTATAGTTTGAAAGAGTTTATATTTTTACATTTAAGTGACTAAAATATTCAAAAGAAATTGAATTCGAAATTTCAATGGAGTTACACGTTTCATGATCCCTACGTGCCGTACAATGGTTTTTGAACTCCGTCCGTCAATGTGTGCAAAGTCCTAGAGGCCACACCGTTCAACGTACCAGCACAAAACTTTAAACTTCAGGTTTTTATAGGATTCTACAGTGGAAGGGGAGAGGTAGAATTTTCCGCTAATCTAAAAATAAAGGATTATTTTTCGCAAAAAGACCCTACGACTCAAGATGCAAAATATTCAGGAAAATATGTTATATAAAATTGAGGAAAACGTGCTCCCTCATTACTGGCCCAGTTCAACTTCAAGCAATGGAGATGATTCGAAATTCTCAGAAAAAATACTATTTCTGACATTTTTTTTTTTTTGAAAGTTATTATAGAATTTTTATTTAAATCTTCGGGGAAGGGAGATTAAGTGATTCCCGACATTTTTTTGATTGACTTGAACCGCAAGAGTGGAAATTATGTAAAAGTTCAATAAAAATATACCTACATCATACATCACATTGTGTTAAAAATCGAATAATATTTACGATAATGAGATCATATAATTCTTTAAATCTTAGGTAGAGGTGGGGGAGTTCACTTTCTCGTTCTTGATTAATTTTACATCCAAGAAGTAAGAATGATTGTAAAGTACCAAAAATGCACGCCACATTCAATGAAAACCCAATATTTTTTGAAAGATTCCTTGGATCATATTTTCTTTTTAATCTATTCTACACTGGGAGGCTAAGTTCACCGCTTATTCTTGACAGATTTTAATCTCCAGCACAGATAATTACGGAATAGAGTCAAAGATAATATACATAGTATTGAATCAAAACCGAATGAGTTCTCGTGGAACCCATAAAAAATCAGGAGATTATTTATTGATATCAGCTCCATGTAAAGTGAACAGTTGTGAAGGTTTAAACAAAATGTACGACATAGTACAACAAAATCGAACAGTTTTAGCATTAATTACCGTGGTACATTTTTTAAATGTGCGAAGGAGTAGAACTCATCTCACACGAGGGGGCTGAATTTAACACTAATTCCTAACTGATTCTAATTCCAAACACTGGAAATTCCGGAAAAAGAGTGGAAAAAATGTATTTTAAATTATATCAATACCGAATGAGTTTTACAAAATTTATCGCGGAATTCTAAACGGAAGTTGCTGGAGGGGAGTAAGTGGACTACTGTCTATTTTAACTCCCAGCAAATTAGATAACTAAGAACTCTCAAAGAAAATGTACGGCATATTACGCCAAAATCGAACATTTCTTAAACGAAAATAATAGTGGGTCACATTCTTGAAACTGAGGGGGTGGGTTCCACAGCTTCAAATTTACCCCTTTCATTCTTAGTAAATTTTAAGCTGTGGAAATATTCCTAACGAAATAAGGAAAATATACACTAAGTTTTGTCATAACCGAATACTTTTTAAGTGGTTTGTATTAGAAAATTGTCTTCCATGTACAAGTATAAAGTTGCAACATGGGGTGGATGTGACCCCCTTTCATCTCCCTTAATGCAATGCAATGCAATCTCAAATAATAGGGTTATTCTTGCAAACAGAAGGACAAGATTTACGAGTGTTATAGCGCCACAAACGGACGGACAAACACTCAACGGAGTCAATAGTAGAAGCATCGCTAACGCTGGCTTTAATTATGTTTTCATTTTACATTACTATTAAAAAAAACTGATTTGTTTTTTACGGAAAAATCCAACAAGGAAGTTTGTTAAAGGATTTCTTCAATACGAGTTTCTCCAAAACGGCTCGAACGTTTTGTTCATATTGCGTAATAAAATATTTAATTAACAATCCTACAACCCTACAAATACAGCGTAAGTCATTTTTCTCTTCAAGGACAGAATGGATACTGTGCTGCTGGAGACGAGCTTTTCAGACAATTTTCTCTATAACGGCTCAAGTGATTTTGTTAAAAAATGAATATAATAAGTACTTAGTTTTGTCCAGATTTCTCCAAAATCTGTAGAGCGATTTTGTTTACATTTCGTAACGCAATGTTTCATTGACAATCCAAGAGCGTATAGCGATACTGTTTTCTTTACGCAAAATTCCACAAAAGATAATAGTTCCTGCGTGACATGAGACGTGTTCGGACGATTTTTTTTAATGTGGCTTTCTTCATATCTAACTTATAAATATTTTTAATGACTCGGCGAGTTGGCATATTCTACAGAGTATTTCCCTTAAAATATCTTAGCATATTCTGTAAAAGAAGTTCACTGTAGAAGTTACATTTTTTTGATTTAAGGTTTTGAAAAACGGTTACAACAATATACACATAATTAACAAATATACAAATTGTATAAGTCATTCCTCGGGGAAAAAATCACGACATAGTAACTTACTAGTATAAGATGAGTTTTGTTCGGACGATTCTCTCAAATTAGCTCTAGCATTTTATTCATATTCCATAATAAATATTTAATTAGCCATTTTACAATGCTTATAATTTTTTTCTCACATTTTAAAAAGGTAATTTATTTTTTTTCTAAAGTTTAATGTCTCACATATATGCTCTGAGGCTAAAAAAAAAAAAGAAAAAAGCGGTGATGATGGTAATCAATGAAACAGTGGAATGGAGTGAGTTAGAGGAAACGAATGAATCTCCAAAAGAAAAAAAAAGAAAAACTCCGCGTAGATTGTGTTTGTCCACCACAAACCTTACTTTGGGCGAGTTGGGGGCGAACCAGACTCTCTACGCATAATTTTTGTTTCGACGATTTTCTCTCAAATAGGTTTAACAATATTTTTCCTATTCATATTTCATAAACCATTCTAAAATGCATATGTTGTACGTCACTTCTCTTGAAAGAGTCAACAAACAGTGGTTTACTCGTAGAAAGTGTTCGTCTTGAACGATTTTTTCGAAAGGTCTTTGTTTACATTTTATGTCTACATATTACACTAAAATATTATAATATAGTAAAATCAAATCTCTTTTTTCTACAATGGTAATGAGTTAAGTTTTGTTCGACCGACTCCTCCGATAACGTCCATAACGAAGTTAGCGTCCATATTGTATCTTCGGAGTGGGAGGCTCGAGTTTGATTCCTGGAGGAAGGAAGATGATGTAGTTCAAGTCACACGTTAAGCTGTAGGTCTATGTCTCATATACCTCAGAGCTATATATAAAACAATCCTAGACGCCAATCCAACCAACGATCTATAATGAAATAAAATGAAATTTCTAGTGTTACGTCCACGATTTGTCCTTTATGTTAAAGGAAACGGATGATTAAAGAAAGTATACGATTATGAAATAATTGGTAGAATGGGAATATGGGACGAAATGGCAGAACCCCGAGAAAACCGATGGACACGATGTTGTCGATCACAAACTCGTGTGGTTGGGGATCGAACAAGGAGCTCTGTATACCAGACAGGAGCACTCTACCACTAAGCCACCGTGTCCCCTACGCCTATAACGATTATGTTTATATTAAATCAACTAGTTAACTGTTAGTGATAAAGTGAATCCTCTTCGGCCAACTTTTCCGAAAATTTTACAAAAATCTATTAATGTTTCATAAATAAATACTTCATTAATAATTCTACAGTACAGCATGATTTATGATTCAATTTTTAAAAATCAGAGAGAGAAAGTTTAGTGTGATGGCTGTGCTATTTATTCTCTTTATTTTCTAGCCCTCTCTGCTGATCTACTGATTAGGGAGTACGCTTTTCGTGAACATGCCTCGTTAGAATCCCGATGGACAAACCTTAAAACTTGAACGCATTGCGGTGGTTTGCGTTCCACCTTAAACTGTAGATCTACGTCTCAGATAGCCTTGATGTTGCAAAGGGACGCTAAACTTCACGAAACAAATAAATGTTTGACTTTTTCACATACCTGTACAAACTCTACAAATCAGTGGTAGAGCGTTCACCTCTGGTGCTTGGGGTCCCGGGTTCGATCCCAGTCCCCGCCAAGTGAACTTTGTGGTGGACAAACATCGTGCTCGTGGGTTTTCTCGGGGTTCTCCCGTTTCCTCCCACTTTCTTCATTCCACCATTTCACTCATCTCTCATAATCACTGTCTCCTTTAGCCTAACCGGCATAACCGTGGGACGTAAAACTCAAAGATTTCATTTCATTTCAAACTCTACAAAGTGAAACATGAAGCGTAGTAGGCTACTAGTATTCTTCCTAAGGTATAACTTGTATTCATCACATTGAATATTAATGATTTTTTCATTTTTGACAAATGGACATTTTCATTCCTGAATTTGCACTAAAAAGAAAAAAAATCTAACTACATTATGGATAAGTATGGAAACGCCCCATATGTCCGTCTGCCTATTGACAGGAAATCAGAGCAAAAATGGTAAGAGAAATAGTAAAATGGCTTTTCGTGTTCAATATTGGATTCACATCGTTGGGAATCCTATCATAATTACACTAGTTGGAATTATCAAACTATCGTTGTAATATAACAATCAATTGATGCAGAAGAAGAATGGTAACTTATAATCATTTCTATGCAGACCAACTAAATAATTTCCCCTCAACTACGTTAGAACCCAGACAGCACAATGATGTCTCCACTTTCTGATTAAATCTTACCAATATTAAACGATTAGCATAACTCCTTGAAATAGTCATTTACTTACCACACATTTTATATTCTATTCACATATGTAACCTTCACACTGAATCTTACCAATTAGAATGTACAACCAACCCAAAATTAGGCTTCAAAAAACTCCAAGAACTACAAACTGATAACTTGTTTTTAAACCTTTCCTTACAGTTTCAGTATGAAAACATCAGAATACCGAATAGACGTACAACATAGAGTAAACTACTGATTATCTGCGAAAACTGGTAACGCGGCAACCACGGACAAGTGCATAATTCGAAAAATAGGCGAAGAAGAACACAAATAAACAAAAAACATTTTTTATTTAGAATAGGCAGCCTACACATACAATTATAAGTTAACAACCAGTAGTCCTCTATACTTACAAGTTTGTTGGTTTATTTCCTCACAAAAAGGCAACTATTTTGTTTCTTCGTGTTGTACCACCTCCTTTTTATTTGGAATGTTTTTTTATTAACATTTTGTTACAATTCTTTTCAAACATTATTTTAATAACGTAAGTGATCATTGCAAAAGGAAAAAAGAAAGGAAGTCCGTGGATAATCAATAGTTTACTGTATTTGATTAATCCTAACAATTAGGTTGAACAAAAAATAAGAAAGAAACAAAGAAAATTCCTAAACAATTCGGTATCCACTTTTGCTATTAAATATAGTTTGCCACTTGATTTGAAAGTTATGAGCAACGAACCGGAAGTATTGGATACATTGTAAAAAATGAAACGGGAAAAACAAAAGTAATCCTCAAAACTAAATGCATAATAATGTCTTACAAGGAAGCTTACCTTCTGTAAAATTTTAAAAATACGAAACCCAATTACCACATTTTACATCTACAATATCTGTGCACAATTTCATTTAATTCGGTTCACTTCTTCTTGCCTTTTGCGCCTCAAATTTCAAAATTTTGGGTGGGAGCTTTTGGTCCCTAAAACAGTTTTTCGCAGAAAATAAAAAAACGTATTCCTGTATTTTTTGCGTATTGACCCTACACAATGTGTCATTCCAATTCTTCATGTCCTTTAAGCACTTCTGACAGACTCTTATTAGCACTTTTAATATTTCACAATCGAAGTTTTGGAGGGGTCTGTGTCCCACCCAAACGTTTTTCTTCCTTTTTTTTTCAGGAAAATACGAAACCAGTATTCCCTCATTTTATGTCTACAATATCTGTGCAAATTTCATTCACTTCGGTTCACTTCTTCTGGCCTTTCGGGCCTCAACTTTCAAAATTTTTGATGACGGCTTTTGCCCCCTAAAACCATTTCCCAAGTAGTCCCAGGAGAAATGTCGACAAGATTTGGAATTAAAAAAGGAGTAAGGCAAGGAAATGCGTTTTCTACATTAATTTTCAACCTACTACTTCAGAAGGTTATGGACAAATAACAGGACAGGATAATATTTTACATAAATCAGTGCAACTACACCATATGCTGATGGCATATTGATAATAGGCCGAGCCATACAAAGTTTAAAAGAAATATTTGAGCAATTGGATAAAATATCCCGAATCAATGGGCTCCAGATTAATGAAAGAAAAACTAAATACATATATGGGAATTTCCCGTACAGAAAAGAGCTACAGATAGATCACTATACTTTCGAGAGCGTCAAACATTTAGGATACTTAATAACGAGTGACCGTGATATAATGAAGACTATAACATACAGAATACAGGCTGGCAACAAATGTTACTACAAATACGAAAAACTATTCAGAACCAAGGTACCTAGGAAAACAAAGGTGATAATGTATAAAACTCTTAAGACCGGTGGTGATCTATGGGTGCGAAGCGTGGAAATTCACATGCAGACTACAGAGCAGCTATTAATATTTGAAGGGAAAATTTTAAGATGAATTTTCGGGCCATGATGATACATACATAAGAACGACGATGATAATACATACAGACAAAAATACGATCACGAAATAGATCAGCTAGTCAACAATAAAAACAGTACGCATAACAAGGTCTCACAGAATCAGGTGGATAAGGCATGCCATACGAATGAACGATGCCGAATCATGATTCCGAATCATTTCCTCTGGATGGACACATTGCGAAAGAATAAAGGGTGGATTTATTTGAAAAAGTTCCACGATAACTTTCGTAAAATTACTCTATTTTGTTAGGATATTTGATCGTTTTCTTTGAGGCTTTCCTATAGTACTCAGTCCTTGAGATTAAAAACTGTCATGGGTGAGTGCTGAATTTACCAGACCGATGGTGAGTGAGTACCATCCACTTTAATTTAAAAGTATACATTACATGATATCTATTGTAAAAGAAAAAATAGAATTTGATACAAAGTGGCTATATTTCCTCAGACTTCACAATCATTTGCACTACTTGGATTTAAAATCGATCAAGGATGAGAGAGTAAACTTTCTCTCTGTCCCCTGGATGTTAAAACTAGGTTCAACGATGACGTATAATGTATATGTTTTAGTTTATTGAGGTTCTCACACAACCCTCATTGCTTGAAGTCAGCCAAAAATGAGCAGTTACCCCCCCTCAATAAATATATATAAGCATCTGTTCTAAAATAGCTTTCGTTAAATAAAATCAATCGATTTTTGTGGAATATAGCATAAATTTTTCTGAGGATTTTCTATCATATTTATTGAAATACACCAATAATGAGAGTGAATCTCCTCCCCCCAGGCACGTAGCCAGGATTTCGTGAAGGGGGGGGTGTCCGTGGCATGAAATACTGTGATCATCACACTAGGGGCTCGATCATTCTTAGCTATTTTACTGGAACATATATTGGTTCGTTTAGCCAAGATTTCATAACGGAGGGGTGGGTGATATGAAATTCTGAAGGCTGAGGAGCTTGATTAATGTAAACTACTTTACTATCAACATATATTGGTTTGTTAGGACAATAAAATCAGGATATGTTGGTAAGTATTTTAATAACAAACTATGAAGAACTCTCGAGTAATAAAAGAATAAAAAAAAGTATTGAAAAAGATTTTACAATATTTACGTTCCTTTCTTTGTTCATTCAAATATAACAATTTTCCTTTCATTATGATCTCAACTATTATGAAAAGTACATATTCACTATTATAAAAAGTACATACTCAATAATGTCTTGTAAAATAATTAAAATATTTTACAATATCTGCGTTCCTTTTTCTGTTGAATCAAATGCTAATAGAACTCTTTTTCCATATAAATTTTTGTTTTTATTATTCCGTCAACTACTGTCGGTTCCAAATAACGTTAAAGGAGCAGCAGAAAATTGTTTTTGAAATAACATGTTTCATTCTGCAAGGATGCGATGACGAAAATCTATGATAAAAAATGCCCACGCTGTTACTCAACGGCACTATCCTTTCGGAAGCTTGAAATCTCCCTGACTAGTAGCAGAAATTCTGAGAATTCTGTAACTTTTCTAGAAATTTCAAATTCCCTGACTCTTCCAGGATATCTCGCTCACCTCGCCACGATGTATTGCAAGTAATACAAATCTCCCCATAAGAAAGAGTAACCAAAAGCTTCCTGTAGTTTTTTTATTTTATTTTTATTTTTAACGCTGATCCTTCTTTTTCTCATTTCATTTTGTTTCATCCTTCCTTATTTTTTTTTCATTTCTGGTCTCGAAGGGGGGGTCCGGACCCCCCTTGGCTACGTGCCTGCCCCCCCCACTCGCTTGTAAATAAAATGAAGAACTCTACCACGAGACTATAATAATATTATTCCGATTTTTGTTAAATATAAAGTTGATATTACAGTTTTGCTCGTACGATTCAACAACTTCAAACTAGTAAGAAAGAAAAGAAAGGATCGTTCGCTTCAACAATTCACAGCATTACTTGAAAATTAAAAACAGTAGCATTTTGTTTAGTACTTAAAGGTCTTGAATCTCTTTACTCCCCACGAATGTTTTAGTGCTTACGACATTTAAAAACAGTGCAGTGAAGCAACAATAATTCAAGTTTATAGACAGCGTTGCCAGATTGAGCTACAAGTAGCGGATTGGGTGACATTTTTAGTGCTCACAATACCAAAATATCAAGTTGGGCGATACGATACTGTTATTATCTGCGAGTTATAACTCTTTAAAATGCACTACTTTATTTTCATGCATGAAATTACAATATTATATATATATATATATATATATATATATATATATATATATATATATTAGTTTTATACTATACAATAAATGTTTTGTTTGTAAAGTGTTCTATTCGCAATGAACAACAGTTTACTAACTTGTTCGATACTAGTTCAATTTTTGTTTTAGTGCCTTTTAATCTTCAAATCTGGCAACACTAAACTTTTGTTGAGTGTGTGCTGTTGCAGTAGTACTCCTGTCTCAGATAATGGCTGGGCCTAATAGCTAAACGAAGCTGTATGAACGTGAACATTATTGTGTTTATTGTGTTACTCATATTAATATAATGAGTAAGTGGAATAAGTATAATAATTTTTTTTCAAAATTCATAGCTCAGAGATAAAGAATTTAGCAAACTGAAGAAATGAGGAAGTTAAAAAAAAAGCGTACTGTGAACTTTGTAAAGTGTATCTCAGAGCCCACAAAACTGACTTAAGCAAAGATGTATTTCCTTGGAAATGAGAAAGATCATTCTTTCTACACTATCGTAGTTTGATCAGTTCACTGCACACTACCGCTCAACTGCTTCTCATAGTACGGAGTTTGCCCTAACATACCACCGCCAAAAGCCGCAGTCGCCGCCTGACAGTTACCAATCGACACATCTAACGTATTTCCAACTCCAAGTGTTTCTATTAAATATATATATATATATATATATATATATATATATATATATATATATATATATATATATATATATATATATATATATATAATTAGTAAAAGTGTATAGTTGCAAAATAATTCATTTTTGTTTGGGCTACAAAAAGTTCAAATTCGCTATTTTTGGAGCACAAGCTCTTCAAATCTGGTAAAATAAATATAATTTCTGTGATGCAAATGCATATACAATACGTAATGATGGTGCCAAGTACTTGAACTGTTTTACATCCCACATTTATGCCTTGTATGCTAAAGGAGACGGATGATTTAACACATTGAATGATTATGAAAACGATGAGTGGTATGATAACGTGGAACCAAAGAGGAGAACCGGGATGACTACTTGACTTTCAATTGTGTAATAAAATGAACAATTAGACATTATTATTTTTATTATTATACTATTACTATGAATGTGTCTGACACATGACAGAAATTTACGATTCACACGCTTATTCTGTATCTTAGTAAGAATCAAACACGCTCATCCTTGGTGCGCAGCCCAAGTTCGATTCGTAAAGAGAGGACAGCTCCCATTAACTTACCAGGGTAGAAATGTGGGACGTTACATTTAAAGCAACAAAAACAACTACTTAATACCGGTTTATCTATATTTGACTAACAATTCGACCAACAAAAGAGTTTGCATTTCTAACTAACACAATGAATGAAGAACAGAAGAAACTTGGGGCGTGTAACTGCTTTGTCGCCTGTCTCGTTACAATGGTAATGTTGATGCCTCGTGCGAAATCGTAGTTATCCTTCAACGAGTGAGATAGAAAGGCGAAGAAAAAAAGTGAATCCCTTGAAACTTCCGTTAGCTGTCCGTCAAAAGAAACAATCACATCTTCACGAGCGTGACCCGTAATGCTCCCAAATGTAGAGAATATGTCGATTTTAATTAAAGCAAAAAGAATACAGCTACAATGAGAACTTCCGCATAAATTATCTCATTTCAAATACTAAGTTGGCACAGTTATAATGTATGCAGTCCGAAACAACGGTTCATAGTAGTGTGTATTGACCGTATTCGTATTGACATTCTTCCGGATTCTGAGAAAAAAAAAAAAAAAAAACGAGAACCTTGACTTCATTAACATAACATAATGTTGCCTCGAATGTCAAGGTGATAACACTGTTTGATAGTTCAACTTAACTCATATGTTATCAACATGGTTGGTTATTTATTAATTTAACTCAGAAGCTACATAAGATATGCATACACTTACAGCAGTTTAATATGGGATCCTAATTATAATGAACTTCCACTGGGAATATAATATAACTCCATTTAGCCACAACAGAGCCTTATCAACAGTTATGATTTCAAAGGATGGCTCGGTGTATTTCATTCCCAGTGTATTGGGATTTCCTCGGAGAAAAATTTTTGAAATCATCACTGCCCATCAACTCAAACACTTAACGATATGTTGTTACAAAAACTTAGGTTAGAATTAAAGTCCACAACAACAATAATAATAACAATCAAACCTTAAACACACCATACCCACTATTAACCACGTACAAAGTAAACACCACAAATTCTTGACAAGCACAGACAAAATACGAGGTGATTACCCAGGGTGTCTACTAAAATTTCAAAATGAAATTTCGTGGCTTTTTGTGACCTTTTCTTTACCAAACTATAAAATTTCGTAACACTCTCAAGAACGAATTTGGGTGCGAATCAGACCGAATTTTCATACATGCGATAGAATTGTGCTCTGCTTACAATTTGCTAGCGTCTAAAGCCGACCATAGACATTTTTGGCGGTGAATTTTGACGTTTTATAGAACAAAGTTTTGCAGTCAGTATTTATATGTGTACAGATAAAAAAAAAAAAAAAAAAAAAATCGTGACCCAAGAGTTAAATCTCGTGATTTTTTCTTGACTTTCATGACCGTTTTCTGATTTCGTGACTTCGTGACCGATAGACACCCTGTTACCGTACATGTTCTTTCTTCCTACCTTCCTCGCTGGTCTAGTGGATAGTGTGTGTGCATTTGGTGCATATGGAGGGAAAGAGCATAAAAAAATAATTTCACAATCATTCACTTTCATAGCCTAAAAGGGCATAATCATAACCATAACGTCGAGCTAACCTTCCTCCTCTTATTTCCATAAAACACAACAATACAAAACCTAAAAGATCACTGGTAGTCACAAGTACTACAAGAATCACACTGTACAAAGGAGCAAAAATTACTAGAGATCCTTTCACTCCTTTTCGGGGGAAGGATGAGTGTGAAGAATCGACTACGACCGTTTTCATTCCATTGCAATTGGAATGTAATTGAAAATGTTACATATAGAATACACATTAACCAACTCCGCAATATGTGTAAGTCAACTCGCTTACTGAATGTTACTAATGACGTGTTTAAAGTACACTCCTTGCCATTAATCCCGTAATCTCCTGAACAGCAGGTAGCCTTGGCATAGCGTCACAAAGACGTATCGTGTGGTGGTGAGACGACGCGACGGTGCGTCATCCGGAGTGGACCATACAAGGGTTTGCAGTCGAAATGATAGAACAGTAAAAGCAGAAAGGGACATAGTCATTGGAGGCCACGGATTCGGCCATTTCAATACATGAAATTTTCGGTAAAATTTAAGTTTCGTCTGCTAAAGTGTGTAATGTAGTGATGAAATAGGGACGAGAGGAAATGACAAAGCCACAGTCTCGACCAGAAAACCACGAAAACTGTCTGATTGGGACCGGCGATATCTTAGACGAGCAATGAAAGCAGCACATCAGCAAAAGTCGTTGAACACCGTAGCGAAAGATGTGCGGTCGGCACCTGGGAGTGATGCCTGCACTAGTATTATTCGTGTCAAGATGTTTGTACTGAGCTTCATAGGCGAGATGGAGTCCATAAGCCAAGGATCCACAAATGAATGCCTCCACCAATTACAGTATTGCAAAACGGGACGAGTAGCCAGTGGAAGAACATCTTATGGAATGCCGAGTCACGCAACATGTGCAATCCAATGAGCATGTGTAGGCCTGGGATATCAGATGAGAGTTACTTACCAGGATGCATTGTACGAGGGTCGGCTGATAAGTTCTCGGCCCGACCCCCTTCCGAGGGAGTACTACCCTGATGTAATTTATGTCATGTGAAATATTGATCTTTTATATGTTTAAGTACCAAATTTCACGATTCTACCATGAACGGTTTTTATTTTACAGGTAATTGAATGAACCATGACGGAGCCAAATGTCAAATTCACCAAAGAAGAGTTGCGAGGTGTAATGAAGTTCTTCTTCCTGCAACAGAAGTCGCCCAAGGAAATCCATGGATGTATGTTAGACACATTGTGTGGACAGTGCCCTTCATACTCCACTGTGAAGAAATGGTGTGCGAACTTCAAGCGCGGTGAATTTTCAACAGAAGATGGTGATAAGTGTGGCATGCCAGTGTCAGTGTCAACTCCGGAAAAAGTGGACCAGGTTCATGACCTGATTTTGAGCAACAGACGGATTTCGCTTACAATACTCCCGTCCACAAGGCTGGCAGAACAATGAATTTTCTGAGGGACCTAGGGTTTCAGTACATTGACCACCCACCTTACTCGCCAGATCTTGCCCCTTTTGATTATTATCTGTTTCCAAAACTCAAAACGGCACTGAAAGGGCAGAAATTTCACAGTAATGAAGAGGTGATAACAGCTGAGGAACAGTTTTTACAAACCTTGAGATTTTTTTTTTTTTTTTTTTAAGGGGTTGGAGAAGTTGCAGCATCGAAGTGTCAAGTGTGTTGACCTTCGAGGGGACTAGGTTGAATAGCCTCACACTTTCATGTCTACAGCTCAAGTCCTTCTGGGTCGGGCCGAAAACTTATCAGCCCACGCTCGTAACTACTGTGAAATTTGACAGTGGAGAAATCATAGTGTGGGCTTACCTCTAATAGTTTGGACTGCGATTTCTACTGTTAGTGTCTGGAACAATGAATATCAACTTATTAAGCAAACCTCGACAACTCTGCACTACCCATCGTAATAATTCAACAATAGGCTGTTTGTGTTTCAACATGAAACTGCCAGAATTCATAAAGCACGCATCATCACAGACTAGTTTCAAAAAATGAAGATGCAAGTGCTCTACTGGCCGGCCCTATATCCTAACGTCGATCCTACTGAACATTTTTTAGGGTTTGTTGAGGGCTAATACACAATGCTCCAAAACCACCAATATACCATTCGTCACATTCTAGGAACAATGGAGAACAATATCTTAAGAAGTCCACCGCAACCTTGTGAAAAGTTTTTATAGAAGAATCGAGGTTGTCAGCACAGGGAATGGTGGACATATGGCATACTAACTCCTTATCAGCGCAAGATGAACAATTACTTGATGGTATCCGGTCATAAATGGCAAAGTAGTGTATATCCTAACAGTGACACTCAATAGCACATTTTACATATACACTTTTTAATTCCTGCTCAATGTATTAACACATAAACATCAAATCATTCCGAATACTAAGTATCCATTTCCGTGGCAAAGTACATACTCATCAGCGAAAGTATACATCTTCCATTACATGATTTATTGTTAGTAACTCTGGAAGGAGTTGGGCAATCTGAATGAGTTTCTTCTAGTACACAGTTGTTTGTAAGTGACTAAAAACTTGTTGCACTACTGATCGAGGTAAGAAGAGATACATACGTACTTTGGCTGCCAGTTGTCCATGAGAATTGCATTTCTAAATATCCATGTCCTGATAAAACACTACGGAAAACGAATGAACAATATAATTAGAAGAAGAATTTAGTCTGAAAAATTATTATTAATTTTCTTTCTTTGTCTTATTAAATTAATTAATCTTATAAGTCAACCTAGCGTGATCCTAAAATTAATAAATGCTTTATTTATAAACTCAGTGTTATTTCAGCGGGAAAACGAAGGCGTAGATATACCGAATTGCTCCATATGAGATTGAAAACCACCTGTTACCGACAACTTTCCTTTGTTTCCATTTATTCGTATCTTTACTCATAACAGAGTTGAACTGTGGCCCCGGACTTTTGATACACCCTGTGTAATTCTGTACGAGTGTTATAATTTTTTCATGATTTTCAATAACAATATATTACAACCAGCGGTTAAATTAAGGAGACCTTGGATCAGGGAGAATCCAGGAAGGTTGACTTCCGCACTAATTTTATAGGAAGAGCAGCAACTCGCTTCTCAAATCGCTAGTTGAAACTAAACGTCATCAGTCTCAAATACTTATACGTAAAAATATATATTTTGTAGCAATAATTTTAATAGCGTTATACCTTTCGAAATGTAATATAGTTGGTACTGATTGCTTACTTCCGTTGGTTCACCTGAGTACACATGTTCCATGTTATACAATATTTATTCAATGTTTAATTTATTACAATTAGTTACCCGGATAAGGCTATATCAATTTTATACAGCTACCTTCTGCGTCAAGATAGCATTTGGCCGAAATCCTCCTCCCCCCCCCCCTCACATGGAAAACATTAGAACTTAGTCTCTGATTACAGCTACATAAAGAAAAATAACTTTTAAATTATTATTATTCCTAAAACAAGATGAACAGAGATTATGCTTATTTTAAGCGTCTAATACTAAGTTTTAGTTCCCTCAGTCATATATAACCTAGTTATGACTATTTTAAAAGCTTATTTAAAGTGTGTGTGTGTGTGTGAGAGAGAGAGAGAGAGAGAGATGCTGAAGGATCTCCAGCTCAATCAGGCTTATCATTTTTCAGTTCGCTTCCTAGATCAGACTCCAAGGTTAGCTGTAGGTCCAAACCTTAATACACCGTGTGGTAGAAATGGATGTCAAAACACAAACAAATCAATTATTCAACCATTTGCCACTTTGAGCTTTGTCGAATGTCTGATATACACTCTTATTAAATAATTCTCCTGATGATAAGTATACGTATTTAAAAAAGTGCTAACTGAACGGGAAATATCAGCACGTATTATTATTATTATTATTATTATTATTATTATTATTATTATTATTATTATTATTATAAGAAGTGTCTCCTTTCTCTGCTCACAGCGCTTGGAAGCAGAGACTATTCCCAGATCAATAACACAAAACCAGAAAACACCCGATGACATAACTCCTCCCTTCTTTTAGACGCTTTTCTATCATATGGACTTATACGGAAGGAAGAATGAGTGAAGCGATTCATGTGAAGTCAAGATAATCTGAATGGGAAGTGAAATCACTGCTCTTACTCCTGCAGCCCGGACAATGATCTCGGGGCCCGAGTCAAGCGGCCAGGTACAGCCACTAACCTTGACAGGACAACGCCCGCTCCTAACCCCATCCACAAACACAACACGGAACATTGACCTAAGCACCCGCACAATTACCCATGTCCTCTCAGTACAAATACAAACTACAAAAAACATTCAAAGTAGCAGTAGGTACAGTAGGCAGGCCGCTAACTGTTCCGGGACACTTATTTCCCACAATTTATAAACTTTCCCGCAACGCACTGGATGTTCTTGCAAAATCATATCAATCATCAAGTATTTCTCTGCTTTTCTGTAGCAACACACTCATCATTTGTTAAATGAACACACTTCAACAATTTCTTTCTCCATACACTAGCAGCAGTGTCCGTCCTTCGCACGGGAAGAAAGAGGTTTGATAAATATAAAAACAGAAATTTGAATATTGTAGAAATTGTCCTCCCCCCCCCCTTCAGAACTGAAATTTTCGAAAATGCTGCAATACGTGTTCTCTCACTTTTCATTAAGAGTTTCTGTATTGAATTTCAGACCTCCAACTCAAGCGAATCTCCGAGCTGATGATTTGCTGAATGTAAACTCGAGCATTTGAATATTAAAGGAACTCCCCTTTCCCCTTCAGAAACAGAATTTACGATTTTTTTTTTCAGGCGAATGCTAGGACATTCCAAGCCGAATAGCAGCTTTCGCAGATTCGCAGGGGAATAGAAACTTTATTTTTTTTTTACTTCATGTTTACTTTTTTTAAATTCATTTTTTTACAACGAATTTAGAGCCAATTGATATAAGGCATCATAAAGCACGGGAATCCCTCTGTCAAACAAAAGAAGAAATGGAGAACATTACATGAACGTATGAAAAGCTTAGAAGAGAGACTAATGAGTGAAAATTTTAGTATGATTTCGTATCTCGTGGCGAGTTGTATAACTCATTTTGGCATGTTCATTAATGTGCTATATTTGTGTGGTGCTATACAGCGTAGTTGACAGAACTGCCACTATTGAAATTGTTATTAATTTTTATATGTACTATATCTGACTGAGAGTAATGGTGTACATTTTTTGTAATGTGTTAATGATTTTTATTTATTGAACAAATACCCAGATACAGCATAATTGTGCCATTTTACACAGGGAAATGTCAACAAGCGGGGGAAAAAAAGAAAAAAAATAAAAAAATAAACAATAACAGTAACATCAATAGTATTAACAAAGAGCGCACAAGTAATATTATTTAGCAAGCACGCGTTTTAATGCTCTTTCACCACCGGGTAGCTCGAAAAAATGTCCACCTCACTTGTTAGGTTATTATAATAGTTGGGTACTCGGGAAAAAGAGACCTCTGTATAATTGTAAACCTAGGCCGTGCAACACTTTCGTAGCGCTAATGGTTAATAATCTAGTACTGAAATTCCCTGCCTAGTGTAGAAATTCCCTTGTCACCATTTTAGGTGAGATAGGAATGCCCATATCGTCTAAAATTGCAGGAATCCTTATCTTGGGGAAATCAGTGGCTAATAAGCTGTTAGGCGAGATGGGATTGGACTGTCAAAGGTGAATTTGGATACGACGTTATATTATCCGCCAACACTACTACAGAGGGTCTCGAACTCACAATGGGTTTCGCCTCGCGATCGTTAGCTTAACGAATTAGACCACTCGACTACTCCCGCCAGTTACCACAGAGTCATCGCAGCTTCAAGTCCAAAATTAAAGTAGTAGCGCCCTGGGTTTGTAATACTAGATAATGACTGTAGTAACTTGTTCACCCTCTGTGGACAGAGAATGATGTAGTCCAGTGTGGAAATTGAAGCACTTCGAGGTGGGCGGGGGGGGGGGGAGGGTGGAGAGTTAGTGTGTGCCTAAAATATACGAAGAGAGTACTCTTGTGGCGTATACTGGTTACCACTAACCTTTATAACACCTGTATATTATTATTATTATTATTATTATTATTATTATTATTATTATTATTATTATTATTATTATTATTATTATTATTATTATTACTGGATTTTAGTTTCCACGTTATTAAACAGTCTTCAAAATATTAATAATAAAAAAACTTACACCGTCCTTTTATTAGGTAGACAAATCTTTCTCTTCACTAGCAAGACTTATATTATCTTATTAGTGTTACGGAAAAACGATCGTACGGTTCTACCTTTGTTTGTTGCATGAAGTATCACTACATTTCGCATTGGATAGGTGGTAACACTCTCACTAGAGTAAATGGAAGCTGTCCGAGTAATAATGAACGCTGTAATAGGCGATTGGCAAAGAAGGAGCCTCAGTCTGTAGGAGCTTCGCAAAATACTGTAAAACACAAAATTTTCGTTGCGTTAACGCAAACCGCTACGGAACGAGGCTCATTATGTTCAAAAAATAAAAATAAAAATAAAAATAAAACAGACCCCCCTCCCAAAAAATACACTGTCATTACTCGTATAATTTCCCTGTACTCTTCGCTCACACCCAAGACACTGATTTCTCTAGAGGCAACTGCTGTTTTGCCTCGCAGCCCGTTCGCACGCTGTTGGCGGAAGTGAAGCGAAGGGGAATGCTCTGATACGATTCTTGTTGTAGTAGCTAGAGAGTAGTTTCTGCTGCGTGCAAAAAAGTTAATGGATCTCTCTAAATACATACAGTTCTCAGAAACTTGTATCATTGAAAGAAGATGCTGAAGTATAAAATTTTAAATATAATTTAGTTTATATTACAACTTTATTTTGTAATATTCTAGGGCTACTGTCGATAGTCCACAAAATACGCCACCGTCATGCAGATCATGTGTTAATTTCTTAACGCATTACAAAAGAAAGGAAAATAGGGAAAAGTGGGGTACAGTGAGACATTTTTTCCGTAGGTAATAACACTTGTATTATATAAGATATTAAAATGAAGTAAAAACTGAACCGAAGATTAGAGTTTAGGCTATAATACAATATTGGTTATTTTAGTTTACTGTTAATCACCTCTGGTTTACTTATCCATAAACAAAATATGACAATTTGTCCCACTGTACCTCATTATTGGGGTAGAGTGAGACATACATATACTTAAATGTTTCGTTCTCTATTACGAAGTTCAACGCATATCCAAAAAATGAAAATAGACAGTAAATGATAAGTATGACATTTGACGTTTAATTTTACAGTGTGTTAGCGGTTAGGGTAACTTCAGTTTGGTGTCATTTGTGCTTACAGTTGCAATATCCTGAACAACTGGAAAAATAAATTTTCCGTACATTTTCCCACTTTTTCGCAGAAAAAACTATATAGTTATTGTTATCACTATCCAGTTTCAGAACTTTCCCAATATAATAAATATCCTTTTTACAGTGAAATTCTACCAGAACATATTCATCATCATTTATGTTTCCATTGTAATCTTTAAAGTTATCTGGGTCAATTTCGAGTAATAATTCAATTTCTTCATCTGATGAGGACAATTCGACCAATTCTTCCTCCACATCTGGATCGACTTCATAGTCAAAAAGACCTTTTTTTTTTATTTTATACTCGTTCCCTCTTTATTGTTTTCTTGGTGTTTCTTTTCTCAGCCAATAATTTCTTCTTTGGACACATCTCTATTATGTTTGAAGAAAGCGTCTTACTGAACCTCAATAGGAACCACAAAATAGTTTAACTATTAACAATATTGTGATGTATATCAATAAATAATAAAGCATCTCTTGCTCTGAAATTAATCTCCAATTATTTGATTTCTTCAGACATTATAAAGGGAATATAGAAAATTTACTTTGCTTAATTGAAAATTGCTGAACTCTCTCACAGCCTGTATCCTTCGCGTCAGCCATTTACCTACTAAGATGACAGAGGAAGGTCAACAACGGCATGTCTGTACATCCATCGTTTCCAACTTCATGCACCAAATAATCAAGAAAAGCTCTTGTCTCACTGTACCCAATTTCCCCTACCCCTGTACCAAATTTCACAATATTAAATCCCCACGTTAAGCGGGTTTGCATATCCAGGCTCCTAACTATGAAAACATTTGCGCTCAGTCCAACCTCAATCATTTCACGAATTCAACCTGTTTTACGTATGTTATTAGGACATATTATCGATTGTGATTTATTCTAAAAACACTTTTATACATTGCAAGAGCTGTAACGTCCAAATATTTACTGAGAACTCATAGTCGTATCGGAATAAACAAAAGCGAGTATGGAATAGTAAACTGCTTTCACAAAAGGCAAAAGAAGGTGTGCAAAGGCATGCAAAGCGGTCGAGTGGTTTGGGTCGATATACTACCAATCACATGTTTGTGGGTTCAAACCCGGTAGCCAGTTGTTTCTTTTTTTTTTAAGTGTCTTCCTATTTTCATCCGGAGGCTGAACATATTTCTTTGAGTAACTCATTGAAAACTTCTTTCTTTCAAATTCGATTAGAACGGAAGATTATATGAATTGCGAATCTTAAATCCATAGTTTAAAAAATGAAGTATACTCACTACTCCATTATCCTCTGATTTGTAACGAAAAACTATTTATAAACAGTGATGACTTCAGAAAATTATCCTCGGGGGGAATTTCAATATGCGGATGGAGGGCAAACATTGGTAGTCCACATTGAGCACGATCGAATATATGGTCCTGAAGGCGGAAATTTCTTAGCTCGAGAGGGGTCTCAAATTCTCCCTCAGATCACGTCCTGAAAGCATCATTGCTTAAAAGCTTTACGTAACAAATATAATATTACATTTGTTTCTCGTTCTACATTTTGAATTGGTAAAATCATAACTTATAGAGGATTATAATAAAAGCATAAAAATGATAATATTAATCATGTATAAATTATCCTGTAAGTTACCAACTTTGGGTCAGATTAAAACTCAAATATTTGTTTTTTGATTGCACTTAGAAGAAGTCCTCTCTATATAATCCTGATTGGAAAGAAATGTTTAACACTAATTAATTAATCAATATTTATACGAATATTTTTTTATTTTACTATTTTTACTATTCAATATTATATACACTTCATTTCCAAAATCAAAATCTCGAAAATGTATATTGTACGAGTGCAGATTCGCAAATAAATGATTATTTATCATATATATTGGTCTCTATTCGAAATTCTATTTAATCGAATCCGACAGGAACACAGACAGATACATCGAGAACAGGTGAAAAAAAAGAGAGAGAAAAGCGTTGTACCCGGCGGGGACTCGAAGTAAGTTCGAATGGAGCTTTATAAGCCGAACGCCTTAGACCACTCGGCTATGGTAACAACTAGTGATTGTAGCAAAGGCTTTGAGTAGTAGTTCTTATTACAGAATAACATTTTCTATTGCCTAAAATTTAAACCGAATTTACTTTGATATAATATATCTATTAATTTGTTTCATGAACACGTTTTCGTTACTTTGATGAATGATGTATGTTGTTGATATAGATTCTGTTACACGTTCTTTCGTAAATATTATAGAAAGTATCAGGGTTATTTATGATCTTTTATGGAAATTGACTGGCGCATGCGCAGTACACAGACAGTTCAATTGGGAGGCGAGGAAGGAAATGCTAACACACTGTTAGAATGTTTCCCTCGCAAGCTGTAGTTCCCAACCGAGGGACGGCGGGACGCACTTCCTCCTCCTGGGGTGGCGTGAAGAGTTTACGAAGTCCCTTCGTTGTGTTATATTTCTTGAATGGATTATACACAATATCCAGTCACATCTTCTACACATTTGGAAGTGATAAATTCTAGTATAAATAAACCGTCCTCCACACACAGTGATTGTTGCTTTTCGAAGATTATAAACTGAAACACTTTTTATTTCAATAGAATATAAAAGTTTCAATGGGAGGGGTTATAACCCCCTCAACCCCGTGGGTCTTCAATATATCACCGCCTAAACTGTAACTTTCAAGTTAGAATCTAAAAGTGGAGACATGTGACGTATTAAATATATTTTTAGTTCATTATACATTTTCATAAATAAAATATCCACAATTACAATGACAGTAAATGCTAAGTAATTATTGTAAATCTTTGTACTTTAATTTTCCCTCTTTCTTCTCAACTGAGCTTGAAAAGTGTAAAAATGGGAGGTTAAGAATTTCAAATATTACGTATATTTTAGCGTATTACGAAATTGTATTTAATAGAATGCCTTAGTCCACTCGGCTAATGTGACAAGTTAAAATATAGTAAGCGTGTTTCATGTTCAATCTTTTGTTACAGTATGACATTTATTTTGTATTCTCTGAAGTTTAGGCCTATTTTGGCCTGATGTAATAGTCTGTTGAAATTGTTTTATGTTTACGGTATTCTTTACTTTGACGAATGATGTTGTTAATATAGGTTCTATTACGTATTCGGTCATAAATATTACAGCAATTGTCATGATTATTTATGATCTTTCATGAAAATTGACTGGTGCATGCGCAGTAGAAACAGAAAGATGCACTTTACCGACATTTGTCATGCACGCCAGAACGCAAATTTCTAACAGGTTCTCAAAATGCCTCGCTCTAAAGGTTGTGGAGAACTGTCTGTTTCTCTGAGAGGAGAAATCATAGGCCGAGCAAAAATGGGACAAACTGTGCCTCAGATTGCTAGAGATCTGGGATGTGACAAGAAAACGGTCAAGAAATGGGTTCAGCGACATGAAGAAGGTGGTGAATGGTTCAGGTCTCGGTCAAGAAGTGGAAGGCCAAAAGTGACAACTACAGCTCAAGATCAAGCTTTAGTTACAGAAGTAATCAACAGACCTCTACGCCACACGTCAATCCTCTTGGACAAAGCCAGAGAATATAATTGTTCTCACGAAACAATAAGAAGAAGATTATTGGGGGCTGGTCTACACTGTTCAAGACCCGCTAGGAAGACTCTCCTGACTGAAACTCACAAGGCCAGACGAATGGAATGGGCACAGAATAACATAACCCAACCTCAGTCATATTGGGACTTAGTCATCTGGACCGACGAGAAGGTTTTCAAGTCTAACCAACAAGGCAGAGTTATATTGTATAGACCGCGCGGAACCAGGTATGCTAAACAAACTATTATCAGAACCTCTTTTTTAGGACGAATATCAGCACACTTTTCGGGATACATGACGGCTGCTGGTCCTGGAGATTTGGTTGCGGTGACTGAGAGAATGAACAGCAGTGTTTACATTAATATCCTCGAAAATACGTTGTTACCGTCCTTAGAAAGAAACTGCCCCGAACAGGAAGAATATATATTTATGCATGACAACACACTTCCCGGCAAACACAAGAGTGTCTAAGTGAACATCCAGAGTTAATTTGGATTGAGTGGCCCCCTCTATCCCCAGATTTGAACGCAATTGAAAATCTGTGGGCCTACATGATGCAAGAATGGGAAGAAAGACGTGAAGACAGAGACCAAACGTTTCTTCAAAATCATGTTATGGAACTGTGGCAACATTTTCGTGACACACCATCGTATTGCTATCTAGTATCCCCTCCAGACTTCAAGAAGTTATTGACCCTGGAGGTGACTAAACGAAGTACTAGTGTGTTATTTTTTGTGTAAACATTTATTTAAGTTTCATCTATTTATTCTATTTTTTCAAGAGAAATACTTTCGTTCTTCATTCTTTAACAATAATTACTTAGCATTTACTGTCATTGTAATTGTGGATATTTTATTTATGAAAATGTATAATGAACTAAAAATAAATTTAATACGTCATATGTCTCCATTTTTCGATTCTAACTTGAAAGTTACAGTTTAGGCGGTGATATATCGAAGACCCACGGGGTTGAGGGGGTTATAACCCCTCCCATTGAAACTTTTATATTCTATTGAAATAAAAAGTGTTTCAGTTTATAATCTTCGAAAAGCAACAATCACTGTGTGTGGAGGACGGTTTATTTATACTAGGATTTATCACTTCCAAATGTGTAGAAGATGTGACTGGATATTGTGTATAATCCATTCAAGAAATATAACACAACGAAGGGACTTCGTAAACTCTTCACGCCACCCCAGGAGGAGGAAGTGCGTCCCGCCGTCCCTCGGTTGGGAACTACAGCTTGCGAGGGAAACATTCTAACAGTGTGTTAGCATTTCCTTCCTCGCCTTCCAATTGAACTGTCTGTGTACTGCGCATGCGCCAGTCAATTTCCATAAAAGATCATAAATAACCCTGATACTTTCTATAATATTTACGAAAGAACGTGTAATAGAATCTATATCAACAACATACATCATTCATCAAAGTAACGAAAACGTGTTCATGAAACAAATTAATAGATATATTATGTCAAAGTAAATTCGGTTTAAATTTTAGGCAATAGAAAATGTTATTCTGTAATAAGAACTACTACTCAAAGCCTTTGCTACAATCATTAGTTGTTACCATAGCCGAGTGGTCTAAGGCGTTCGGCTTATAAAGCTCCATTCGATCTTACTTCGAGTCCCCGCCGGGTACAACGCTTTTCTATCTCTTTTTTTTTCACCTGTTCTCGATGTATCTGTCTGTGTTCCTGTCGGATTCGATTAAATAGAATTTCGAATAGAGACCAATATATACGATAAATAATCATTTATTTGCGAATCTGCACTCGTACAATATACATTTTCGAGATTTTGATTTTGGAAATGAAGTGTATATAATATTGAATAGTAAAAAAGGTAAAATAAAAAAATATTCGTATAAATATTGATTAATTAATTAGTGTTAAACATTTCTTTCCAATCAGGATTATATAGAGAGGACTTCTTCTAAGTGCAATCCGAAAACAAATATTTGAGTTTTAATCTGACCCAAAGTTGGTAACTTACAGGATAATTTATACATGATTAATATTATCATTTTTATGCTTTTATTATAATCCTCTATAAGTTACGATTTTACCAATTCAAAATGTAGAACGAGAAACAAATGTAATATTATATTTGTTTGCAGGACGTGATCTGAGGGAGAATTTGAGATCCCTCTCGAGCTAAGAAATTTCCGCCTTCAGGACCATATATTCAATCGTGCTCAATGTGGACTACCAATGTTTGCCCTCCATCCGCATATTGAAATTCCCCCCGAGCATAATTTTCTGAAGTCATCACTGTTTATAAATAGTTTTTCGTTACAAATCAGAGGATAATGGAGTAGTGAGTATACTTCATTTTTTTTAAGTATGGATTTAAGATTCGCAATTCATATAATCTTCCGTTCTAATCGAATTTGAAAGAAAGAAGTTTTCAATGAGTTACTCAAAGAAATATGTTCAGCCTCCGGATGAAAATAGGAAGACACTTAAAAAAAGAAACAACTGGTTACCGGGTTTGAACACACAAACATGTGATTGATAGTATATCGGCCCAAACCACTCGACCGCTTTGCATGCCTTTGCACACCTTCTTTTGCCTTTTGTGAAAGCAGTTTACTGTTCCATACTCGCTTTTGTTTATTCCGATACGACTATGAGTTCTCAGTAAATATTTGGACGTTACAGCTCTTGCAATGTATAAAAGTGTTTTTAGAATAAATCACAATCGATAATATGTCCTAATAACATAAGTAAAACAGGTTGAATTCGTGAAATGATTGAGGTTGGACTGAGCGCAAATGTTTTCATAGTTAGGAGCCTGGATATGCAAACCCGCTTAACGTGGGGATTTAATATTGTGAAATTTGGTACAATATGGAAAGGGTTATAATTTCTAAGTTTACAGTATTTGTCTCACAAAAGACTTGAAAAATCAGTTTTTCTAATGTACATAGCATATGAATGATCCTGGGTACCCTCTGTGAGAGCGTCTCCATAAAATGTGCTCATAATTGTAATTTGGGTAATCACTAGAACACCACGTTAAATTTAAGTTACAAATATGCATAACTGCAATTATTTTGAATATTTATTCACAATACTTAACCTTCTAGTTTAAAAGAGGTGTATTATACACAAAAAAAAAAAAAAAAAAAAAGTAGAGCAGGTATTTGTTAAAACTGTCTTATATGCATTGTTCACAGTAAAATAGTTCTCAACGAAACACAGAACTAAACCTGAGAGACTGCAACACACCTCAACCTGTTCATTGTTCAGATGTTACTTATCAGCGTTTCGGATAACTCACTGTACTAAAATTTTATACTCTGTCTTCGCAGAGTAGATTCAATTTCGATACAGATTCCTTAGTAGGAAGTTGAAAAACTGAAGATTTCTTATTTGTTTATACATTTAATTTTTGCAATTACACATGGAAGTTGATGTCATTACCAAGTTCCCCCCTTAGAAAGCGCAAAAGAAACGAGGTTCCAGGGAAGTGTTCAGAGGTGCCTGGGAATTTCCCCCCTTTCCCCCATTCAATTACCACACTGATGTAGTCCTTTTTAAATGGAGTAATCAACAGTTTTTACATTGGTGTAATTTGTTGTTCGAAATTACTATATGGATTAGTGACACATCTAAATACATGCATCTAAAATACGCTATAAATAAATAAATAAAGATAATAAAACATCTCAGGATATGAACCTATGAATACTAAAAATCAACGAATTTATTTACACAAAAAATAAGGGAAGTATATACAAAAATTAGCAAAAAAATGTCTCTGATTCATGTTGTTCAGAATGCTAAATTTAACCAACTTTTTCTTTTTTTTAATGTCATCAAACTCGTAAAGATCAAGGTTTCAGGTACGGTACGCTTAAAAATACGAGGGCTATCCAGAAAGTAGATTACGTTTTGGAATAAAAAATCAACAAAGTATAGGAAACAAATTTTATTATATACAGATGAAAGCCACACACAAATACTACTTTTCGACATAGTCACCATTCAAATAAAGGCATTTATCGTAGCGATGTACGAGCTTGGAAATTCCTTCGTCGAAAAATTCGGCCGCCTGCGACTTCAACCACTTCGTTACCTCTTCTTGCAGCTGTTCGTCGTCATCAAAACGCTGCATAGCCAGCCACTTCTTCATTGCTGGGAATAGGTGGAAGTCGCTCGGTGCCAGGTCGGGACTGTACGGCGGATGAGGAAACAACTCCCACTGAAAAGATTCAAGAACTTCACGCGTGACATTTGCCGTGTGGGGCCGGGCGTTGTCGTGAATCAACAAGATCTTAGAGCTCAACATTCCTCTGCGCTTGTTTTGAATTGCTCTTCTGAGGTTTTGCAGAGTTTGGCAATACCTTTGAGCGTTTATTGTAGTGCCTCTTTCCAGGAAGTCCACCAAAATCACACCTTTTCTGTCCCAAAAAACAGTCGCCATCATCTTCCTTGCCGACATTGTTTGCATGCATTTCTTGGGTTTTTGGGGAGAACCTGTGTGCCCCCACTGCATTGATTGCAATTTCGTTTCACAGTTCACGTGTTTCACCCATGTTTCGTCACCAGTAACGATGCGATCGAGTAAAGAGTCACCATCCTTATTGTAGGCGTCCAAAAAGTGCAACGCTGCAGCCATTCGCTGATTTTTGTGGTCCTCTGTCAAGATTTTTGGAATCCATCTTGCACAAAACTTGTGGTAACCAAGCTTTTCGCTGATGATTTCGTGCAACAAACTTCGCGAAATTTGTGGAAAACTCAAAGAAAGTTCCGTTATTGTGAACTTTCGATTTTCACGGACTTTAACATCGACTTTTTCGACAAGTTCGGCAGTCACTTTGCTGGGTCTCCCACTTCGATCTTCGTCGTGAACATTGGTTCGGCCATTTTTAAATCTTATGACCCACTGTCGCACTCCACCTTCAGTGATAATGTTGTCCCCATACACTTCACACAGCTGCCGATAGATTTCTATCGGTTTACATTTTTTTGCTGTCAGAAACCTTATTACTGCACGCACCTCGCAGCTCGCGGGATTTTCAATTAACGCAGACATTTCAAACCGTCACAGTATCTTAACGGAGCACAGCACGAACCTCTCACTAGCACGGCTAGATGCCGACTGAGCTGCGCAACGCTCTGACCCCAAGATGGCCGCGCTAGCCCCGCCCCTAGCGGACACAGACGAAAACGTAATCTACTTTCTGGATAGCCCTCGTACCATTACATTATTATTTTCAAGACGCAAATATGGATTATAATACTACATGCTTAACACTAGTTAGCCACGCAATACAGAAATTTGCATATTTTTGAATGATTTTATTATTCGCCTTTTTTTTTTTTTTTTCAAGTGACATGTAGAAAAATAAGAAAAGTAAGTTGTCAAAGAACCATACTTTCCTCAGTTGCATTTAGCTTATTCATTGAATTTAACATTTTTATATGAAATCTTTAGTTATCAATAGTTCTGTTTAAATATTTTATAAAGATATACATATCTAAAGATTTCACATAATCTTTACTACATGTTTAATTATTTATTCCGTTGGAGAAAGAAGACCACGAACATACAAACGCACAAAATATTTGCAATTAAATGCGACTGATTGGAGTTGAACGTCCTTTTTGCAACATACGTTAATTTCATATTTTATATTAGGATTAGTTTAGTTTAGCTTACGTTAGGTTCGTTTACAATTGCTTAGATTAGTTTAAAATAGCTTGCCTTAACTGAGACTAGATAAGCTTATTCTAACACAAATTAGGTTATTTAAATTAGGTTTTAATACAAGTTAGACAGTGTTTAATTAAATTATCTTTCGTTATTTTAACTTAGTTGAGCGAAACTAATGTAAGCTGTAAAAAAATGAGAGATTAGTTAATCTAAGGAATTGTACACTAACTTTACCGAAATTTAAACTACCATTAAATAATAATAACTACTAAGTAACACATAAACTTCTGCTAATTCAAACTATAAAGCTAAGCGAAGTTAAATTAAATTAAGCTAATATGACGAAAATTTATTCCACAGAAATATATAATTAACTCTTAACTGTGCTCGTAAAAATACGTCACGTTCGTGAATAGAGACTATGGGATTACACTCAACAGCACACTTAAGGATTAATGTTTGTTTGATCAAGTTTAGCGTTCATTTTTTGCACCAAGGCTACCGGGAATTGAATACGGGACTATATGTACTTATTATTAATGTGTACGTGGTTTATCTTTAATAGTAAACTGACTGTTTCTGTGCTCACATTTTAAAAGTCTTGGTATTATTTTGTAGTATTCAACAAATAGGATCTACTACAAAAATGTGAGTATTCTCTGTCGGTCCAGTGAGGTCCCTCGTAGCTATATGATTAGGGTTCGATTCCTGGCAAGACTCATGTGGTTCGGATCCCACGTTAAGTTGTAGGTCCATTTGTCATATAGCCTCAATGCTGAAAGGGACGCTAAATTCAACTCAATCCAAACTTTTGCTGATTTCATGCCAGCACGCGCAGTCCCGAGTTCAATAGCTGGTGGAAAAACACTAATTTATTATGGTAATTGGACTTACATCTTGAACTGTACGTCAACGTCTTACATGGCCTCAGTGCTGAAAAGTGAGGGTAAAATTTAGGGATGGCCAATTCCGGAATTTAGAAAGTAAAATAAAAAATTCCGGAGTCCGGAATTTTGTAAATTCTGGATTTTTCCGAATTCCGGAAAGACATTTCCGATTCCGGAAAATTTTGGCCATCCCTAGTAAAATTCAACAAATAAAAATGTGTTTAAATCTGGGCTCTGGTAACATGGCGTTTTCTTTTTCGTCGAATACTAAACGAATTGAAGAAAATAATTTCGTACCTAATTTCCTTCCTCCAATCAATTATTCATTTATATTTTTTATCGTCTCCAGTAACATTCAAAGGAAGGGGGGGGGGGAATTATTACTTAGCCTTTCTGGATCACTTGCGTCAAATCAATTCATCTATATCTTTTTTAGAAAAAAAAAAATCCAACGATTACATAGTAAGAAAGATTCTCTTTTAACAATTATCTGCTTAAATATTTTTCTGTGTTAATACGAAACCAAGTATCGTAAAATATGTGTTTTTCGTTATTAAAATAAATCTTGATGAGACCAAGAAAGCGTGAAAAAGCACAACCTTGAAGGAAAAGTTTCGTTCCGACGAACAGCGAAACAATTTACATTATAGCACGTTAAGAAAAAGTGACACCATTTACTTTAATTTATTGTCATATTATATGGCAAAGGTTAAATGCTCCAAAGAAAATCATTAATTCATATTTTCACATGCTTTCTCTTTGATATATATAGGTCAGGAAACTACAACACAAATAAAGAAGTATTTCTTACGGAAACAACAATATAAAAACTAACGCTACTGTACAAAGTCATAAAGTTAACTTTATACAATGATACAATTGTCCAGAAGTTCACAAGGGTGAGCTAGTATACTACTTAATGTCGACATGAATAAAATATACTCTCACTTTTAAGTCAATAAAATATGTTACTTGTGTATTTTACCTAAGGCTTTAATTCCTACGTTTATAACTCACTTTTAAATCGTCAAAAATCGTCAATATCAATTAAAGTATAAAATATATATTTTACTAACAAAACCCCAACGAAATGTTACAAAGAAAATACAAAGCAACGTAGACAAATGCCTTAAAAAATAAGTAAGTCAGTTTTATAATCATATTTCAACAATGTAAACGATTGTGTGTAACTAGAAATTCCGTATACATTTTCTGGAATTTCTCATTTGGAATGATACTACTCAATTCTTAATCTCTTTCTGGAACAAAGCTCAACGGTTGGAAGATAAAGACAAATTGAATATGGTACTCCACAAATACACGGCTTAACAATAAAGTTCCAATACTGACGTTGGTTCTGTAACTGATACTGATAGAAAATTGTTTATCATGTAAGATTATTGCTATGAATTCTTCTTTGCAGGGCATGTGAAGATTTGGCAAAGAGGATCTGTGCTATACTACATATCGGTCACCAAAGGAATTCTACTGTCATGAATTATTACATGGAACGTAGGGCGAAGTTCTGGTGCAAGTTTAGGAAATCAGTAACAGACTTAACGAGATAATTAGAACTGTTTATCGTGAGATTGTCCTACCTCGGGGTTGTGTGTTTGAATGGACGCCCAATTTCGTTACAGACGTGAAGACGTTCATGATATCCCAGAAGTGAACGTCCATCAACTAGCAATTCAAAGGATAATGTGGAGCGTGTACACGTTTTGCTGCAGTCAGACCGTTCGAATGAGGGAGAAGTGTATCACAAGATGTAAAAACTAGTGGTGGGCACACAAAACCGGTTTTCGGTTTTTAGAAAAACCGACACCGGCTTCTGAAAATTTTTAAAAAACCGGTTTTGTTTTCTTCAAAACCGGTTCGGTTTTTCACTTGATCCGGTTTCGGTTTTCTTCAAAACCGATTCCATTTTTTCCCCCAAAAATTTGTTCTATTTCTGACCAGAATGGTGTTTCGTTGTTCTCCGGGAACCAAATCCATTTCCACAGAAATAGTTTTGTGTGTTTTCGAAAAGTTTTCACCGAAGTTTCGGTGAAAACCGAACCGGTTTTGGAGAAAACCGAAATGGGTTTTTCGGGTTTCGGTTTTTATAGAAACCGGTTTTCGGTTTTTATAAAAACCGGTTTTGCCCATCCCTAGTAAAAACATAGGTAAAGATTGTGACAGTGACGTATTTGTACTTTTTTTTTTTTTTTTTTTTTTGCTTCTGTAACATTAAAGCAAGGCTTGTGATACTTGTAATTACAACAAGTTCTCAGGTACGTACGTTTAATCAGCGTTGCAAACTTTATCAGTGTTTATCATATTGCTGAAACGGCATTATGACACCTGATGACCATCTACGTCATTGGATATAATACTTATCTAAACTGTTTCTCGTAATTAAACCTTTAAAAAATCAAATTTTGAATGCCTCATAGTTTTGTTCTTATTTATTCGAAGCGTGTTGTATCATGATCACAGTATTCGACACTAAAGTACTTGCGGTGTTCACGACCCATTCGTCTTACTTGCGTTATTACTGTTGTAGAGCCTCCAAATTTTGATGTTTGATACTGTAGTGTCCTTAGTTTCTAATACAGAACAATAAATTTAATATTTTAAAATACAGATATAGATTAAAAATATATAATAATCGGACGCAGAGCCATTTCAAAAATACAACTTTATGTTCGGTTGATAAAACTGTGATCTGGTGGTATTTCAGAGTGTGTCAATGATTCCCTGTCCATACTTGCATTGTGCACAATTTCAGGGTTTATGTATTAGTTTAAAAGTTCAAAATAAAGAGTGATTCAAAATAAATGGAACACCCTGTATAGCTAGACATATCTATGAACACAGATTTATATACGCAGAACGTTTTATGAATTTAGTAAATTTCTGTAAGTTCGATATAAATATAACTTAAAACCAGATTAATTTTCCCAAGGACCTAACAACACAGAAATTCGAAGAACAGAATAAAAGTGAGTTTAAAGGGGCGCTAATAATCACTAGATGGGAGCACGTAGTCCTATTTTTTTCATGTATTATGCAGAGATCGATAATATTCAAAAATGGGCTTCTACTTTCACGTCCCACGGTTATGGTCTTTAGGCTAAAGGAAATGGATAATTAATGAAAATGACTGATTATGAATTAGTAGAATGCGAATGTGGAAGGAAATGGGATAAGCCCGGGAAAACTCACCGATACGATGTTGTCCACCACAAACTACCCAGGGATCGAACCAGGGATTCCTCGCACCAGATATGAGTACTCTACCACTGAGCCACCATGACCCTCTTAATATCGGAGGAATATTAATTGACGTGTCCAAGTAATTACTTGTGTAATGAATCCGTAATTACACAGTCCTTGCAGTCATTCCTAGTCCCAATTCTCAGTTAGTTCCTCTACTCCTGCTCGTAAAAAAATTCTAGTTTCCATCCCCTGAACCGCAAGGAAAAGAAACTACCCATCCTACCCCAGTAACTGGTTTAATGACCTTACCTAGCTACTTTAGGGTAAGTGGGCTAAAATCTGTCTTCAGGGAGAACACACAGACAGATATGAATAAGAATTCAAACCCCCAAAGAAAAGCGAACAGCGAGTTTTTTTTTTTTTTAAGCATATTGGTGTACTTGGAAGTATATTTATTATAATAATTATTTAATACAGAAATAACAATTCGAAAAATTGTGTATAACTTTCAATGTGAAACAAATTGTGTACGTCCGAAATTGCTGTTAAGTACAAGGAAGCAACGAGGCAACTCAAAAAACAGTTCGATATTCTCTGCAAGTGCTGGGGTAGTAAGCTATCACGTTAACCTTCACAAAACGCCTACATCCGTGTTGCAGCAGAGCGCACACCTCCCTCTGCGGCCATCAAACACACACACGTCTACAGAAGTACGCTAGTACTTCCCTCCTATTTTCCCCTGGCACCGGAACTCTACTTTCCAATAAACGTAGTTCCAGAATGACCTTCCGAGTGATCTTGCTTCACAGCCACGTGGACACATCACAGGACTTCTCTCTCACATCTCTCCTTGAACGGCAGATATCTGTAAGTGACATTGAAAGCTCAACCTATACAGAAAGAAAGAAAAAAAAAACTTTTTTCAAGGAAATTATTTTGTTCCGCTGTCGATTCGCAATGTTAACAAATGTTTTTCACCCACACGAGTATTATTCACGTTCCTCATAAAGACCTTACAATTTATTTTCTCAGAATGTTATTTTGTATGTAACGTCAGCATTTCTATTGATATATTCTGTACTATCTTAAAACAATATTAATTAATAAATAAAATTATGAATGGATTAGTGGTAAGAGTTCACCCTGAAACATATGTCACGTGTTCAACTCAGTTCCGGTGTAATAACAGTGAACTAATAAAATAAGGTATTAAAATTATGTAAGTTATTTCCTGATAATTTCGTTCACATATTTTTTCAAATCATGCCATCACTACTTACTTTATTTTTATCTATGTATATACAATTAATAGAGCCCGGATTTCCACGCACAAACCAACCTCGAAATATGCATGCAAATATGCACGAAAAATATCAAAAATATGCACTAAAATATTCATTAAAATTTTTAACATATGCACTGAAAAATATACTAAGAAAATAAAATTTCAGTTTCTTACAAAAATATCTTCCTTTATGATCTCTGTTGCAATGAACTAAACATCTTCCTTTGGTTTTCTTCTGTAAACCCTGTGCGTCTACCAGTGAGAGACATTTGTAGATTGAAAAGTTCCTTTCTAGATCAGCATAAGTTACTGGTGTATGTGAAAAGCACCGAATGTCTTCCTGTTTTTGGTCCTTTTCAGTTCACTTTTAATATAACCTACTTTCTCGTGTTATACTCTGAAATACGCTAGTATGCAGCAATAAAATTCGGAAATATGCAATGTCCTGCAAAATTTACGAAATAAGCATGGACGTCGAAATTCACTCAAAATATGCACTTAATATGCGCTATCAAATGCGTCACAAACAAATCCTTACAAGTACGTCGGAGAAGAAAAAAAATACTTTCCGTATGTTTCTGTATGTTACTATAAACATACGTTTAGCACAAAATCCGGACTGTAACAATTAATCTCTGAGTCAGTTGTGCTATATTATTGTTCTAAATGTACATGCATCAACAGAAGATAAGGATAACGATATAAACGGGATATAAAGCACAGTTTTTACGAAGCAGAATGAGAATTTCCAACTCCCGCGATACGATATGAAAATCCTATTAAGAAACTTTGCAACATCTAAAAACCTTATAGTGAATAGTACAAAATTCCCAAATTGCGACTATCATAAATATACTTGGAACTCACCAGATGGAAAAAGATATAATTAAATTGATTATGTTTTAGTAGATACAAGAAGACAGTCGAGCATAACTGATATTTGTCATTTCGACGAGCTGACTGTGACACTGACCACTACACGGTAGTAGCAATTACATGGGAAAGCTTATCGTTTTAAAAAAGGAAATTATCAGCATAGAGAAAGGGAGAAGTTTAATTTAAAGAAATTAGACGAGGGTCAGGGGAGAGGAGAATACCAACTGAAGTATTGAATAGATTCTCCGTTTTGGAAAATTTGGAATGTACTAGTGTTGAGACTACTAAGTTAGAATTAGGTATGCACGCGGAAATACGTAGGAATAAACCATGGTTTGACCAGGAATACACTCATTAGCAGAGAAGAGAAAACAGACGAAATTGCATTGGGTACAACATCCGAACGATATAACTACACAAAATTCCGTTGACAGCAGGCATGAAACTTCAAAAGCTTTTAGAACAAATCAACATGATTGTTTGAAAGCTAAAATTATTGAATTTGAAGATAATAGTAAAACCAAAACTATCTGGAACACATATAAAAGGATCAACGAACTTAAGAAAGGCTACGAAACGAACCTTGCGCGTACATATTAAAGAAAGCGGATGGCACAATTCTTATTGATATGGATAGTATTTTGAATAGATGGAAAGATTTCTTTAATAATTTACTCAACACCAACTTAAAATAAGTATGTGGAGAAAGTGAAATGCATACGGCAGAACTGTATATTCCAGAGCCTAATCGAAAAAAAATAGAAATCGCTATAAAGAAATTAAAGAAACACAGATCTCCTGGTGCAAACGAACTTTCTGCTGACTTAATTTTAGCCCGAGTTGAAAAATTACGGGACGAGGTACGTAAGTCCATTCTCCTCATCTGGAACAAGGAGCAATTACCACAAGAGCAGAAAGAACTAATCATTATTCCAATTCACAAGAAAGGTGACAAATCTGATTGTAATGATTATCAAGATATCTCTATTTTATCAGGATTCTATTAAATTCTCTCAAACATTCTGTTAGCAAGACTGACTCAAAAAGAAATGGGAACACAATACTCTGATACATCAATTAATTATTGATTATAGAAAGGCCTATGACTCTGTTAGGAGAGAAATATTGTAAAACATTCTTACAGAATTTGGAATACCGGGAAAACTAGTAAAATTAAGAAGTATTTAAATGAATTTTAAAAGTAAACTCCGACTAGGAAATACTTGTCCGCGAGCTTTTATGTTGAGATTGGCCTGAAACAAGGAGACGCGTTGTCTTCATTATTATTCAATTTTATTCTAAAATACTTTATAAGGAAAATCAAAAATAACAACCAGGGTTTAGAGCTGAATGGTAGTTAGCAGGTTATGGCTTATGCTAATGATATAATTCTGATAGGGGATGATGCGAAGACAATAGAAAGAAATGGAGAAGTCTTATTAAACGGTTGCAGGGACATGGGTTTAGAAGTACATATAAGGAAAACTAAATACATGGAAATTCGCCGTGACCGTATTGCAAATTATGGACACATTAAAATATCAAATAATACTTTCGACAAAGTGGATACTTCCAAATATCCAACATTAACTGTCTTTCTGTGAATGCGGGCGGCATTGAACCTACGAGTTCAATAGGCCATAGAGTCTTTAGTTATACAATTAATCTATATATGTACATACAAGATGTCACAATCGCTACTTTATCCGGCATTTCGTAACTTAAATAGTAAAGACAATATCCACTTGTACTGGACTTAGCTTAATGTGTACGAAAAGAGCGGAAGGACAATGCTGACATTATGGCAGCAACGTGGACATGGTCATACTGAAGAAGCTGCATTGGTGAATCGATTTCTAATCGCCCAGAAAAAAAAAAAAGTCCATCGTCGTATTATTCAGGTAATTTTTGAGTCATACTGATGAAATCTTCCGAAATATTGTACCTTATTAAGCTCTGCTAGGAAGTCAAAGTGTAGCTACTATCTACACATGATATATGATGTCTATCACTATACTAAGATAAGTCCAATTCAAATTGGATTATCCTATCTTCACTATTACTCTCAAGTTAAAATATTGAGTAGACTAGCGAGTGAAATACTGTAAATGGGGTTTTAAATCGTATTACTCAGTACTCTAGAACGATAAATCTTTGGTATAAAGATGCATGAATGAGATACAAGATAAGTAATGATGTATTTTTACTTTAAATATTCTTACATTGTTGCCAGTCATTTTCAGTGAGAATAAAATCCAGCATAGTCGTCTGAATTCTACTTTCATCGTAAGTTCCCCTCTTATATACCTTCGGTGCTGTAAACAGTAAATAAATTCCTATCAATTATTCAATTTTCAAACATTAGACATGAACACGAGTAATTAATCTGTATAACAGGTTATTCAGGTATGAACACACTATGAAATAATAAATATCGGGAAAAAAGAAATATTCGAAATTAGTCTTACATATCTAAATAAGCCACAGATAAAAGAGACACAGGACGAATTAACACGCAAGACGAGGCGACACAAAACATGTCTCGTTTACTCTCGATTCTTGAAGAACTTTATGATGGCTCAGCGTAGAATAGTCGCTAATCCTCTTGTCTTTAATGCAAACGGTCCCAGGTTCGATTTCCGGGGCACTTAGTCAAAAAGATTTAAAAGTTTTTTTCATGGCAGCCACCCTGGGTGAGGTTCTCCTGAGTTTTCCTCTATACGACATAAATATAGAATTTATATACACAGGAAGGTTCTATGAATGAACCCGTGATCTCCTGAATAAGTTTTGAGCGCGTGTCATTATGCTAAACTCACCTAATGCAATACGATAGTTTCAATACATTATAAATTTAGTTTTCCTCTTGCACATACAAATAAATTCCCACATTATAAATTTAGTTTTCCTCTTGCACATACAAATAAATTCCCAGAAATTATCATTGAGCAAATATATTACTTTCAAGAAGTGATTATTACAAAAGATGTTACTTTGGTAATATTTTGCAAGAAAACATGTAGTTATCAATGGCACACGGTACTTAGTGATTTTTTTTTTTTAATCTTACCCTTACACTTGGATAAAACGCATGTTATTTTCCGGAGAAAATTTCTGAATGTCAACTCCTGGTTTCGAAGAAACTCCCACGTAAAGACTACTCAGAAACTTTCCTACTATCTCAGTCTCTAGCGGCAGACAGACACTATTGCAATTATAGGTGTCTCCTTAAAAACTGTAAAACACTGAATAAATTAAGTTTTTGGCTCACTTTCACATGAGAAACCACTATTAATGAATTGGAAACATTAACGGATCATTTCTTCATTTTACACATAATAACGTACTGGCCTTCCATTAACAAATTTCCTTTCGTTTCGCCCTTTCCGATATCTTCTTCACGTGCGAAACATAAATCCATCACCTTTGTCCTTTATTAGTAGGACTTCTTTTATTCTTTTTGCTGTCTTTGTGCTAACATGTAAGATTGATGGAATAAAGAACTGGTGGATGTTCTTTTTTTTTTTTTTTTTTTTTTTGTCGGCACGTAGCAAAATTGCTATGTTGAATCTTTTTTATTATTTTATTTATTTATTTATTTATTTTTTCATCGGTATAGTTGACATGATAATCTACATACATTGTTAATTAATATGACTTTACTGTTGACGTTTTTATATTATTAGATTCTTTTCTCGCATGAATTGTATAAAAACCTTGAACTATACAAGATCCCAGTTTCTTGAAGCAATAAAATTTCTGACGCAAGGCGTCACAGTAGACATAGACTATTTTGTAGCAGTTCTGTTTTTTCATGTTGAAAAGTTCTAAGTGGAAAATTAAGTAAACTAGCGGTTTTTTTTATACCAACTAAGATTTATATCTTTTACTTAAGTT
The DNA here is from genome assembly GCF_964235325.1 of Thermobia domestica. Lineage (NCBI taxonomy): Eukaryota > Metazoa > Arthropoda > Insecta > Zygentoma > Lepismatidae > Thermobia > Thermobia domestica. Next base: position 443,167 of record NW_027655886.1, on the reverse strand, counting down.
CAGTTTATCAGGTATTAAGCAATGCTGATGAGATATATAAAAACTATATTGAATCTACATCAATTTGAATTTCTGTCCAAGTTGTTCTGTCATTAATGGTAGATCAATAGTATTTATCTGATCCTAATCAATTTCCTTATAACTCAATCTATTCTAAGTGATTAAGCATATGCCGCTCGACCATCTCCAAAAAATCTATTTTTTTCATGAATGTTTATATTACATCAGAGTACTTCAAAACCACGATCACTTGATTTTTAAAACATCTCCTAGCGACGCGGGGGATGCCGCCATTTTGCGTTCTCTCGATTTCAGGCGTTTACGTTACTTTGAATATCTCAGCATGCATTTGTCCTAGCAAATTAAAAGTTGCTGGACGTCTCTAGCTTCGCTAAAACTTTGATGTTTTAACATTTTTTGCCTAAAACTACTTGAAAGGCGTGAAATCAGGGCCTACAGTAGGAACATTTTTGGACATTGAAGACATGTTTGAGAAGAGGAAACAACTGACGAACAGCGGCTCACCAAAGCACGAGCCGTCACTGATACATATATTGTAGTTACTCATCCGAAATGTAACGCGAAAAAAGTAACGCAAACTAGGTACGTTACTTTAAAATTTGTAACGCGTTACCGTTACAGTTACTTTGAAAAAAATGAGTAACGCGTTACTTGCGTTACGTTACTTCCCAAGACTGATAAATTTTTGACCCCGTACTACACGCACACACAAATTCAGACCTGTACGTCAGTTGTTTTCTCTTCCCAAACATGTTTTCTATTCCAAAAATGTTAAGAGATCAAAGTTTTAGCCCTGCACAAGTTAGAGATGGTCAGCAATTTTCAATTTGCTAGGACAAATACATGCTGAGATATTCAAAGCAACGTAAGCCTGAAATCGAGAAAACGAAAAATGCCGGCAGCTGCTGTGTTTTTGAAGTACTCTTATATCGACTCAACATTTCTGAACAAATTAGATTTTTTTTTTTTTTTTGAAAGGTCGAGCGACAATTTTTCTTTTTTCTCGATCACAGCATGGGTTGACCCTATTATTATTATTATTATTATTATTATTATTATGTTACTTGTTCTCGTGACTATGTTACAAAATTCAGAATGTGCTTTTATTATGCGAAAGAAACAAAACAGTCCCAACATAAACAGATGAAAAATAGCTTGATTTCAGAACTTTAGCACCCGCAATGATTTTTATTAGACCGTTATGGCACAACTAGAAACAAAAGCAAAAAATGGACATTACTTCTAAATTTTGCGCTCTCGAATTAACAATGATGCTTGGCCCGCGGTGGCTCAGTGGTAGAGCGTTCACCTCTGGCACACGAGGTCCTTGGTTCCATCCGAGCTCGCGCCAAGTGAACTTTGTGGTGGACAAACACCGTGTGCGTGGGTTTTCTTGGAGTTCTCCCGTTTCCTGCCACTTTCTTCATTCCATTATTTCATTCATTTCTTATCATCGCCGTCTCCTTTAGCCTAGCATAACCGTGGGACGTAGAACTGAAAAATTTCATTTCATTTTTTCATTCTAGCTTTTGAACTTGTATGAAGAACGAATTCTGAACAAAGCATATAGCCTACTATTTAATAAATAATATCGTTACAGTTTCGGCAAAGTATCTTCACCGAAACTGTGACTATATTATTTATTAAATAGTATATGCTTGGTCAGAATTTGTTCTTTAGGACTAACTAGTAAATGTATTTAACAATGATGCAAATATTCACCTGAAACTGATTGCTCATTATACGACAATGTTCCTTGCTACACTTCTGTCTATCTAGCTACTACAATATTTTTAACAATGCGTACATAACTAAGGTGACCGGACGTCCTGTCTTAGTCTAGACTAGTGTTGTAAAGGCCTGAAAAAAAAAAAAACAAAAAAAACGGAAATTTTGGGTAAAAAAAAAACAGTTTTTACCGTTTTTTCCCGAGCTTGGAAGAAAACGGAAAAACTGGGAAAAATTGAAATTTTCGAATATTTTACTACATTATGCTTTTAAAATGAAAACTATTACATATTTACTAGTTTACAGTTAAGATCGTTGACTAGTTATGTTTCTTGTATTGAGTAGTTACGTTTCTTGTATTACAATAGGGGAATTTTGTGGCAACAAATATATTTGCACCGCTCCTTTAAAGTTAGCACCGTGATAGAATGGAGTTAGGCTACAAAAGATACTAAAATATAATCCTAATTAGATTAATTAATATAAACGTATTTAAATTATCTTAAGTAATCTTACAAAGTTACCGTTTTATGGCAGGAGAGTGTTAAAATAACGGCCAGTATGTTAAAATCAAATATATATTTTATGGAGATACGTATCTTCCTTGTGCTGTGTAAAATTTTGGCAAAACCAAGAAAATATAATTTAAAAACCATTTCTTCGCCTGATGCTGATCTTATTTGCCGTAAAGTGTCTGCAGCATATATACAACGTCTTTCGCTAGCAGGAAAAATAATTAAAGGAACAGCCTTTAATTTTATGTTTTTAGTTTTCTGATTTCTGATAAAAATCCCTCTATATCATTTGTATATTTTTCGAACAACTCAAAAAGAGAGAGGATCTTATTTACATATATACACATACACCGCACAAGTGGGTACATTTGAGCAGCGACAAATATATTAACACATACACCGCACAAGTGGGTACTGAGCAGCGACAAATATATTAAAGAATTCAACATGTGAAACTTCCGTTCATTATTATTGAATAATAGCAGAATACCGTTCTTCGCACAGGGGGTATAAAGGGAACCAAAACTGTCACCAAAGAACTTAGGGGCCCCATAAACTATAAATTCGACACTAGTATCAGCTACCCCAAAAACTATGGATTCGACACTAATATCTGTCATTTTCGATCATTTGTATATATATCACCCCCTTCTTCCTCCCAAAAGTTTCGGCATTGAATTTGGATTTAAACCGCATCGAAATGTCACTGTTCATCTCAGCGGCCCTGAAAACTGTGGATTTACACTAATATCGATTATTTTGCATAATTTTTATATATTTAGCCCTCCCCAATTTGCGGGGATAAATTTGGATTTAAACGGCATCGAAAGTGTCACTGTTCACCTTAGCGACCCCGAAAACTATAGATTCGACACTGATATCGACTATTTTCAATCATATTTATATATTTCCCCTTTCCCCTCCCCTAAGTTGCGGGCCTGAATTTTTATTTAAACAGCATCGGAAGTGTTACTGTTCATCTCAGCAACCCCACGAACTATGGATTTGACATTAATATCGGTCATTTCCGATCATTTTATATATATTCCCACAAGTTGCAGTGCTGAATTTGAATTTAAGCTTCATCGGAAATGTCACTGTTCATCTCAGCAACCCCAAATAACTATGTATTCGACACTAAGATCGGTAATTTTCAATATATATCCGCACTTCCTTCCTCCAAGTTGCACCTTCAAAGTGAATGGTAAAATCCATCCCAGGTCCGAACCTCATCTATGTTGACAATTTTTATCGAGATTAGTCTGGTGGTTCAAGAGTTGTTAAGAGAAGAGTTAAGAGAAGAGAAGAGTTGTCATTTTCATTTTTATATATACAGATAATTTGTCGCACTAGAAAACAGGTATTTATTTACATACAAAATTTTGTATATAAAGTTTATATTAAAGTCTGTATTTGAATATTAAATAATAGTAATTACATGTCTTAGTGCATGAGTATTAGTGAAATTTGCCTACTACCCTTTCTTTTAACAAGTAATTTGGTTAAAATTATCAAAATTTCACCAGATCAAAGAGCACTTTAAGAACTCAGTTTCATTCAAGAGCTCTTTTTGTTGTAACAGAAACGCTTCATGATGGTAGATGTGTATGCAATTGCAAAAGTTCTGTAATTAATGCACAATCAGGAGTAAACGACTAAAAGAAACATAAAGGAAATGAGTGTTGACTATTAATTTTCAAGAATAATTACAACAGTTTCCTTTTCGAATGTTTCTTTTTTAAGTATTCACAATACTAAAATTTCTCGACTTACGTTTTTCACGCGTTCGAGAGAGAGAGAGAAAAAAAAAACGGTTCCATTACTAGCAAAACTAACCTAATACAAATATTTTTATTTTCCCAATTTTAACGGGAAAAACTGTTTTTTACAAGCAGGTTCAAAATTTCCGGAAATTTTACAACGCTAGTCTAGACAGTCCTTCCTTCAACCGTTCAACCTTTTTCTGGTTCTGAAACTCAACGCCTAAATGTTACTTTTTCAGCAAATATGAACAAAGTGTCCTGTGACTGTTATTCAAAATAAAATTTTAGACTCTTTTCTTAAAATGACTCTGTACAGAGCTAATTTTGGTACGATGGCTTATTGGGAACTCTGGGTCGTGCCTAATTACTTAAGAATTGTTGTGTAGTACTTAAGAAACAATACGGTATTACCCTTACTTGTGTGTTACGTAATTTGAAAAACTGCTAGTGCTCAAAATTCAATCTCGAAATTTTGCACGTTCCCCGAGATTCATATGTCTCCCGTTTCTGCAAGTTAAAATTCTGTTCAGTTTATAGCATAATATACTGTGAAGTTTCAAGATAAGAGGACTTCATTTTCTTGTTTGTTTGTTTCGAGTTTGCTCCAGAAATGTTTTACAAGACTCTGGTTTCGATCCACCTCAATCTTTACTCAACTTTTAAAATATTACTATTTCCAAATGTTTGGGATTTGAATTAATGTGAACAGGAATGTAATTAATTATTCATGATTTATTCATTGTTTTAAATTAAATTAGGATAATATACAAAATACCCATACAAAAATATATAAACCAACTTCCCATTTGCATTTTGTGGCGCATGGTGACACTACAGACTCTCAACTTATAATCTATTTCTGCTGCTGGATTAAAGTTTTGCCTCTCTTTCTGCACCGAACTTATATGAGACATGGATCTCCAGCATAATGTATGATCCGATCCGCATGCGCTATAGCATGGAATAATCTATTTTTGCCTTTTACTTTTTGAATAATTAGAAACAAACTTAACACTCAGAACACGAAGTATACAGGGCTGTAGTCGAGAGTATAAGGCGGCATACATCATAAACCATCTGCTTGAGCTCAGTCATTAGAATGTACCTTCTGCTTCAAATTTCTATTTTTGTTTCGTTTATTATTTATTTATAATATTCTTTATTTACTATGTATTTATTTAATCCGGTAATTATTCCAGTGATAAAGTGACTATATTATCTTGTTTTCTTCTATTCTGTTCTCAGCCGCTGCTCAAGTACATCAATCATGTGAAAAAAATCCGTATCTTCTTGAACTCTGCGATTACAAAAGACATTAGGTGGATAGGATTAAGAGTTTCGTGTCCCTTTCAGCGTCAAAGCTATATGGGACGTGGACCTACAATTTAACATAGAATCCTAGCCACATGAAGTTCGCAGGGAATCGAACCTGGGTCTCCCGCGCTGAAGCCGTATACACTAACCATATAGCCACAAGAAAGAATCATGAGAGACAGAAAGAGAGAAGAAGAGGAGAGAGAAAAATAGAAAAATTACGTGAGGTCTGTCTCTGTCCAAGTTTGTGTCGTTTTGATCAGTGAAAATCATTAAGATAGTTCTGTTTAATTGCGATATTGGTATGTCCATATTATTCCTCAATACAACTTTCTTAATTCATTTTGGTACATTGAGGCGCGACCTTCTCTGTTCCTTCTACAATAGCGGCGATTGCATGTGAATAGGGGGAAAGGCAAACATTTGCAATTAGTACGGGGGTAGGTGATTAGATTAGGTAATGATGTAGAGACCAAAAGTGAGTTGGGCAATTGCCGTTGCTGCCCGTTTATGTTATTAATGGCGTGATTTATCTAAGGCGTATCATCAACAACCTGCATAAAATTCTTTTACACTATAAAACAGTACCGCATTCTTTATATCTTTATGGAACTATCAATGCATGTATTTTACACTGTTATTTTTTAAATGTCTTCTCTGTTACTATATATGCCTTTCATGCTATTCATCGATGTGCACAAAATAGCGTGTACCTGTGAAAATTTTAGGATTATAGCAGTATAGAAGAATATACTCTTAGGACTATAGAAGTATATACTCTTTCGTTTACTTTAACATCCTTATTAAAATTGTGACCTATAAATAGAAAAACCACTAAATCAATTGAATGAAATCGAGGGTATTCATTGAAAGGATAAGGTGATTAGAACATTTACCACTCAAGATTATTTACATTGTTATTTCGAAATGCCTAACATTGTATACCCAATTCCTTTTGCTTGTAGAAAGTGTGAGATTAACTTAACCTTGAGTTAAGTGTCACATACATAAAAATCCAACCTTGTACTTTCCTTTTATCTGTCAAGGAGATTAGTCTCATCTTCATCTCCGGATGGCAAACAGCATGCGGCAAATGACTTCTTTTTTGTGGTAAACAAATGAGAATGAAGGTGACACTGAATGTGAAATAAAAGGAGCAAAGCTATCAAGAAAGCAGGTTTCCGTCACGCCTACAGCAGATAACACAATATTATTGTGTGAGATATTCGCAGAAAGATTATTCTATTTCTAATAGACAATGACATGAGCAAATAAACAGGGCACAGACGTGCCATTTCATGAATAAAAGTACATCGTGTACCACTATAAGGTGAACACACGACAAAATCCATTATCATTTAACCCATTTATTAGACTCTCAAAACGCACTTATCAAAATACTGAAATCAAAGAATACGACACTTGCGTTTTCTGTGTGTATTTTTTAAATAAAAAATAGAGTATTTAGCTAAACTGCCAATATTTAAAAGTGTTCACTTTATACATACGTTTCTACATAAATTCTGGCCATTCAGTTTAATCACTTAATCCAACAATATAGAATAGATAGATCTCTAACAAAATTCAAGCGACAATAACATTCAGGAGCGTGGCTATATGAGACGTGAACCTACAGCTTAACGTGAGATCTGAACATCAGCTCCTGTCGAGAATCGAACCTGGGTCTCCCACGCCAAAGAAGCGTACGCTATCCACATAGTCACGAGCGAGTTCCCAAATGAAAAGGAAACTACGGTTATTTCTGAAGAATAGTTTATTACAGAATATGCGAATGATAATTAATGGGTAACATGACATCTATAGATACCTGCCATCTATCAACATTGATGCACTGATCCCAGGACGTAGGAAGGGATAGGGAGTGGATGTTTCACGGTAGAAATTCATGGGTTGCTGACGGGTCTATTGTTTTACGATGTTCAGCATATCCTTGTCAGAGGTGAACCGTTGAACTTACAGTGACCTTTTAAGGTCTTGAAAATATGGGAATCACATGGTGAGACATCCGGGATGTACGGAGGATGCATCAGGACTTCCCATCGAAATGTTTTCAGCAGGTCGAGGGTTGTGGAAAATCCTTGATGTTAGCGTCCCGCCTCATAACGCGAACACCAATGGAATACAGTGCAATATGCAAGACGCTTCTTGCCATAAATCTCTTGAATCCTTTAATATATTTCTGAAGCATGACCCCTGTCCATAGAGAAACTGAATAACAATTCATTGCGTTGACCTGCAGGAATCGACTATACATCCGACTGCGCTAAACAACTCCCCAACTGAGGGAACAGCAGGTGACGTCGTTCGCTACAAGCGCAAACTGGGAATTATACTATGCCGTCTTCAGCAAATACATTTCCCCACTTCAACCCGACACGACGCCGCTACAGTCAAAATTTCCTTATTACTTAGGCAATCCTTACAAGAATGTGGCATTACAATAACACCAATATTATTCTCTTTGTAAACTAGTATTTATCCAACCTACGTTACTTATTGGCATTATAATAAATGTACTGCCAATAATAATAAAAAAAAAACATTGAAAAATAGTACAAATATAAAGAAACAAAGATTATTAACTGAAGAAGAAGAAGTGAAAGAATTATCCGAAATGAAAGGCGCAGTTCACGAAAGTATCAGTTAACGCAGTTGTAGTCAAATTTTAGTCGTAACTTACAAAAATGTACCAATGAAACTGCTCTTTATCCAGGTAAAACCACAACAATAAGCAAGATCTTAAAGGCAGAAGGGACTCACCTTTCTCGGAATAAGCATTGTGACATGCTCTGAAAAACGTTTTCGATCATGGAAATAAATACATACTAACCAGAAGTTATTCCTATCACCTACCATAGCTTATTTAGAAGAAAAAAAAAATCAAGAACCGGAATCTCATCACTCTGTACTGAGACGACGAAATAGTCAGAATGCAGTGCAGAACGATTTCCGCCTTGGCTTTTGTCTCTCAAGAAATTGTAAATGGTATTTGTAAATTTATAAAAAAGAGATTACGACCAGATCGGCAGATCTGATCGACTTTATTTGTTTAGCGTCTCATGATTATGTACCGGAACTAAGGAACACTGTGATGATAAGATGGACGATAAAAATGGAAGGACGAGTGGAAGAAACGGGAGAACCCCGAGAAAACACACGTACGGTGTTTGTCATACACAAGACCTACTTGGCGCGAGCTGGGATCGAAGCAGGGACCCCACGTATCAAAATGGATTATTTGGCACGACATATGATTACAAGTTATTTACGTATAGATAAACTGCGATACATAATTATGTTGTCTTACCAGCACTGCAAGTCTCTAAAGCAGAACTTCCTTTTGGCCAAACAGCGTACGCGCCTTTGGCGTGGGAAGGTCCGGATTCGATTCCTAGCGGGAGCTCATGTGGTTCGGATTCTACGTTGGGCTGTAGGTCCACGTCTTATATAGCCTCGCTGCTGAAAGGGACGCTAAACTGAAATTCAAGTCTTTAAAGCAACTGAGGGAATTTGAGAAAATGAGACTCTTAAATGTGATTTTCCATATAGTTAAATTGTGTATTGTTTTGATAAATGTGATATTAATATTGTAATACTGTATTCTGAAGTATAACCCCATTAAACGGAAAAGATGGTGTTTTGTATATGGATTCTAACTGTACTTAAATGTGTGCATAATATTAATAAATGTGGTATTAATATGACACAGAGCTGAGGTATGATTCTGTTTTGATAATAATGAGACACTAGATGCATTAGAATTGCATTTATACTAGATGCATCAAAGGGAACATTTTGACCTCTTTTCAATAACAAGTATATTTTAGCCAGTTAATTGCTTGTAGTTTATACATTTCTTAGTAGTGTTATTATGAACACAAATCAGTACTAATTATTACTGTCTCATTACTTTACATTTACTGCTAATACAACACCAGTACTAATACGTAACAACAGTACTAATATAACATTTTCTGTTTATCTGAATACAACATCTACACCGAAAATTTTAAATTATTTATTTTTTCTGTTGATCTAAATTGCCATGCTATAAAGTAACATTCTAACGTAAAGTGTTCTATTTTTTCATGAAAGTAGCCTTTGGCTAGCTCGGTCTTTGCCCCCACACCTTCAAATTTGCCTCGCACCTCATATTTAAGCCTTTCCTTCCGTTCTTTAAACGGCAAGTATACATTTGGAGCATTATTCTTTGGAAAAAATTTAAATCCCTTTCTCCTCTATAATACACATCTCAAAATGAAATGAAAAAAATCTTTTGCCGGTCCAGGTGTAAACTGTGTTCAAAAATTCAATTCAAATTGTTCACTCCTTTTTTTTTTTTTTTCCTTGATTGAGAGACTGACATCATCTCTCGTTAAAAGCAGAATTTCGGGAAACGCTGTGGGATACATCCACTTGTTTTGAATAAGGAGTTTATATACCAAATTTCATATCCCTAACACGTTTCTATCTTAACGGGATGATCTACCTTTTCTCGGCACAAAAAATTTTATATTGGACCTTATGGGGAGAACATGGCTACCGAATTTCCTCAGTTTCTAAGGAACTAGGTATCTCTAATGGGAAAGAAAAATTTTGCAGCATTCTACAGAAGTTTATTAACGGGTTGAAATACTTAAATTGTATATTTGTCTGCTAGTTTAGCAGAAATAAATTATTAAAAAATAAATAAATTAGTTTCTTTTTATACAAATTAAAATATGTCTAACTTTGGAACCAATTATGCTAGAAAGATCAACTTTTTTTTGTTTTATTCCTTGAGAAGAAACGACTCTAATAGTTTTAATCACAACCATATCTGATACGCCAATTAAAAAATAGTATTTTAATATAAGTATTAAAGTCCACCTGTCAAGAAGTTTGACGAGGGTAAGGCATCCGCGCCCACCCTTTTCTTTTGTTTTCGTCCCGAGAGATATGATTCCTCCCTGTTTCGCCTTTTCCTGTTTCGCCTTACATCCTTAAGCCATATTAGAAAACATGTTGATAAGCATCTTATCTTAAGGCGAAACAGGAATTCCTGTTTCGCCTTAATGTATGATGCAACACGAAGCAAAATTTCTCAGAGGGGAATTTTCTGCTCACATTGGGAATTTCTCCAAACGAAGAAACGCAAACTAGAAGATACTCAGTATATTTTCAGAATGACATATATAAATAAATCTAATTTACACTGCACATTATTATCACAAATGTCCAAACACCTCAAAGCTTATGATTCTAAATGAACATAATGTGAGATTGCATTTACATATGATATGGTATCAATTTCACCTTCTTGTATTCTTGTCTTTAATACTTGAATCTTCCTATTCAAACGCTTCCATTTAAGCTTCTTCTTCGCAACATTCCCAACTTCAAGTAGACGCATTTGCGACTCATTTTCACGTTGTTCTTGTTTCAGAAGATTTACAAAAGAAAATATGTCGAGATGGTCCCTTGACGCAGCTCTCTGCAGCTTGGAGTGCCATCCTTCTGCATGGTTTGCTGTCCGTTCCTCGTCATTATCGAAGTGGTTCCATAATGTGCTGCAAAAATAAAAACGGACATAAATAGGGAAATACAATAAAATGAACGAATGAATGAAAATAATAAAGTCCTGTTTTATTCTACTCTGCACCAAAAATCAATTGGTAGATCAAGAAATTTCTAAAGTGTTATTCAAGCGTGTTATACTCCGTAAGAAAATCTAAAGATTCAGCAAATAACAATTAAGTATAATCATAAATATAATCAAAAACTATATAACTACTTCTTCATATACAATTCAAATGAACAATAGGTGACAAAATAACTAAAATCTAATTAAAATCAACTAAAAGAACTTAAATACTTGCACTTACGGCGGGAAGAGAGCATTATTATCATCTAACCAAGTGTCCACCAAGTAATCGAGAAACTCTTGATCCTTTGGAAGGTTCATAGCATCCTCTTGTAGTTGCAGAAACACAACGTCTAACTGAGAAATTGGCACTAGTGGTAGCGCTGCTACTTTTCGAATCCATTTCCTCAGCTCAGAATTCTCTCGATACACGGTCGATAAACCCAAAGTTTGTACTTTCCTCCACAAAGCTTGAGCAAAATGGAAGAAACAGCCTCTGATGGTTGCATTGGGAAACACACGAGTTGCTGCATCAATTGCAGCTCTTTCGAAATATATCGCTAATTCATCTGGCTTTAGCTGTAAAGCATTCTTCTGAGCTTGTTCCTTCAGGATTTGCAATAGTCTAACATAAACAGCCTCTTCTTTACTGGGAAACAAACAGAATATAAGCGGGAACGACTGTCCAAGATGCTTTCCATGTAAAGTATACAGTTGAGAAAATAACCTAGGAACGATCTTGAATGTCCTGTCCATTGTTATTTTATCACAGCGACACAACATCTCAAGGTTCTCCACTGTACCAAACACCTGCAATGCAAACAAGGCATTCAACTTACTACAATTCTCTTAATATCACGTAAGATAATGTAATTCAGTACTCAAACAGTTAAGAGCCTTCCTACCAACGAAATATAATAATATTAGTGTCGAATCCATAGTTTTGGGGGTCGCTGAGATGAAGAGTAACACTTCCGATGGCGTTTAAATATAAATTCAGCGCCGTAACTTCATTGAGGGGGAAGGATCGATACATAAAAAGGATCAAATATGACCGATATTAGTGTCGAATCCATAGTTTTTGGAGTCGCTGAGATGAACAGTAACATTTTCGATGCCCTTTAAATCCAAATTCAGCGCCGCACATAGGGGGAGAGAGAAGGGATAAATGCATAAAATCGAAAATGGCCGATATTAGTGTCGAATCCATAGTTTGGGGTCGCTGAGATGAACAATGACACTTCCGATGCCGTTTAAATCAAAATTCATCCCTCATCAGGACTCCTGAAGGGGGAGAGTGACATGTAAAAGTAATTGAAAATAACATACTAGTGTCGAATTCATAGTTTTTGGGATTCAAGTTCATTGGTGACAGTTTTGGTTTCCTTTATGTCAAAAATGAAATGTATTCTCCCTGTGCGAAGAACGGTCATTTTGCTAGTATTTAATAATAACAAACGGAAGTTTCACACGTTATTTTTTTTTAATATATTTCTCGCTGCTCAAATTTACACTTGTGCGGTGTATAAGTATGTGTAAATAAGATCATCTCTCTTTCTGAGTTGTTTGAAAAATATACAAATAATGAAGAGGGATTTTTCACCAGAAATCAGAAAACTAAAAAATAAAATTAAAACCTGCTGCTTTTTGTACTTTCCGCACTAGCGAAATACATTTTATATACGCTGCAGAACGTTACAGCAAATAAGATTAACATCAGTAGAAGAAATAGTTTTTAAATTAAATTTTCCGGTTTTTGCCGACATTTCCGAAAGATTTTTTAATGAGTTCAAAATTTCCGGCTCCATATATATATATATATATATATATATATATATATATATATATATATATATATATATATATATATATATATATATTTGATTTTATTTTTATTTGTATTTATTTATCCATAATATATATTTGATTTTAACATATCGGTATTAACTAAAATGATTCTGGCCCCGTTATTATAACACTCTCTGCCATAAAGCGGGAACTTCGTAAGATTCCTTAAGATTTAAATAGGTCTCTTCATAAATTAATTTTATTTTAGTAGCCATTCTATCACGGTGCTAACATTAAAGGAATGGTGCACATGTATTTGTTGACACAAATTTCCCCTATTCTAATACAAGAAACATAAGCACTCAATGATCTTAACTGTAAACTAGTAAATATAAAATATTTTTCATTTTAAAAGCATAATGTAGTCAAATATTCGAAAATTTCAATTTTTTCAAATTTTCGGTTTTTTTTCAAGCTCGGGGAAAAATGGCAAAAAACGGTAAAAAAAAAAAAATAATTTAGCTATTTTCTCCGTCAAATTTTGTATATATATGCTTCTGTACATTTGTAATTTCCAGTATACTATTATAATTTTTCTTCTTTCTTTCAATGAATTTCAAATAGCTTTGTGTGGTGAATTACCTCTCTCTTAGATTGTAATCCTAGTAACATTCTTCTTTGAAACTAATTTCGTTAAATGATTGGCTTTCTATAGTGGTTGGGCCAATTACGGCCTGTCTTCTTAAGCTTAAGATAACATACTTTAATAACAATTTTGTGAGGTGAACACGGCGCGGGAACAAAATCCAGGAACTGTGAAAACTAACTATGATATTATTTAACTGTGAAAGTAACTGATATTATTAGGATGCCCATATGATTCTTTCCCTTGGATTTTGTATTGCACTCGGTGAAGTTCAGCTGTGTTTGATTTTTCATGTTTTAGTAACATTCTTCCTTGAAACCAATCCCGCTGAATCAATAGCTGCAGCTTCCTATACTGTGTAGACCAATCATAGCCCGCCTTTTGTAACTTTAAGAACATTTTCGTTTTAATAATAATTTTGTTGAATGAATTATCCCCTTAAAAATACCCTTATTATATGAAATTTCCCTTCAAATTGTAAGGCGAAACAGGAAAAGGCAAAACAGGAATTCCTGTTACGCCTTAAATCAAAGTTTGATCTTGTTATGTTGATAAAGATGCCAGGGGGCAGAAAAAGCTGAAAAACTTGTGTAAGGCAAAACAGGAAAAGGCGAAACAGGAAGACACCGAGAGATATGAAGGGGTCTTCACAAATCTCTTTCAGCTATGTACACAGATCATTTTCACAGCAGGTGTCAATGCGAATGTAAACATCCTGTCCTCACGTTCAATAGCCCAAGTTCGGCCACTTTCTCTCTCTCTCTCTCTTCCGAGGAGGTGTTTCTACCCTGTAAGAAAATTATAGATATGTACAGAAAATGGTGATCAATTATTTCTGATAGCCAGATGATAGACAAGCATTCTAAAATGGCTTCGAACTCCAAAAATGTATCGACCATAACTTTACCATCTGGTTATTTTCAGGGGGCAAAAGTTATATATTATTATTATTATTATTATTATTATTATTATTATTATTATTATTATTATTATTATTATTATTATTATTATTATTTGGAGTTAGAGTGCAAAGCCACGAAAATACAAATGGCTCCATTGGCTAAACATACACATAGCTGTCCCCATTCAGAACATCCCTTTGTGCGTTAGAAAACATGCTATAACAATGCACCCCTCGCAAAAATCTAATTCAACTCTTTTTGACCTCAGTAGCGCTTACTAATAGCGTAAATGCTATAAATCAGGCATTTGCAAGTAGGAACAGGGATTGGCCGAATCACAGAAATCTTACTGTCGTCACGGGCTGTAAAAGGTAATATATGACATTTTCTCAAGAAATAATTATCGGACCTATCGTAGTCGGGTCAAGACTCCACTTAGGAACTAACAGGTGCGCTATCCAAAAATACATGTTTCAGAATCCTAAGGTACTACCATGAGCAAAATAAATGACGCGTCTCTTTATTTTGAAGTTTTTTGAAAATATCTCCGTTTTCTTTATATGTTCGAAATTTCGGAAGGTTTCCCCAGCAGGAAACGTTAATAACAAGCCCGTTTTAAATATTTGTGTTAGATATTAGCTTAAAATAAATAAATTAGAAGCAAAAAACATTAAATCGACCGAAATTACGAGAATTACCAACTCTGCTAAAGTGGGAAATTTTCAAGAACTCGAGGGAATTCTACAGTTCAACACGAAGCAACGACATCTATGTCATTGAGAGAAATGCGGATTAAATCTACAAACGAAACTTTCAACGAAACATTTCTAATATGTCTTATTACATGCATTATCTGCGAACTTCAAATATATGAATCTATGCCAAGTATTAGCGTTTAGATAGAGCAAATAGTTGAAATTACCTATGGAAAAGGACGAATTGGTAGCACGATCGTAATGAAAAATCATCTTTACCGTATAACATGTTCAATTTGCGTAAGAAAACAAATAGCTCAGTTAGTTGAAGCAACGAGTCTGTATGCCGAAGGTAGGTGGTTCGAACCCCCACAGAGGTGCAACTGCCATTTCTATTACTGTGGTTATTTTATTTATTTTTTATGTGGGAAAGAATCAAATTGTAACATATGTGTAAAACTCATGACAATACCAAAAAAAAAAGAAAAAAATGTTGTCGCACTTGCATTAGTGTCTCTAATTTTTGTTTGCAAACAGTTTCGTAATTATTTTCCCTGTGCTCACTGCTCACAATATGCTCGCTGGTGTATAACGAATGCTTTCCAGTAAACGTTAATTCTAATTTGGAGATTTTTATAAAGTTTCACAATGTTTATCATTAAATAATCTTCTTTCTACTTGTTTGGACATTTTGATAACAGATTTCCCTATTAAATGTTTAATTTTCCCTAGATGTTTCATTACGGAAAAGTTTTACAATGTATTTGTTTTAAATTGAAATTGTTTTGAATTTACCCCATGAGGTAAGTAGCCCGAAGGAGGAGAACTGAAGTAGCTGATATTCTACGTAAAAGCAACCTATTATAGAATGATGACGCTTCTTACCTTCAGCACATAATCTTTACATTAGAGAGTCAGAGAGAAAAATCCTGTTTTTTCCTCTCCTATGACCACCCATCTTAAACCACCTCTACATACCATGGTTCGTCTTACACAATTTCGGTGCACCAAAGACATTCATATAATAATAATAATAATAATAATAATAATAATAATAATAATAATAATAATAATAATAATAATAATCCTGAATATGCCATACAGTGGCGGCGATTGGACGTTAAAAGTGGGGGGGCAAGACATGATCTGAATATTTGTATATCACTGTTAGTTTCCCTGGTTGTTTCCAACACTTTGTTTGAAGAAAGGTTGTATAACTAATAGGATACTATCTTTTTCAGTTAAAATACCGTATATCGTATTTTTATATTTTATTAAATAAATTGACAAGAGCAACAGAAGTAGGCACTAGCCCTTTGTATTCTTAAACAACAAAGGTGTAAGAAGAGATTTGATTACTTGCTCATGAACATCTTAAAATTCTGGGGGTCGCGGTGGCTCAGTGGTAGATCGTTCACCTCTGGTGCATGGGGTTCCTGGTCCAAACCCTGCTCCCGCCAAGTGGATCTTGTGGCGGACAAACACCTTGTGCGTAGGTTTTCTCGGGTTCTCCCGTTTCCTCCCACTTTCTTCATTCCACCATTTCATTTACAGTATTTATCATCTTCACCGTCTCCTTTAGCCTAGCCGGCATAAGCGTGGGACATAAAACTCAAAACTTTCATTTCATTTCTTTCTCTTAACATTCTGTCTAGAAAATTGTGTAATCAGATTATTTAATAACAAATTTACAAAACAAATGAATAGAAAGGATAATATTAATCATAGTAATGAATAATGAGGTATGCTATGTAGAAGTAATATTGAAACTGGGGATTAATGAACAACTTAATTTTTAATTCCACATATGCTTTTAAATGAATGTTATTACTCTTGGAAAATGAAAGCCAGTAAATACAACAAACATTTGCTACGACATTTAAAGCAATACATGTATTTGCTTGTGCAGCTTCTCGAAACATGTTCGTTGCCATTAGGTGCAGTTTTAACTCACTTGGAATACATCAAAACACAACCACACTTAGAATCATTTCACACTCCAGTTATACAAAATAATTCTAAAACCTAGAATTATGTTGAATTTACTAAATCTAATTGTGTATAAACTCGTACACCCCTAAACACACCACTTCACTCGTATATTACACTACAAAACAATGGAAAAGGTAGAAGTTGTTTCTTATTACGCTCTTTTTAATCAATATTCCTTACTTTAGAAAGAAGAAAAGACATTTTAGGAACTGTCAATTTTTGTGCAATTAAAGAATTCCTTGTGAAATACTTTTTTTTTTTTTTTTCAAATTTTCTCTCAATTAGTTTCAAAGCGGCTGACTAACATATCGAGCCGTTGTAAGAAGGTTGTATAGAAGCAAAACCTTCTAAATTCGTTTTTGAATTTTGGCTGGGAACGAAGAAAAAGTTACGCCCTCATGTTTTCAGAATTTCTTAACAACTTTTTTGTTTAGTTGTTGATTTCACTCATTTGTATTATTGATCACTAAACAAAAAAATGTTCAACAATTCTGAAGCATAAGGGCGTCACTTCTTCGTTTCCTGACAAAATTGAATAATGGATTTATCAGGTTTTGCTTCTATACCACTGAATTGAAAGTATGCTGGAATTATTGTGCTTCAATAGGTTAATTTTGGGGATGTTTTCCGTGGCAATTAAAACGCAATTCCTGTTGCTTTCTTAACTTCACGGGAAAACAACCAATATATACTCACGCAATGACAAATATTATATGGCACCATTTTTTCTATGAGACCGTAATACATACAAAAGCATTACATTTCCAAATGAAACTATATACATTAATGGGTTACTTCAAAAAAGTGGGGGGACAAATGCCCCCTTTGCCCCCCCTAATGCCGCCCATGATACCATACTTACCTAATGTAGTAACCTTAGACATCTTAGTTTAAAATGCTTTCTTTTGTAATAATTTGAGCAACCATGTGGGAGGCGGCACGACGGTTTTTTGCCCCTCTCATTTCCTCCCAACAGACAAGGACAACGTTACTGACAAACAGGGACAACGTTACGTAATTTCTGATAAGCAGGGCAGACAAAATGAATAAGAAAATATATTTATATCACCCTCTCCCCGTTCATGATTGGAATATCACGTAGCATTTTTAATTCTACTGAAGATAACCCTGTGCGGTTAGGGGTAAGTAACTAAAGAGATACCTAATACATAGCTCCCCTTGATTGTAATATTACCGCTTCTTTATTTGTTCGAGGGAGCTCCTACACAACCATGGGTGACAAAAAGAACAGGAAAAGTGTCTATTGATTCTAGTGGCTGATCCAGCACGGATTCCTGAGTGGGGGGGAAGCGGTGAAGTGAAGTATTCTTTTGTTGATATGAAGCTGTCACAAATTACCACTTAACTAAACTAAACATAATGGTGTGGTTAACCGGAATCCAGTCAGTTCAAATTGATGTAAAAGTTTAATTTTTTACTTCATATTAAAGTTTTGGTTTCAAATGAGAATTTCAGTCCGAGTGGTCAATGATCAAATCTTGGGGGGCTTTTCGGTGTAGAGGCTATGACCCCCTTATGGGAAAAGGCAAAAATATTAAAATTCTTAAAACTTTCGAAGTTTTCGTCTATTTTAAAGGAACTTTTGGCTTCATATTCAAGTGTTTGTTCCAAATGACAATTCCAGTCCGAGTAGACAATGATCAATTCTCGGGGGACTCTGCAATGTAGGAAAAATAATGACGTCTATATCGTGATCCTGTTGGTGACATCACGAGTCATGACGTGAATATAGCACAAAATAAACGATAAATGCTGTCGGCTCTCGTAGCTGAGTGAGCTAGCGCAGCATACTAGTAAGGAAATTTGGTTTTGGCGTGGGTTCAAATCCTGACTAGGGACGATTATTTTTATTATTTTTTAAAAAAAGTTTATAACACTTCTTTCGTTTAAAAAAAAAAGATTTAAAATAATATTCAAAAAGTGATTTAACAATTATTTTTTTTTATTTTCGTTAAAATAAGTTGTACTATACAGTTCCACAGATCCATAGCGAAGTTAGTAATAAAAATAGTAGTAGTAGAAACGGGTTACAATGCAATTCAGCATTCATTTGTTTCCGTGCGATGTTGCCAAACGTAACTCGCTTACAATGCTTTCTGGCTAGGCCTTAGTGTGTTTCGAAAATATGCTTGTGTTCGGGATGAAGTTCCAAGGTTAAGCATTGACTATAAGTTTTTGCTATTAATATACCTTCTAACAATATTGGCAGTGGACAAAAGTTGGACCGTGTTGAAGCTTTTTGCTCCTAATTTAGTTATTTTACTTTATTATTTAACGAATATATTGAAAATATCTTTGTCAGCAAGCACGTATGCAGGAATTTATTTCGGGAGGGGTCCAAAGTTATCTGGGGGTCCGACTTCAATATTAGGATAAATTATAATATTTTTTTTTAAAAAAATAACCCCCAAAATTAGGTTAAATTTACAGAAAAGTTGGGATTTCAGAGGGGGTCTGGACCCCCTGAACCCACCCCTAAATGCGTCCTTGTTTTTCAGTAATGTTTCCTCATTTTGAAACCCTCAGAAACTTCGAATATATAAAGGAAAACGAGTTATTTTCGATAAAGTATCACTTCAAGGAGACGCGATATTTTTTATTGCACATGGTGGTACCCCAACTTAACAAGGGCAAGAATTCCTTTACTTTGGTTCTCTGCAATTGCGCTGTATCGAAAGGTTAGGTTTGTAATATATACTCCTAAGAACAAACGTGTTTGCCAGAGAACCGTGATACTGAACAGAGCTCCACAGAAATGCATGCTGAACTTTCGTTATAGCTACCCTTTGGTGTTTTTTGCCCTCAAGGTCAATCGAGTGATGATTCAGTTCAGTCCCTGTTCTTAAGCTGTGTTGGTATTACTTCGAATAGTTTTGACGTGTGTTTTCCTACCACCATATCAACAGACAATCAGGGCAAATCATAGCATACAATACATTTAAGCAAGTATATATGTCGCGAAATTATTTCACACATTATCCAAAGACACTTAATATATGAATCCATACATTTATTTATATAGGTAAAGCAAAGAGTGGAAATTACCTATCGAAAGAATAAATTAACAGCACGATCATAATGAAAAGCATGCCTCGTAATATAACAGACTTCTTTCGCGTAAGAAATCGAAACTCAGTTCGTCAGAGCAACTAGTCTGTACGAATTAGGTTGTTAGTTGGAGCCTAATACGAGTAAGAGTTTTTTTTACTATTGTTTTTCTCTTTTTTTATGTGAGGAAAAATCAAATTGTAACATCGCGATATCAAATGTATTTGGTTAGGTAACTTTGTCTTAGCTAAACTTTAACTGTCGAAATTATTTTACTAACCCATCAGTTACTGAACATTTCAAACACCAGTCGCATAACATGAAGGTTAACCTCACGTCCGCAGCCCTTAGTTATGCGTCCATACTTTCATGGCCGGACCTTGGGCGGGGCAAGAGTCAGAGGGACGCCAAAACGAGCCTCAAAAAGTAAATTTTATAATGTGTTTCCTACTGACTTTTTTGGTTTATATTCTTGTAAAGTAGCGGCAATTACATAATATTTTTCCATTTCACCATGGAAGAAGAGTTTCATAGCACTAAGGGGACTGTATCGACAAATTGAGAGATGGCATGTAGAATAAAGAGTGGAGGCGGAGTAAGTATTGTTTGTTTCTTTGCTTGAGTTTAGCGTTCCACAGTTATGCCTTAATGGCCAAAGGAGATGTGGATACTGATTATAGTGAAATCCGAACCACGTTTATCGTTCAACAGTAACCCACCGGGAATTGGACCCGGGACCACAGAAGGCAGGCATGCTAGCCACTAGACCAAGCTGGAGGGGGGGGCGTTGTTCGTATTGTTTATAGCAGGCCATATTTTTTGTGAAGTTTTCCTAGGTAATGAATGTCTTTCTGAAAAAATGGGTTTAAACTATTAAAAACGCTACGATAAATGTAAAATATAGGCTAATACTAGGGGGGAGGGCGCCATAAAGTCACTTTGCCCAGGTGAAAATTTGGCCTGGTCCGTCCCTGCGTACTTTCTATATATTTTTTGACTTTGCAGCTTGTGCGGTCCCCACGCCACAGGGTTGTGGGGGCGCCATTTACGCCAATAATAATAATAATAATAATAATAATAATTATTATTATTATATGAATATCTTTGGAGAGACGAAATTATGTGACACGAATCATTACATGTAGAGCTTTAAGATGAGTGGTCAAAGGGGAGGGAAAAAAAAGGATTTTTCTCTCTGACTCTCTAACGTAAAGATTATGTGCTGAAGGTAAGAAGCGTCATCAATCTAAAATTGGTTGCTTTTACGTAGAATATCAGCTACTTCAGTTCTCCTCCTCCGGGCTACTTACCTCGTGGGGTAAATTCAAAACAATTTCAATTCAAGACAAATACACTGTAAAACTTTTCCGTAATGAAACATCTACTGAAAATTAAACATTTAATAGGGAAATCTGGTATCATAGTGTCCAAACAAGTAGATAGAAGACTATTTAATGATAAACATTGTGAAACTTTATAAAAATCTCCAAATTAGAATTAGCTTTTACTGGGAAACATTCATTATGCACCAGCGAGCATATTGTGAGCAGTGAGCACAGGGAAAATAATTACGTAACTGTTTACAAACAAAACTTAGGGACACTAATGCAAGTGCGACAACATTTTTTTCTTTTTTTTTTTGGTATCGTCATGAGTTTTACACATATGTTACAATTTGATTCTTTCCCACATAAAAAATAAATAAAATAACCACAGTAATAAAAAAGACAGTTGCACTTCTGTGGGGATTCGAACCACCTACCTTCGGCATACAGACTCGTTGCTTCAACTAACTGAGCTATTTGTTTTCTTACGCAAATTGAACATGTTATACGGTAAAGATGATTTTTCGTTACGATCGTGCTACCAATTCGTCCTTTTCCATAGGCAATTTCCACTATATGCTCTATCTATACGTTAATACTTAGTATAGATTCATATATTTGGAGTTTGCAGATAATGCACGTAATAAGACATATTAGAAATGTTTCGTTAAAAGTTTCGTTTGTAGAATTAATCCACATTTCTCTCAATGACATAGATGTCGCTGCTTCGTGTTGAACTGCAGAATTCCCTCGCGTTCTTGAAAATTTCCCACTTTAGCAGAGTTGGTAATTCCCGTAATTTCAGTCGATTTAATGTTTTTCGCTTCTAATTTATTTATTTTAAACTAATATCTAACACAAATATTTAAAACGGGCTTGTTATTAACGTTTCCTGCTGGGGAAACTTTCCGAAATTTCGAACATATAAAGAAAACGGAGATATTTTCAAAAAACTTCAAAATAAAGAGACGCGTCATTTATTTTGCTCATGGTAGTACTCACGCAATAATTTTTTATAGAGGGGCTTTAGCTACGGGCATATAATTTGAAGTAGTCACCAACTACCTCTATAAAAATCATTGCGGAAGTATATCGCAGGATTCTGAAATTTGGAGTTGGTCTATACTTTTTGTCACGACTAGCTATGTACAGTATATATGCTAGTCAGTGGCGGATCCAGGGGGGCGATCGCCCCCTTCCCCAGAAGAGGAAACTTTCTTATTTTATATATATAAATAAAACCCATCCCAGAGTTTGGAGCTCTTAAAACTACCTCTAAGTAGCAGTATTACAACCCACCGCCCCCCCCAGAAGTCCGTCCTGGATCCGTCCCTGATTCTAGTCCTTAATACTCTACGTTGAAATATATCATAACTGTCATTTGAAGGAAAAAAGGAAGGAGAGCTGTTGTGCAACATAACATGGTGTTGACATACTCAACCAAAACGACCAGAATGCTTCATTCGGGTAGGTTCAAGACGATTCTTAGTGCACGTACGGATACAGCAGCTGTAAATTCCTGGATATTGTAGAGAGTTGTCAAGGGAAAATATAAGAGTAGAAGAACCTCTATTTTGAATTTGGTGGAGAAGATAATAGGCCTAGAGCAGAAACCTAGAGCTGCAGGTCCTTCAAGAAACTCAAGAATGTAAAAGAGAAGAGACCCTAAAAGAGGCGCTTGTTTAAATGAGAAACCTCAAACTAATTTCGTGATCAAAGGTAGAAAAAAGTCGATAGAAGTTATTCAAAGAATTCTTGTAATTTGTCAACATGATTTTCAAAGACGTAGCCTTCAATGTGAATGCACTACTAGAAAATAAAGATTATACGGGGGAACAGTCAAAAAGTTCCTGGAATATTATTGTAGC
Organism: Thermobia domestica; assembly: GCF_964235325.1. Taxonomy (NCBI): domain Eukaryota; kingdom Metazoa; phylum Arthropoda; class Insecta; order Zygentoma; family Lepismatidae; genus Thermobia; species Thermobia domestica. The sequence continues at coordinate 419,897 of NW_027655886.1, read as the reverse complement.
TATTTATTACCACGTACAATAGTCTATTATAGTCTGCATATATATATATATATATATATATATATATATATATATATATATATATATATATATATATATATATATATATATATATATATATATATATATATATTAGGGTGGTCCTTAATTTTCGACTTCTGAATTTCTTTGCTCCTAACCTCTAAATTGGTTCCATGTCGGACCAAATTAATCTGTGAAAAAAATGGGCTCAATCGAAGAATATTTAACCGATCCCCAATCGACCTAAACATCTGAATGCATTTATAATGTATAGTATATGGCAAAAGTTTGCAATAAACTCTTCTAACTTAAAAATGGCTGGGGGAAAGGAATCATATCTTGGATAGAGGTTGTAGAAGTAAATCCATACCTGATACTGAGTAGTGACCTTGATGAGGCATATCTTTACGTCCACCATCTTGGATTCGGGCACAAAATTTTAAGTAGAAATGACCTCGTATGATATATCATTTTGAGGTAGCTTTTGACGACAAACAGACGTCTGCCTTTATTTTCCACTTATCTCTGTACATGTAATAATTATCAACTATGGAAAATAAAAGCTCCGGAGTAACAAAACTTAATAGTCTGTGAGTTCATATCTCTGTACGGGCTGCAGATTTATAAGATTGTTGAATAGTTTTCCTTATTTGAATTAAACCATAAAGTAAAGAAAGAAATGCACATGCCCATCTACTTGGAAAGAAGATGTGAACTTTCAACGTGGGTTGAATATATTGAAAAACATTGTGGTGGTGAATGATGTTGCAGAGAAAGGTGTGAAACTGATACAAGAATACGGGAACATTTTAACAAAGGACGAAAAAGAGAAACAATACATATTGCAGATAGTCAGTGTACACAGAAAAAGTATCCAGATGCTACAAAAATTTGCTTAATGATGCAGTAGAATTTGCCTAGTTATCCACAGCCTTCAGCTTTCTTCTATTATCATTTTAAACGGTATTATTTATGTAATTTCATTTCATATAAATAATTCCAATATAGGCTGGTGTGTATTTCGACGGGATGTAATTATGTAACAACATATATAATTATTTCCTTGTTACATGCATGTAATAGTTTATTAATATTTCAGTAACCTACAAAGAAAAAAAATATTGAAAGATAATAAACTATTATTTCAAAGCTAAAAAGAATTAAATGCCCAGAGATAAGTTAAAGGAAGATATGTTTTTATAATGAAAGGTTACCCAAAAAAGATGCCACAAAATATCATTTCCATTTAAAATTTTGAATCCGAATACAAAATTGGGGGCTTCAAAATGGCCGCCATCATGCTATTTCTCAGGGTTAGATGGGGATTACTTCCAATTCCTGTATTCCTTTTGCTTCAGCCGCTTTAATGTAAGAAGGGATTATTCCAGACTTTTCCTATATAATAACATATTGAATATGCATTCAAACTTTAGGTCGCTTGGGGGTCGGTTAAATATTCTTCGATTGAGCCCATGTAATTAAGGACCACCCTAATATATATATATGTATATGTATGTATGTATGTATGTATGTATGTATGTATGTGTCGTGAATGAGTAGTTACGCTCATCCCTTATAATCAAGGAGTCCCTTGTTTGATTCCCGATGGAGACACAAGTGGTTCGGATCCTACGTTAAGCTGTAGGTCCCACCCATAGGACGTCATCATTCTGAAAGTATGTTCTTTTCTGCGTATCCTGCTTCTTGTTTCAACTCTTTAGGATAAATCGAGACTAACTGACAGTGCGTAGTCTTAGCGGGGTAAGCGCGGAAAACGAAAAAGTCAAAGAAAACAGGGCTTTGCTCCCTTGTCCCCATATAACAATGCACAGTATGGACACCGTTCCAAATGGGTCTTATAGGAGCTATCATGGCAACATTTTTGTATAAGACAATTGGTGTGTGTCGTCTGCATGGTTGTCTGGGGACAAAAAAGGGCAAACATGTTTTTCAATAAATAAATAAATAAATAAATAAATAAATAAATAGAAGAAAACGTGATTTTTCAATTCCCATATCCTCGTCCTAAGAAGGCGCTTAGCGCAACGAGCCTAAACTTTAAATGCTTTGAAAGTTTGTTCCTTTTTGCGTATCCTGCTTCTTGTTTCAACTCCCTAGGACAGTGATGATTTCAGGGGGGATTCTGGGGGGCAATTCTCCCAAGAGCTATGAAATTCACCCTCGGATAATTGAGATCTTCGCAGAAATTTCTGTGGAGCACGCAATTTTTAGTCGCTTTCCCCCTCTGTGCGTGGTGCCTCCGGAGGAAATGATCTGAAATTAACACTGCTATAGAATAATTAGAGATTGGCTTACAGTGCTTAGTCTTAGCGAAGTAAGCACGAGAAACCAGAAATATCACAAAAAACAGGGCTTTTGCTCCGCTGTTCCCCCGTGAAAATGCACGGTTTACACACAATACAGATTGGATCTAACAGGGCTATTTAGAGAACGTCTTATAGAGCATTTGGTGTGCAGTGTTGTCTGCGGACAAGGAGGCAAAACCGTGTTTTTCATTAAAAAATGGAGTATTTTAAATTTCCCTCGCCCCCTCAGGAGACGCTTCTTCAATGAGACCGTATCCTGCCTCTTTCTCCCATTCTCTAGATTCTAGGCCAATTAGGACTGACAGGCATTTGAATAAGTCCATTACTTGGTTGCCTAGTAATTAGCCATCATATTGGCTGCCATATTGGATTTAGACAAATGTTCTCTCATGTTACCATGCAAAATATGTCTTGTCATGATGAAAGCTACCAGAAAAAGTAGGTTTCGTTTAGTCCTGAGGAAGTACGCTACATCCTAGAGTAATGTGTGCATATACGCATTTGTAACTTTGCACGGTTAATCGCTAGACAACAGTGTTTCCAGGTTGTAAGGTTTCTAAGTGGCAATAAACAATGCCATATTTAAATTCATCGGCCTCAGAAACCTATACTTTGACACCAAAATTATCTTTCTAAGTGCCTTGGTTCACGATCTCTCTCTTTATATATATATATATATATATATATATATATATATATATATATATATATATATGGAGAGAGAGAGAGATTTACGTAGGGCGGCGGCCATATTGGAAAATGACGGCTACCAAGAAAACACCTCAAATTTGAAATATATTCCCAAGACATTATAAAAAAAACTCAGGGGGCATTTTTTTACGGACACCTATATATGAGGGCCAGGACTTTACATTGTCGGAATCCTGTGGGGGCACCCCACTTCCCCCCTTCCCATCGCCACTAATGTATGCTATAATATTTGTCCGGAAGGGGAAAAAATCCCAAAATAACAGCGTTTTCTGATATATACTGTTCTTCCCGCGCACTCTAGAATGCATCTTGATGAATTTCCAGAGGTAACGGGGAAAAGAGGATACTTCACACCGCATCGTCCAGTCTCTTAGTATGGAACCATTGAGGGAGACAAACTCTATAAAGCTTACAGTATTTGGCAGCTGACAGATAATCTCAGAAACTGGTCGAGAACCTGTTTCATTCAGACATCCACCCCCTTCCCCCTCCATTTCACCAACCCCCGCCTTTTCCGAGCCCAAGCTTAGAGTGGGGCGTGACTTACCCTCGTCAAACTTTGACAGGTGGACTTTAATACTTATATTAAAATACTATTTTTTAATTGGCGTATCAGATATGATTGTGATTAAAACTATTAGAGTCGTTTCTTCTCAAGGAATAAAACAAAAAGAAGTTGATCTTTCTACCATAATTGGTTCCAAAGTTAGACATATTTTAATTTGTTTAAAAAGAAACTAATTTATTTATTTTTTAATAATTTATTTCTGCTAAACTAGCAGACAAATATACAATTTAAGTATTTCAACCCGTAAATAAACTTCTGTAGAATGCTGCAAAATTTTTCTTTCCCATTAGAGATACCTAGTTCCTTAGAAACTGAGGAAATTCGGTAGCCATGTTCTCCCCATAAGATCCAATATAAAATTTTTTGTGCCGAGAAAAGGTAGATCATCCCGTTAAGGAATTTCGAGATATGGCCATATTATAACAATTGCAATCTCCACTCTTTTTTATTCTCTTCTAAGGGAAACATCAAAAAACGTTTAAACACGTCTTTAATTACTTTAAATGAGAAGTCTAAATATCAAACTTCATGTTTCTAACCTGAATGAGTTGTTATGGGGGTTATAACAATTAAACCCCTATCCTTTTTCTTTCCTCTAACGAAAACATCGAAAAATGTTGAAACACGTCTTTATTTATTTTTTTAAATTAAAAGCCTTAATACCAATTTCTGTGTGTCTTACTTTAAGGGATTGCGAGATATGGCCAGCTTATTATAATAAATGTTACCCTACTCTTTTTTCTTCCTTTGTAGAGGAACTACCTAAAAACGCTAAAATATATTTTTCATTATTTTATATGAAAAGTCTAAAGTTTATTTTCTTCCCTTTCAGGGATATATATATATATATATATAAAGATTAAACACGTGTCTAATTATTTTAATGGGAAGTCCATATACCAAATTTCATGTCTTTACACTTCAAAGAAATGACCGTTACTATGATAATTGCCATCCCTATTTCCTTTTTCTCCGTCGAATTTCCAAATCCTTCTCTGTGTCACAAGTTTTATGCACTGCCAAAATTTCAAGTTTCTAGCTTAAGCGGTTTAGCCTGGGCATTGATCAGTCAATAATCAGAACTTCTGTTATATTTATTTATTCAACACAACAGGCTCTAGGCCCAGTTACAGTGTTGTTCCTTAAACTACATTTACCCTTAGTTAGATATATATATTTTGACAAGGTTATACATGTATATATTATATATAAAGAAGATGAATATATATATGTCTCATTTCAAGTCATTCTCAGCCTTTCAGTGTTTGCATTACTTCTACCACTATCACTAAATTCTTGCTTATTGGGAGAAAAGCTCTCTCTCTCTTCGTAACTTGTCAATAACAATGCCATCACAATTTCATTTATCATCAAATTCATCAACAGAGTCGACTTCACTTGCTGCCAATAGTTCTAGCATATCCTCTACCTAATCTCAGAATTCATGATTTACCAGACTTTTCTCCGAATTGCATCGTTCTGCAGCTTAGAAAACTAATTTTGAACATATTCTGAGTTACGTCAATCACAGAACTATTTAGATTTTTTTTTAAGAAATCAATTTTCTTAAAATCAATTTTATTTTTTTTCCAGCACGCGCAAAAAAAAAAAAAAAAAAAAAAACTGGAAGTGCGGAAAGTGAAAATGCCGCTGTAGTGCTTCTTGGTAAAATTTAAAATATCTAACAAACAAATGTACTTGCGTGTATAAGTGAACAAAAGGAACAGTGCCGAAAATAATAAAAAAATATCACAACGTTTAGGGGCAATACTTTCACAATTTTCGAAACAATGGCAAATTAATCTTCAAAATAGGTCAATTATAGATGAAATGACCCTCTGATATTTCTAATATTAATTGGTGAGTGAATTTGATTTTGTAGTTTTTAAACAATAGTATAATTTTTCGTAATAAATAAATGGCATTTTTGCTTGGGTTTTATCTACCTACGTAGTTGTCAATTTTATATTTGCACTAGCTGAGGGCTCCGTCCCCAGAGCCCCGCGTTTGCTCGGCCTACGCGCTCACATCATTTATGTATCAGCCTTTACATCAACAGTGAATTTCGTGCATTTGTTCTTTAATTACATTTTCTGAATTTATCACATTTGGGGGCTTCGCCCCCTGACCCCCGCGTTTACTCAACCCATGACCATGCACCTCTTAAACGCACAATTCTACCAAATTTCAAGTTTCTTTTCCTATTTCAACTATCCAAAAGGTAAGATTTTGTATCTCAAGAAAACGCCCATTTAAATAACATGGGAATTTTTATTCCCCTTTAGATCCCTTAGAAACTAAAAATATTAACTTTTGGCAGTTTTCCTGTGGGTTAGTCTTGGAAGGCTACGATCATGCGAAATTTCATCATTCTAATCCTGCCGGAAGTGCCTAAACATTTTGGGGTGTAGTAGTTGTACAGTACCATATAAATAACATGGGAGAGATTTTTCAGCTTCCTATAAAACTACTCTACATTTGGAAGTTTTTATTTTCGGCGATTTATTTAGTTAACATTAATGAAAACGTATAAGCATACCGAATTTCAATTTTTTATTCCAATTCCAAGTACCTAAAATATGAGATTATACGTAAAAAAAAAAAAAAAAAAAAAGCTCATTTAAATAACATGAGAAATTTCTTCATCGCCACTTAAGACCCCCTTAAAAATTAAAAATATTCACTTTTGGCAATTTTTCTATCGGTTAGACCAGAAAAGCTACAATTATGACAAATTTAATCATTGTATCCCTACAGGAAGTGCCCAATAATTTGGGGGTGTCAAAGGTGTCCCATTTAAATAACATGGAGCTCTTTCAGTTCCCCATAAAAACACTCTCAAATCGTTTTTTTAAAAAATTTTAAGTGATTTGCTTAGGTAACACTAACAAAAATGTACAAGCATACCGAATTTCAAGTTTTTATTCCAATCTTAAATACCTAAAACATGAGATTATAGGTCAAAAGAAAGGTCCACTTCAATAACATGGGGAATTTCTTCATGCCTCGTTTAGACCCCCTAAAAATTAAAAAAAATATTCATTTTTGACAATCTTCCTGTGAGTCAGTCCCGGAAAGCTACAATCATGCTAAATTTCAACTTTCCACGTCAACCGAAAGTACCCGTTATTTTATGTCAGTTCATGTAGTTTTATATAGTTAAGATTTGATCGTCCTGAATTATATTGTAAATTTTTTCTTTACTTTAAAGTCTAATTTATGCTAAACACGGTTCTGTTCGTTCATTTCACTTTTTTTTTTTTTTTTTTTGTATTGAAGCATCTCAATTATCATATATATTCCACTATATAATTCATTAATTGATATTCTCTTTCTAAGCCCGATTTATTTCCCTCTATCTTTTGTATTCTTGTTCTACTTTCTATTTGTTTTTTATTTCTCCCCTGAATATTTCGAACAGGATCATTAGCCTTCATTGCACTGTTGCTTCACACCATTCGATGCGATGCTAAGTGTAAATTTGCACAAATCTGACTGTTGTATTGGAGTTGAGTTGATTTTGAGTTTAACGTCCCGTTCAGCAGCGAGGCTATATGAGACGTGGACCTACTGATTAACGTGGAATCCGAACCACATGAGCTCCCGCCGGGAATCGTGCCCGGGCCTCCCACGCCAAAGCTGTTGTATTGGAGTCCAACAAATCTTTTCAGTACCGAGGCTAATCCGAGACGTAAGCTTACAGCTTAGCAGAACCATAGAACCATATGATCCTTCGTCGGGAATCGAACCCGGGTCTCCTATGCCAAAAGTGTATTCGCTGCCAATATAGCCTCGATAGAGTTCTTGGAAAGAATCTGCAGTAGCAAATTTGCCAATCTAGAAAATGTCTAAATTTCAGAAAAAAGGGTAAATTCATGGAAACTGTTCATATTTAACATGTAGAAAATGAATTGAAAAATATTTCATGAGTCAATGGCAAAGTTAACGCTATTATTGACTCAACAGCTGCTGTAGTTGGCCAAGCACGCAATGAAGACCGAAGGTTACTTAGAATGAGCCATGTCATATCTACAAAATCAAGATTTTTTTTCTTCTCAGAACGGTCGATAACAGCAAAATGTAATCTCTCCTTGGGAATATATCAGGAAACACTCGCAAGGTCAAACATAGGTCTTTCATCAACAGTTTGAAACTTCGTAGCGTGAACTCTGATAAAATACTATCATTTTTCCTTTTTTAAAAATACATCTATATTATTTTTCTCTCGAGAAGAAACATACAGGGGCAAATAGGTCAACCACATCACTGCACCATTGCATATGTTGTGGGATAACTAGAAATAAATTAATTAGTTTTGTTTAAAAAAAAGAAAAAGTAAACATTTTCCTCTCCACATAGTTTAAACGTACATCAACTTTATGTACTACGTGTGAGTACCTTTCCTTTATACTAAAATGATGTTTAGTATAATGCTGATAATAAATTAAAATCTATCTATCTATATATATAAAAGAGAACGCACAAATCCTTTGTTCCCTCATCACGCTAATACGGCTGAACCAATTTCTTTTATTTTTGGGGGGTTATTAGGATTTGGACCCTAGATGGTTTTTATCATATCACTTTAATTTTTAATTACCAGTGTCTTGAGATAATTGACCATTCAAGTGTCCATAACGTACAAATCCTTTGTTAGTTCATCATAGGTAAAAATAAACGTATTTATATGCAACCCGCATGACCGTGTCACTCGGCGGGTTAACATAAATGACAGGCGATATAATGTTAACATTTACTGCAATCTACTATGGTTTTTATCATATCACTTGAAAGCGAAAACTTCCGGGATGACCGCAGCGAAGCGGGGCGGGTTAACATAAATGACAGGCGATATAATGTTAAGATTTACTGCAATCTTCTATGGTTTTTATCATATCACTTGACAGCGAAAAAGTAAAAATTATCTAAGTAACAAAGTTTATTGCGTTCCGGGGTGACCGCAGCGAAGCGGGGTGAACGCTGCTAGTATTCTGATATAGAAATGGATAACTTATACAGGTGCATTTACTTCTTTCATGAAGCTTCAATGTCTGGAAATTAAATACGAAAACTGTTGGGTTTATGTACCTCAAAAATTCATGATCATATACTCTATCCTCATCAAAATAATACTTATGATTAGGGAATATCTTTGAAATTCATTGTTAAACAACGATCGTAACCTTATTTGACTTCTTAACTAGCTTATTTTTCGCAGTTTAAGAATTGGTTAATAATTAGTGATGAAAATAGAACAACAAATATAAATTGACTTAGACTTCAGAATGTTCTCGCGAATGCAGTTCCATTACAATTTAGACTTAAAATATGTCCAAGTAAGAAAGGAAGCACACTGTGAAGAACTTACTGTAAACATATGTATAAAGAATCATGAACCATGCGAAACGTGCTAATAGTTCTGAAAATGAAAGAAAACTTGCAACCTAAATTCTTTTGGTTCTCTACTCCTCTCACAATACAGAATAACGTTTCAAAGTAAAATTATGTATATATTTAAAGAAATACAGAAGTATGACTACTTAATGAAACCAACCTGATGATTAATAATTAGCTTTAGAAAGATAATAATATCATGTAAGTGCACAGGAAAAACTAGTCATCCTTTGGGTAACGGCGCCAATGAACTGGATTTTGTTCGAAGTGACTTCTACAGGTATGATACATCGATGTGAATCCATTCATTACTATTGATATCATAACTCCAGCAAAGTACTGGATGTTCCACACGCTGCTTCAAACATTTTCAAAGATTGTCAACTGTAAATAAATCGGGGACTTTGTAGGCGAGACCAGGTGCAAGGGTCCCAAATATTCCCCAAATTATGTAAAGAAAGAAAGAAAACATTCTTGAGCCGTGTGTAAGTTGTCGTCTTGAAAGATGGTAGTGTCACTGTCAGTGGCGTATTTAAGAGGGACTTCCGGGTCGAAGCCCCCCCTCAGAGTTTAACTTACTAATTTAAATAAATTAAATATCTTGCAGAATTTTCACATTTCCGGGAATAAGTTAGCAAATCCCCCCGAAACAAAATCGTAAATACGCCACTGGTCACTGTATATTTTTCATGAAGATGGAGAATATCCAAATAAATATGCTTCACATGATGGTGGAGAGTTTTTCGTGTTAATGTTTCTTGTAGTCTCAGTGCTGAGCAGGACGCAAAACCACAAATCAACCAACAAATCGGACAATGTTAGACCATTCCTTGGAGACACGGTGGACAATCCACTTTAATACACCAGACAACTTCATCTACTATAGACTCATGAATACGATAAACATACTAGCCCTTTTTCGCCGTTCTCTCATCTTTGCCCGGGTGTTACACATATACCACGCTATAGAGTCAATAAATGCTGGTTTTTAACTAGCAGTGTTGTCCTTAACCCTCTATAGTCCGGGTGGTCAATTGTAACATTAAGGCACGAGCGCGGAGTTTCGCCCCGCAATATTTATTTATCTTCTTTTAATATGTATTTTGTTTTGAAGCGATTTTAAATTGTTAAACATTTCCTTTGCAATGTTTCTGAAAATTGCCCACATATATTTTACGGCACAAACTCCTTTAACAGTTCCAAGATTTTATTACCCTAACCTAACTTAGCCTAATCTAACCTAACCTATCCTAACCTTACCTTACCTAACAATTTTCAAATTTCGTAAGTTTAGTGATATTTTTTGTTCAAAACCAGATGGACGGCCAACTTTTGGAATAAATGCGACAAATTTAACTTTAAAAGACGGCTCTATCAAATGGAACATTTACAGGTGGAATAAGGTAGTCGTGTAAATATAGAAGGGAAATGTAAATTTGTTTTGCAATCCTAGTTGTTTAGTGCCGGTTACACTTATAACTCCTGGCAGCTGCCTAAGCAAATCATATCGACGTCTTCTAACCCTAAGATTTTTTTGAGGCGCAATTCGTCACTTAGTCCCATCTTCAGCAATGTATAACTCATTTTTGTTACTTGTGAATTCGTCTTCAGTAGGTACGCCCTCGAGCACTGGTTCTGCCTCATTAGTCTTAAGAACAGGTTCATCAATAACAGTCAGTTCACTGATTTCTCGTTCTGTTGCTTGTACTGTACTTGAAGTATCCTGATCTCCATATATATGTTAATCAGCCGATCGTTGACTTCCAAAATTGTGGTCGCTTTCTTCGACTACGTCTACATAACTATCATCTGAAGCTCCTATCTCGTCTTCTAGTATATGCAGTATCTGTTCTTGTTTTCTTTCGTCCATATTTGTGTAAACCCAGTCATTAAATTAACAAACAAACATAGGATGCACGCTGAGGCATACTCATCAATATCGAAAACACTAAAACATGCGCGCGTAGCGACACTCCGCAGTCGAAAAAGTTTGCGCAGAGCAAACCACCAGTCAACTGTTGATCAAATTCAGGTTAGCCGGTGTGCGTGTGATTGTAAAGGGGGAAGCTACACGACAGGTTACACCTGACGGTAGCCTATCAATTTAAGAAAACTAAAATATCTGAACGCGGAGTGTGACTCCGCGACGCGTGCGGACGGCGACAGCAACAATAAAATATAACAAATATTCTCGTACTTTTGCAGTTTGTAAAGAACCAGGTAAATTTCAAGGTACAAAAAATACACTCTTCTGCGAAATTATTCACTGTACCTCCTAGAATCGAAAAGAGGCAATTCTCTCTCTCTCTCTCTCTTTTATGCATAACTATATACATACAATTATCTCGATTCACAGAAACTATTATCGCAAATTTACTTCTATCTTTCAAATAACACAACCCGTTGTCATCTAGTAGATATTTAATCCCATAAAACAACTTGTAAATACATCAATTACATCGCCTATTAAAAGCGTGGTCTTTACATAATAGCATACTAATAACGATATATTAATATGTTCTGACGAATGATCTGTCTCCTTGTTTTTACGAACAGACCAAGTTTAGGAACGGAGGACGCCCGAAGAGACGTGTCCTTCAGATTGTCTACTTCTTAGCATAAAATATGGCAGCGGCTGTGCGCTGGTGTGGTCTACAATTTCATGGTATTACCCTCAATGGACAAATAGCTGCCAATTATTACATGGACATTTCAATGACTAGCTGAATTCTATGAAACATGCTTCTGAACAATGACGCGGTCTGTCAAAATGACATTGCACCAAAACATACCATTCCGATGTTCACGTGTGGGTTGAAGAACATCAGTAGTCTCTTCAACACCTCCCCTGACCGGCTTAATCTTCTAACTTCAACATTACTGAACATCTATGACCTGTTTCCGAGCAGCGAGTCCGAATTAGATGTCCATATCTACCATCGCTGATGCAACTGAGAACTGTATTATATACAGAATGATCCAGTATTCCTCTGGAGATTCACGAGCTTATACAATTCGCAACGAATACTGCTGTATTACGGACTTAAGAAGGTTCAACAACGTAGCTCTCGGGTACGGGCGGTTGAATTTTGTTAAGGCGTTTCTATTACTTTGATAACTATCTGAATAGTCACTTGGAAGAGGATATACTTTCCCCGCACATGCTTTCTTGTGAACTGTTTCGGAAATATATCTATTTGACTGCAAATTTCTTCAGTATAGAAACGATGTAATGTCTGTAAATTTTCTGATGTTCTAGCTTACAAAACACAAAGGACTATGTCTGGGTAGGCGGTTTTTAACTGGATGATATTCAGTCAACACATTAGTTTTCACCATTATAACTGGTAGAAAAAAAGAGGAACTATACATATATCTCTTTATTCGCCAGCTCTTAAACTGCCTCATAACGCTGTCTACAGAAAGAAAAATGTTTTCAGGTTCGATTCTGGGTAGGAAATAAAATGTGCACCGGAAATGTACGCAAGCCAATTATCACAATAACTGAATACTACTCAAACTAGTCCATTCCTTCCGATAGAGCAAAAGATAAATCTCAGAAAATATTTCAGTGCTACTGACTATTGCCCTATATATATATATATATATATATATATATATATATATATATATATATATATATATATTGTAAGGATCCCCACATCATGTTAATACAACACGTGTTATTGATTACAAACAATGAAGCAGACGAGAAGTCAACACGAAAGACACCGGAGAAAGCCGAAAGGTGATGGACCTCACGAAAGAACCCGAGAGGACAAATAAAAGCGCAACCACGGAGAGACCTGGCATCAGTCAACCAACTGATCAACTAACCATCACCTGCTCCAAAGTCGCATTGGACTAGGAGTATAGCTTTCCTATACCCTATCACCTATAAACCTTGCCAGTGTTCTGGATGCTGCCATGAGCAGAAGGGGCACCCGGCAAAATATTGACATCCCTTCATCTGGTCAAAAAGGAGAAAGACACTATTTACTCTATAATCAAAGACATTTTGTAAATAGCGATTTTGTAATAAAATTGGTGAAGGGAAAAGTATCGCCCGGACCGTTATTTAGTCTCTCCCTATAAAATCATCGCGATATATATATATATATATATATATATATATATATATATATATATATATATATATATATATATATATATATATATATATATATATATAGATAGATAGATATAGATAGATAGATAGATAGATAGATAGATAGATAGATAGATAGATAGATAGATATTAATAAAGAAAAATATACGTATAAAATAATCTCAGCACTAAAAGGCAAAATAAAAAGACAATAAATTTTCTTGAAAATGAAAATCAGAAAAATCTTGTCTAGTTCTAGATATACAACTTTTACCCACGGATCCAGTATGTTGAACACCGAGATATGAATTATATTTTTCTCTCATTTTCTTGATAACAATATCTGGAATAAAGTACCAATAAAATGAGAATAATAAATCGAAAATAGTAACTTCAGAGTCCCATAGATCTACTACACAACATTCGTGTATTTTGAAGGGGAGAGAGAGAAAGAGATTGTGGGGAATGAATGATACTGTGAGGCTTCATCCTACATGATGGCCTGCACACCCGCCAGTTGCACTAGATTCCAGACCCAATTTGTGGTTCGGAGGCCACGTCAATCGTAGGATTCGTCCTTCATAACCTCGGTGTTGCATTAGGACGCAGAACACAAAAACTTCAACTCAAGCTTTGCTATATAGCAATACTTTAAAATTCAACCAAAAGAATTATTTTTCCCGTTTTCTTTCCAGGAGAACACAGAATTCATAGTTCATGCTATTGGATGAGAAAAACCACAGATAATAAACTACGTGTCAATTGTTGACTTAAATGTTGGTCAGCTATTCAGATAGCATATTCAATGCGATGAGAAACATGAATGTTTTGTCCTCTCCTTATGACTTTGATGTGTCCGCTGTAGCTTTTGGCATTGCTTAGATAGTTCGCAGAATACTTCCGCTTTCGGTGAAGGTGAAACGTGACGTCCGAATCTAGAGGACACGAATGGAATTGGATAATTTGAAAAGGATTTTTCATTGCTAGGTTCTGGTAACATGCACTTGGATCTTTTCTCCATTGTGAATCGCGGTACTTGTACCAGTCACAAAATATAAAAATAAAACCTTTTCTACTTTTTTTTTCTTTCTGTTTTCGTGTTTAAATTTCGATCTTACATAACCGACCTCCAAAAACCATGTGGCGTTCTGTTAACTTTTATGTCATTGAGCAAGGACGGAGGATTTCAAGGCTTCTCACCGCAGCTAGCTAGCCATTTCTGTGTATGCCCGCTTCCAATTATTTCCTGCATAGTATGAGCAGGCGCAAATTAGAAGGTATGTTGATTTCCCTTGTCAGCTTTTGTGATACGAGCGATGCAATATATACTGAGAAGTTGCCAATTCTGATAGACTGTTAATTGGAGGCATTCAGCCAACTGTACTTCGTGCAAGAGTGCATTACATGCTGTAACCCTGTTCTTAGTAATGACGAATAGAAACCTATCAATCAAAACCAAACAGATGTACAATGTATAAGGTCCTAAATTACTTTAATGCTTGCTAACGGTTAGAATCAGCCATAAAGACTGTTCGTTAAGGGGGCAGACTACTGAATATTTTTGAAAAACTAATAATTTTTCTTTAGCCCGTTTTTCGTAAGTGGAAAGAGGTAATAAAATGTAACTTACCACAATAATAGATAATGCTATTTTACACCCGAAAATACGGATCGAAAGAATTTTCAGTGTTGTCATCCATAGAAATAACAGTGTGAGCAGAATTTGAATTACTCAAAAATCTATTTGGTCTAGGAATTAATTCGTGCGGTTGGTACGCACACATTGAAGCTGTAGTACAAACACAAAATACATTAATACCTTATGAAAAATATTGTCCATCGCTAGCCACCACTTTCGCCCATCTGTCAGGCAATGTACGGATTCCGTGGCGAAAGAAGTCCTCATCCTTGGAAGCGATCCAGTCAGAGACCCATGTTTCGATATCTTCTGAAGAAGTAAACCGCTGTCCAATCAAATCGTTGTTCATGCAATCGAACAAGTAGTAGTCCGAAGGAGCAACGTCTGATGAATACGGCGGGTGGGGTAAAACTTCCCATTCGACATTTTCTAAATAGGTTTTGACCGGTTTTGCGACATGTGGGCGAGCGTTATCATGTTGAACAATAAGTTTATCATGTCTGTTCTCCCATTCTGGTCGTGTTCTGGCCAGAGCTTGCTTCAAACGCATTAATTGTCGTCGATAACGTTCTCCATTCATAGTTTCACCCGGTTGCAGCAGCTCATAGTACACCACACCTTTCATATCCCACCATATGCACAGCATAACCTTTGCACAGTGAATATCTCGTTTTGGTTGTGATGGACCTGGTTCACCTGGTTTCACCCAGGCCTTTTTTCGTTTAGGGTTCTCGTAATGGATCCACTTCTCATCACCCGTAATAATTCGATGCAGAAACCCCTTTCTGCTCTGTCGTTGAAGCAGCAATTCGCAAATGGTTTTTCGTCTTTCAACGTCTCTGTCTTTCAATTCATGTGGAACCCAATGTGACATCTTTTGAATCATTCCCATGGCTTTCAAGCGTTTGGAGACTGTTGTTTGATCAACGCCTAATGCTGCTGTAAGTTGTTCCTGCGTTTGACACGAATCCTGCTCGAGCAATGCTGTCAATTCTTCGTCTTGAAATTTTTTTGGCTGTCCAGCTCGCTCTTGGTCTGCCAAGCCGAAACCACCACTTCTAAACCGTGCAAACCACTTCGGACACGTTCGCTCAGCTAGAGCATGGTCACCATACACTTCCACCAAAATACGATGACTTTCAGTCGCACTTTTCTGCATGTTAAAGTAATGCAGCAGGACACCCCGCAAAAACACTTAACTACAAACTGCGCCATGTTCACTTAACTACAAACTGGTGTTGTTGACGCTTTAATCCACTGCCCTATACTACGAACGATACGCGATGACAGGGGTTTGCAACACATGTGTGGATACACGGAACTGTGGGACGCTCCGTTCGTTGCGCCATCTCTTGTCCACCCGCACGAATTAATTCCTAGACCAAATAGGTAAAGGCAGCGACTAGAAAAATAAACTCAACGGTAATTGATGACTTATCATGCTGTCTATCCTTCTTGTTTACTACTTTTTTAATAATATTTCTATTTATTTTATAAACCTTACATAAATTCTTACAAAATAAATAAGTCATTACAAAATAAATAGAAACATTATTTAAAAAGTAGTAAACAAGAAGGATAGACAGCATGATAAGTCATCAATTACCGTTGAATTCATTTTTCTAGTCGCTGCCTTTACCTAGATTTTTGAGTAATTCAAATTCTGGTCACACTGTAATTTCTATGGATGGCAACACTGAAAATTATTCCGATTTGTATTTTCAGGTGTAGAATAACATTATCTATTATTGTGGTAAGTTACATTTTATTACCTCTTTCCTCTTACGAGAAACGGGCAAAAGAAAAATTATTAGTTTTTCAGAAATATTTAGTAGTCTGCAGCCTTAATGTATTTCTTTGATATGTGCCTTTTAGAGCCTTAGAAGTATCTCACCTCCCTTTGTTACTACATCTTTACTGTAACAAATGCGACATGAATGAATCCTGGCTTAATTTCAAATATCTAATCACACTGCGGTATCTACAATCTACATTCTAAAAAAACAGTAAAGTCGAACAGGTTATAACAACCTAATACTAGCTAGAATTTCCCACAAACTTCCTCAGTTTGACGAAGCAAATGTCATATTTTCTTACATATCGGCACTTCCTTTGGGTTTTCTCACTTAATAAGCTCAGAAAGATATTATCGTCAGAACAGCTAGATGCAGGCTTATGACTTATATCCAGTTTATTTTTATCCTTCTTGTTCCTAAGTAGGAATTAAAATGAAATGAAATTTCGAAGTTTAATGTCCCGAAATTATACCTTGGAGACTGTGGTGGTGCATGATATACGCAAATAAATGATGATAAAATATCTGATGTAATTAAGTCAGTGGATGGAAACAAAAGGATCTAAGAAATTTCATGAGCAAGATATTCAACACAAATCTGCATGTCCTGAGAATGAATAAGATATGACTGCTGTGCCACCGAACCACCGTACCCGCGAAGTACAAATAATTACACATACCGTTCGATGTTGCAAGTCTGGAATTAACGGTGAATATTACAGGCAAGGACGTACGCAGGGTGTGGGTCCTGAGGGTCCGGACCCCCCGAAATTTCGACTTTTCTGTAAATGTAGCCTAATTGTAGGAGCAATTTTAGGAAATGTAATATAAAATGTCTTCATATTGGTTTTGGACCCCTCACGAAATAAATTCCTGAGTACGCTCCTAATTACAGAACCACACACTGAAACACGTCACATTTGTGTCAGTCATTTCAGAAACAGTTTCCCGTATCGACAATTGTTTCCTACCAAAGTTGTTTCGTCTCTAAGATGTATCGAACGAGGTATCACTCGACCCATTCTGCCATTTGAAATTTTCAAGTTGGCCCCAGGGACACTTTGATGGGAGCCCTGAAATAACTAGCTTTTCACAGATTTTAATAGAACTCTCCGCGCTCCTCAATTTGGATCTTATCATTTTACTCCCCGATGCATACTTGACAGGCCTGTAACACTCAAATGGGCCCATTCTACAGTTTCTGTTACTGTACAGGAGTTTGAAATGTTTTCTCTTCACTTAATTACAGGGTTTGTCCGGGAAGTAACGAGCCCCACTTGACTGTGAAGCGACTGTACAGCGCCGAGCGGTGCTACCGGTGAAAAAGAGTAGAAGGGACCTTAAGTTTTCCAGTGGTACCGGGGTTAATAGCCTTCGTGCTCTCGGCAAGTCAGGAAGTGCTGCGGCGTGAACCAATGTGCAGTGACCTTGTACTTACGATAGAGAAAACGTTAGAGCAACGTCATGCGTTGAAATTTTGTGTGAAGCTGAACAAGACGCCAAAGGAATCTTTCGACATGCTGAGGGAAGCCTTTGGGGATGACTGCATGTTCTATGCACAGGAAAAAAGTGGCACAAAGCTTTCCCAGAAAGCAAGGAAAACGTCAACGACGAGGCCCGTTACGGACGCCCCTCAACATCGCGAACGGAAGAAAATATCACCCATGTGCGAGAACTGCTCAACACAGATCGTCGCACTAGTGTTCGTATGATGGCGGAACATACCACCGCCATTTTAAACCTGCCGAAATCAATTGTCCACGAGACTGTAACAGAAGAATTGGACATGCGGAAAATTTGTGCAAAGCCTGTGCCGAAAGTCTTGACCGACGCACAAAAAGTGAATTACATGGAAACATGTCAGAAACTGAAAGAACTTTGTGAGGATTATTCCAATTTCCTGGACGATGTAATCACTGGCGATGAGTCATAGATTTTTGAATATAATCCGGAATCCAAGAGGCAAAGCTCCGGATGGCACACGCCACCGTCACCACGTCAGAAAGAAACTCGAATGAGCAAATCCAAAATCAAGTTCATGGTCATTTTTTTTTAAATGCAAAAGCAGGGTGTCTACTAAAATTCCAAAAAGAAATTTCGTGACTTTTTCGTGACCTTTTCTTTACCAAATCATAAAATTTCCTAACATTTTCAAGAGCGAATTAGTGTGTGAATTACGCCGAATTTTCATCCATGCGATAGAAACGTACTTTGCTTGCGATTTGGTAGCGTCTGAAGCTGGGCATAGAGATTTTTGGTTGTGAATTTTGACGTTTCACAAAACAAAATTTTACAATCTGTACTTACATTTATACAATTTTAAAAAATCGTGACCCAAAAGCTAAATTTCGTGACTTTCGTGACCATTTTCTGATTTCGTGACTTTTTCGTGACTTTCGTGACCGATAGACACCCTGAAAAGGAATCGTGCACCACGAGTTTGTCTCCGCTGGCCAGACTATAACTGCTCAATATTACAACGGAATGCTTCAGAGACTGGTCGCCAGGGTCACCAGAGTCCGAAAGGAGCTCCACGGGTCATGGAAACTGCATCATGACAACGCGTCCTCTCACACCGCCTTTGTTGTGACGTCCTACCTGACCCGGATCGGCGTAGCAACGGTTCCCCATCCACCCTACAGTATCGACCTAGCCCGGTGGACTTCTTTTTGTTCCTTCGATTGAAACGGGTGCTCAACGATATCATCTGGGCACTAAGGAGAACATCCAAGCAACCACGACGGCTCTTCTAAAGGATGTTCCGGCCGATGACTTTCAAAAGGCATATACAGCATGGGCATCGCGGTGGCAAAAGTGTATTGATGCGGAAGGTAAGTACTTTGTGGAATATTAAGCTTTTGTAGATGTACCATTATTAAATTGTGAGAGAAAAAATGAGGCTCGTTACTTTCCGGACAAACCTTGCATTAAACTACGGTTTATACTACTACTACTACTACTACTACTACTACTACTACTACTACTAATAATAATAATAATAATAATAATAATAACACTGGTCGGCAAAATGAAACTTTTTTTCGCTCCCACGAACGAAAATAGGTGATTCCTATAGGTTTCGAGCTTCTGAGTTCGAATCCGTAACCCGTTTTTCTCCAGGACGTACCAGTTTTCAGGGAGGAGGGGGTGTTTCAATATCCGCCCAAAGATGCTATTCTTCACCCATAATAATTTGCACGTTATAATTTAAATATCAATATAAATTATGCAGATAAAATTGCATAAAAAGTTAAACACTTGATTTTCCTACCCCTCTTGTAATTACAACAGGGTGTCTCGCATGTCACATTCCAACAGAAGTCTGCCAACATATCCACACTCCATTTACCACTGTAGCGCCTCTCCATGCTATTTGCTGGTGAAACATTTCCCCATGTTCGTCAGAGACCTTCCCCAAGCTGTAAATTTCAGGGAAGAAGTCCAGGTGGCAACGCAGGAAGTGTAAGTTTAGGGACATATTACATCCCATGTTACGAAATGAAGTAATTAACCTGCCCACAATGTCTTTATAATCAGGTGACTTATGATTTCCTAGAAAGTTACTGCACACTTCTCGAAAGGCTTCCCAAGCCTCACTTTCCACTTCATTAAGCTTAGAAGAAAATGTAGTATCCTTAAAAACGTCTCTGACTCACCTTGGCCTCGCTGAGTCTTGGGAATAGTTTTCTGAGATGATTAAATGCTTAACCATCCCGGTTCAGGGCCTTGACGAAGACCTTCATGAGCCCTAATTTGATATGAAGGAGGTGCACAGTGGTTCAGGACGAGCAAAAAGCTGGCCAAAACTCAATTTTTGAAAATTGTGTTAGAAGGAAACTGGTTTAGTATATTTGTTGCGAGATATCCACAGTTTACTATATACAAATAATGAACACGAGTAACATGTAATGTGTGAGTTGGAAAGGTTGGAAGTTAGCCATTGTGAACATGTCTGTGAAATAGTTGTGAAATAGGATATTTGTCATTCAAGTTCATGGCTTGGTATCTAAGAATATATGATTACAGGAAACATTTGTTGTATATGGCATCCACATACCTCTCAAGCACTGCAACTGTCCAAAGTGGCCATGCAGTATCTTCCATATCTACGTTTCCTCGAACAAAATATGTTAATGTGACAAAATCTAATAAGTTTTAGCAGAAGGTCCACAAAGCTGCAGAGTTTTAGTGTAGTGCCTAGCTTTCCCCAGCAGAGTTGTTGAAATGGCCTAAAAGAATAATCCATGTTGAATTGTTTTTCAGGAAGTTTAGGTGCGAATATGTGCGAATTCGTGAAATATATGTTTCTTTGTGATTGTGTGTGGTGACAAGACATCGAAATTAATAATTCTTACTTTTTACTTGCAGGACGTCTATAGTTCATCATGAAGCTGAGACGCATCCAGCTCTATGAGAAAATGAGAGAAGTGAAAGGACAAACACGGCATGTCCAGACCTGGGTTTTGACGCAACTGGACCTTGGTGATCACCCAGCCCACATTAGTGAAGACATTCGACGAACTGTTTCCACATTCTGCAGCAAAGTGTACCAAAAACTGTATAAGAGTGCCAGAAATCATGACATCTTTCTGAAGACACACACAGAATGGCTTGATGGAGAACTGGCCTTTACAGTGCAAACACAGATAGAACGTCGATCAAATCCTGGCGGTCCTCCATCGAGGGATTTCAGAGAATTTAGTGACAGAACCAAACGGAGAAAAACGGAAGACTTACGCACATCTGCAAGTATATCGGCACTGGCCTTTGCTACCAAAATGAGTCTTCGGGCATCATGACACGAAGATGTAGCAAAAGTACTTCTTGAGGTGACAGAAACATCTCCGACTAGAGCTCGTAAGATGAGTCAAACTTTTGTAAGCTCAAGGACCAGACCAGAACATTTCACCCAAACCGTACACCAAAGAGGCGCTTGCATTGTTTCTCGACGCTAAGTTAACCAAAAGCCAATACAACTGTCAACGTCTTGGTGCCAAAACACGCAATGCAGACATTTATCCAAGTTATCACCAATTACTCGAGGTTAAGAAAGATTGTTACCCGTCAGATGAGAATATTACTGTTACAGATGTCAGTGCAGAAATTAAATTGCAGGCTTTATTGGATAAAAAAGTTGAACGTCTCCTGATGGCTAGCGACTGCAAGGTCAGCTGTGTTCCAAGCGAGAAAGCTAACTCCTTGAAGCTAATATCAAAATGGGGTTGTGATGGAAGTACAGGTCACAGTGTATAAAAGCAGAAATTTCAGCAGGACATGACATTATGTTTTGAGGAAGACCTGCTATTTACGTCTTTCGTGCCAATTCGGCTAGTTGTAGGCGAGGAAATTGTAGTGTGGCAGAATCCCAGAACGTCATTAACGAGATACTGCTGCCCTATAAGGTTTCGCAAGGAAACGAAAGATGTGACAATACATGAAGTCCAGTGCATCGAACAGCAGATTCAAAATCTTCACCCATCAACTGTGATTGTCAATGGAATCCAATTTACTGTGCATCACGAGCTCATTCTCACTATGGTCGATGGAAAAGTGTGTAAAGAACTCATGAACAACAAATCTCCTCCAAAGTGTTATATTTGCAAAACATCTTCCAAAGAAATGAACGATTTAGAGAAAGTTTCCATGAAAGACGTAGACGCATCCACATTTCGCTCTGGATTGTCGG
Source organism: Thermobia domestica (assembly GCF_964235325.1). NCBI lineage: Eukaryota > Metazoa > Arthropoda > Insecta > Zygentoma > Lepismatidae > Thermobia > Thermobia domestica. The sequence continues at coordinate 397,648 of NW_027655886.1, read as the reverse complement.
TGTTAAATGCGGTTTTTTGAATGCCTCCTACATATTGCATACAGACTCGATTTCAAGACATGGCAAGTTCGAAAGAAGCACAAGGAACTACTGGAATCACGAAAACACGAGATCCAGAAGCAGTTTAGAGAAAAAGTAGGCCTTAATGTTGATAGACCCAAAGCAGGAGGTAGTGAAACAAGCAATGATGAGAACACTGCTAGGAGATTTTCTTGCGGACGCACACCAATCTTCGCAAACAACGGGGATTTCTGAACAACTGATTACACGTTTTTCGGTGATACTATCTGTAATCAACTCTGGACTTGATGTTGATCCCAAGGCTTTTGACAGTTATGCATTGAAGACAGCCAAACTCTTTGTTCACCCTCATAGTAGGTTCTTTATGCACTGAAGACAACCGAACTCTTTGTTCATCTTTACTGTTGGGTCTATATGCCTGCTAGTTTCCACAAAATACTTGTTCATGGATCGGCTGTGATACAGAATGCCATTTTACCAATAGGTCAGCTTTCTGAAGAGGCACAGGAGGCACGGAATAAAGACTTACGAACATTTCGGGAAGATCACTCACGCAAATTCTCTCGCACTATTACGAATCAGGACATGCTGCACATGCTTCTAATTACTTCTGATTCCTTTCCTTCGATTATTGGGCACGTGGTTAGCAGGAAGAAAAGACGATGCTTGTCCATGAAGCACGACTGCTGTTGAAGACATCGAAGCGTGGAGGGGAAGGAGCCAACGCGGCGTCCAGCAGCCAAAATAATGAAAGCATCCCATCTGCATTCAGCGATGTTGACAGTGACAGTGATGATTGACGTACAGATGTGGTTGATAAAATCAATTCTTGTTTTTCATTAGTGTGTGTGAGAGTGTAATGAAGTCATGTATGTGTGAGTGTAGTGCAGATCTGTACGTGTGAATCTACTGACGTATTGCATATGAATACGCAGTACTTTATCAATGTCTACAAACATTTCTAATTCTCTCCTACAGATAAGGCTAGTGCAACCGAACGATGAACGTGTTCGTTAATTATTAGTACTATAAATATACAATTCTCACATATTTAGGACTTTAGAAGCATTTTGTACATTGTTATAACAAATTATAGGTTTTGACCAGGTTTTTGATCGTCCTGAACCACTGTGGGGTGGTAAGAATATTTTCTCCGGATCCACAAGACGTTCATTAGCCACGTTCATCTTTCCTGGGACCAGTTGCTTCCTTGGCGACCATTTTGTGATGGTGTACTGATCTTTGGCTCGACTATCCCAATGACACAAGCAGCAGCAGTGCTTTGTGTAACCTCCTTGTAAACCGATGTGGATGGCAATAACCTTAAGGTCAGCGTATACAGACCACTGGAACTGTTCGTACTTTATTTTCTGCAATAGGATTCCCATGTTCTCGTATGTTTCTTTCATATGTACAGCATGAGCAATAGGGATGGCTGGCTCTTCATTGCCATTGTGTAGTAACACTGCCTTGGGACTTATCCTAGAGGAATCTACGAATAGTCTCCAATCTTCAGTGTTGTAGTTCAACTTCAGTTGTCCCATAAGCGATGGAATGTCACTGCAATACACCAAATCACCATCCTTTGTAAAATTAGGAACTAGGGTCACCTCTCTTTTCCTATACATTTATATATTCACATCTTGGTTTAGTAGATTCTATTGTTGAAGTCGTGATGCAAGCAACAGGGCCTTAGACTTGAGAAGGTTTAAGTCTCTGATCAGATCATTCAGCTCTTCCTGACATCACATGTGGTTCATTAGTGTCAGGCACTGGAGAGTAATTGGGATCTGACTGGCACTCGAAGATTGTGCAACATCCTCACAAGCAGCAGGTTCTTCATCAGATGAAACCCAGCACAGGGTGTATGAGTCTGGTGGTACGGGTACGGGCAGACAAACATTATGTTTCACAGGTCTCCTCGCGGAATCCAAGTTAGGATATTTTATGCTTCATGTTTTTTGAGAAACCTTTTACATTAGTCAGGCAGAAGAAACAGTCTGAAACATGATCACGGGGCTCGCGCCAAACCATAGGTACGGCGAACGGCATCGATTTATGTGTATCTTTCAACCATCCTGTGAGAGTACGAGCACACGAGTTACAACTTTGTTTCGGAGCCCAAACGCGATCCTGGTCGCCGATTTTATACCCGAAGTACAGATGGTAGGCTGTCTTCAGGAACGGTGACAATGGCCTACCTTGTCCCTTGAAAATCACTTCCCCACATATGTAGCAGAATGAATCTGTCGAATTGTTGCAAGTTTACGCAGAAATATTTTTCACCTACGGTATACCCAGACACTGCGTAACACCAGCTTCTAACACGATCAACTCGAAACTGAAATATTTGTTTCACGCGACAACGTGGTGTGTCTTGGCGCCTTTTTTCAACAATATTTCTGTCGTTAAGACAAAAGGGAGCCGACGAATGATCGCAAGTTGATTACGAAACCTTTCTCCGTCAATAACACTTAGGGTTTAGAGTATTCAGTGTGGAACGACAATACATCTTTGCAACCCAAGGTGAGGGGGTACGTTTCCGGGGGGTCGTGAGCTAGAGAAAAGAATGTTCCTCAGATATAGCCTAGTAACAGTTCTTGGATTAAGATAAAAATTCAGAAAATTATGCACTCCAAACACGGAAAACACATATTAAATACGAAAAATACAATTTTTCTGTCAATTATGGAAACAGCACCCCGCCAAAAAAAAAAAAAAAAAACTTACGTGCTGGAACTTTCTCGATAAGATATTCGTAATCAGCTTCTCGAAATCTATCCGGTACACCCTTTCACCCTCGTAAAAATCAGGATTATGCACTCCAAACACGGAAAACACATATTAAATACGAAAAATAGATTTTTCTGTCAATTATCGAAACAGCACTCCGCAAAAAAAAAAAAAAAAAAAAAAGTGCTGGAACTTTCTCGATGAGACATTCGTAATCAACGTCTCGAAATCTATCCGGTACACCCTTTCACCCTCGTGCAAGGATTTTCGAGTCGACCAGTGTAATAATAATTCGTTCAATAAATAAAATTTATCTCAATTTCTCTCTTCATTTCATCAATTCATCTTTCTCTCAGCATTTCTTTATCTAATGAAAATAACTTTACTGAAAATTAAAGTTCTTTGAATGATACGATAATGATTATAGAAGGATATCAATGAAAGTATGAAGAAATATATTTTCACATTTCTTGAACTGTGTATCTTTGATCTAAATTTGTGATCAAATAGTGGAACAGAACATCCCACCACTCGCGGGTCTTGTTTAAATTTCTTCTCCTTTCTTTTCTTTATTTTAAAGAAAAGAAACAGAGAAACAGGAAAAAAGAAAATATAGCTTTTTACTCGATTTTCTTTTTCTTTCTTAAGAGTCTTCATCCCGACGAAATTAAAATACCGCTAATTTTACATTAATTATGCGATATCTTCAAATAGATAAAAGATAATCAAAATATGGAAAAAGAACGCCCTAGACAATATCATTTTACATGAGAAACCGTTATCACGACTCACTTATCTGCTTTCGATTTCCAGCCATTTTAAAAATCGGCATTTATTTTAGCGTTTCTAAACGGCTGAAAACGGAAAGCAACTAGCTGACTTCTGATAACGGTACCTCATGCAAAACAATATTGTCTAGGGCGCTCTTGTTTCACATTTCAATTACCTTTTATCTATTTGAAGATATCACACAATTACTGTAAAATTAGCGGTATTTTAATTTCGTCGGGATGAAGGCTCTTAAGAAAGAACAACAAAGGATTTTCCTTGCCATTCCTTTCTTCTTCTTTTCTTTCTTTTTCCTTTCTTGGGAAAGAGACAAGAAAAGGAAACAGAAAAGTAGGAAGAAAAGAAATACCCTTTCCTCCTTCCCACCTTCATTTCTTCCAAGGAAGAAATGTATGGGGAAGGGAGGGGAGGAAGAAAAAGAGAAGAAAGGACGAAAAAAGAGATGAATTAAAAGGGTAAGAAGGAAAATAAAAACGGAAAATGAAAGATCGTTTCTTGTGTTTCTTCTCCATTCTTTCTTTCTTTCTCTTTTTTGGGAGAAGAGACAGGAATGAGAAAAGGCTTTCTTTCTTATTTTCTTTCCTCTTTCCTTTCTCTAAAAAAGGGGATTTTTCTTTTTTGTTTTTCCCCTTTTATCTTTCCTTATAAAAGAAAGAAAGCAAGAACAGGGAAGAGAAGACAGAAAAAGGAAAGCCTTTCTCTCATTTCTTCCTACACCTTTTTCTTTCCATCTTTGATTACCCTTTTTCCAAAGTATATGTATATATATATAATTTCCAGATTAGAAAATTCATTTTTAGGATATATCATTTTGCACTGAACAAAGGGACAGGCAAAGTTGTCTTCTACTCAAGTAAGCTCATTCGATTTATACACTGGGAACACGGTGGCTCAGTGGCACAGCGTTCACCTCTGGTGCATCGGGTACCTGGTGCATCAGATCCCAGCTCGCACCAACTGAATTTTGTGGTGGACAAACACCGTGTGCGTGGGTTTCCTTGGGGTTCACCGTTTCCTCCCACTTTCTTCATTCCACAATTTCATTCATTTCTCGTCATCACTTTCTTCATTCCACAATTTCATTCATTTCTCGTCATCACTTTCTCCTTTAGCCTAGCCGGCACAATCGCGGGACGTAACACTCGAAGATTTCATTTGATTTCGATTTAAATACTGTAAAGAAGAAAAATATACAAATAGTATATTCCAGCAAAAATATACTCCTGCAACAAACCATCACACGCAAAGACAAAAAGTGAGAGGAAGCTTCTGTATTCACCATGTTTTCTATCAGGTTGGTGAAAATTAAGTACGTAGTACCTAAATAATCGCTATGAGTTTTGAAATATTGAAGCAATTGCAGTTATAGGGCTCATAGTGGTCTGTTCTGTTCTAAACAGTTGAAAAGTGACGAAAAGCACATGAAAAATGGCCAAAATATCATCAAAAAGTAATTTTAAACCTTAATGCCAAACTTACGCATATATTGAATTTTACTTTTCCTTCAATCAAAATAGGACCGGCTGAATCATAGTTGAAATATGTATTGTTTTAACATGTTAAGATTAAGAATTATTTTACTTAAGTTTGTCAGCTAATAAAAAAAAATTAATTACTTGTATTTAGAGGTTTATTATTAATTACATACTTTGCACGGTTTTGTATTTCAACTTTGATCTGGATGGGGTAAGGCCAAATTTCTATATTTTCACTATGTCCAATAATACAAAATTAATGTAATTAATACATAGCATCTAGATTAGAATTAACTGGTAATAAAATTTTGGCTTGGTATGGTACCACATCATTGGTAAACAGACGTATGGCTTCTACCAACATTCCGCATATAATGAAAAATAAACTGTAAACAGATAATATATGTCATTCTCCTTTAACACAATAAGATCAAAGCAAATAATGTGGATGTTTTTATCCTTATTATGAACTTTTAAAATAAATTACAAATGTTAACTAAAAACGCAGTTCAATACAAAATGAAATAAAAAGCAGTAACAATAGCGTATGCTAACAGATTTTCATATTTTCACATAAACTTAGTATTTCTTCATAAAGAAGTGAGTTATTATGGAGGATTTTTTCTTATCCACCATTTTCTGCAAGTCATTGGTCTGTTTCTGTTCATCTTGCAAATCTTTCCTTACTTTCTCGAACCCCTCCAACCATACTCTGCGCAAAGTGCATTTCAGTCACAGCTGCACATGGCAGCAAGTACTGAAGTTTTCATAAGAGTAATAAGTAACAAGTTTCTGCCTTTTTCCATTAGTTTTTATAATATTTTTCTCAGAAAACTGCCAATGCAAAACATAAATCACACGAAAAAATTACTTTACTCCCCTCAAAAAGTAACTTTCAGCTAAAAAAAAAAAAAAAAAGACTCGTTATGAGCCCTGCAATTAAAAAAATGTGTATATATATGTCATTAAACATGATTTTATTATTCACCCCCTTCTTTATTCTATCAGTTACAGCCAGAGGATGACGTCAATGTAAATTAACACGGCTGACTGATTAGGAGCGAGCTTAGATTGTTTCACTGTATGAAGTGGTAATAAGATGTTGCTGCGTAAAGATGATGCATTAATATCCAGGAGGAAGGAATGCTACAGTCTATCCAGAGTCAATTGAAAATTATTTGAAGCTCATAACAATAGTTCGATTGCTGACAATGAGGAGAAAAGATCCTCAATTTACATCCTAATCAGAGGAGAACATAGTAGCGCCAGTAAGGAAAATGTTCCTGCAATTTCCACACAAAGTCGGTAAATGAAATCTTTAAGTTTTACGTCCAACGATTATGCCGGTCAGACTGCGGGAGACGGTGATGATGAGAAATGAACGAAATGGTGGAGTGAAGGAAGTGGAAGGAAACAGGAGAACCACGAGAAATCCCACCCCCGATGGTTGTCCACCACAAAGCTCACTTGGCGCGAACTATGATCGAAGCAATGACACCACACAAAGTCAGTACGTAAGGTTACCATGCTCCTTCTTTGCAGCTACTACGTAAATATACTGTGTGAGTGGTTACGAGTTCTACTCCCGATGCAGATAAATGTATCAGATACTAACCCAAGTAGTGGTTCAGATTCCAAGGTACTAGTGTATCCGAACTATGAGGAACACCATACCCATGGCGTTAAGGAAGAACTTAGTTTCGTCCGTAGAAACCTTTTTGATGCACGAGCGGACACTGAAAAATTGTAACCACAAAATGAGATTTAAAAAAAAATGAAATGAAATCTTTGAGTTTTACGACCCACGGTTATGCCGGTTAGGCTAAAGGAGACGGTGATTATGAGAAATTAATAAAATGTTGGAATGAAGAAAGTGGGAGGAAACGGGAGAACCCCGAGGAAACCCACGCACACGATGTTTGCCTACCACAAAGTCCACTTGGCGGGGGCCGGGATCGAACCCGGAACCCCAAGCACCAGAGGTGAACGCTCTACCACTGAGCCACCGCGAAATTAGATTTGAAGTTCTCGGTTGGCACGACCGCTACAGTTGTCTGAAAACATTCTCTAGATCCACGAAGTTTTTCCTAGCTATCGAAACTTTGATAAATACACATTATCGTTGTAAATAAATATGTGATTGCTTATAATATAAAAGAAGAGTGAATTACAAAGAAATCGTAACAATATCCAAAGCTAAACATAACAAGAATTAATTGAATATGTTTTGTCGGACGCCATAACTTTAGCTCAAGTTACATTATCAAAAGTTCGATTAGGTTGCATTGAATAACACAATCTTGAGTACAGTCCTGTATGTCATTTACTTCATTAGATCTTCGGTTCCTATTTTGAAAATCTCTGCCATCTATGTAGTTACTACGAAATCTGGGAGTACGTGGAAAATTAGATTGATTGTTTACATTATTCCTAATAGTTGTAAGATTACCATTTCTGTTTCTTCTAAAATTAGATTCCGTCATATTACCATTACAATTAGGTTGTTATATTACCAGTACGAGAAAAACCAAAATTACCTCTTGCATTACGATTACGATTTTCCTTAACATTAATATTACGGATAGGAAAACGATTAGTTTGACTTCAGTTAGAATTGTTTTGCAACTTCGTCTGACTTTCAAAATTTTGAACTATCGCAGGTAAATCATTATAATTAATACACTGCGAGGATATCAATATTTGCTGTAACCTAAAAGGTAACAACATTCGTATTGATGCAACAACGCGTGATTCCGGCTGATACGGATTGATCAGTTTCAATTCATTATATGCAGTAACTACAAAATCGGTGAGACTTTTGTCTACCTTAGGATCATAATGCCTATTTCTAATCTGTGCATCCCGATTTGCCATTAGGACGTCATTTTCAAAATTGGCTAACAGAGCAATTTTGAAATTGAATAAGTATGTAAATTACCTCTAATAGCGTTGAACCGTGCCGAGCAAGGCAGCAATAAAACTATGGCAACATTTTAAGAAAATTATACTCATCTACACCGATCAATTCACATTCTGCTTCAAATTTTTCTAAGAATATACTAGCCGGGATATCCTCAGATCTACCACTGAATTTTGTCAAAGACTTTATTTCGCTAATTTTTAAACGTATCTGAATGCCTTAAATTTCTAAATTTTACGTGACTATCGGTGTTCCGTCGCATTCTTCTTTCTTCATTTTCAAAATTGGAAGCGATGTTCTCTTCTTCGGAATAACAGTCCGGTGGGTTACTGCCCTCTTCACGTAGTCTGGTTCTAACAACATTATGTTCCACATAAGTCACATTGTCGGCGGGATCAAGAGTACTATTTGCTGTCCCAAGTTTTTCCTTGATATTTTGTACTTCTTGCAATTTCCTTACCTGGTTCTGATGGTTGTTGACTTGCGTTTCTACTGCTTCAACTCAACTTTGCACATTCGCAAAACTATGGAGAATTTGCTCTAATTTATTATCGGCTAGTTCCAGTTTGGTATTAATCTGTTGTGATATTCGTTCTATCCTGGCATCTGACCGTTGTATCAATTATTCCATCTTGGCATCTATCTGTTCTTTGTTGGTATTCAACTGTTGCATCACTTGTTCCATTTTAGCATTCAACTGTTGCGTTACTTGTTCCATTTTAGCGTTCAACTGTTGCCCTAATTGTCTTATAAGGTCAGTCACACTCTTTGACGTATGGACGTCTTCAACTCCATTACAGGTGCCTTCATTGCTGTGAATATTCATTTTTGAATTTCGGTATATTTTTCTCTTATTCCGTAATAAAATATAATCCGTGATGATCAAAATATTTGAGACGGTTTACTTTAAACTTCTAACTAGTCTCAAGATCCCGGGCAGAATAACACCATCTAAAATGTAACGATATTTTCTTATTTTCGTTACATTGCCCAGTTCGATATACAATGCATATGATATTAGGTTAAATAAAGTCGTACAACACTATCAAACACTTTAGTTTTATATCTATATATTCCCCGAGAAATATCAATTGCAATACAATGAAATAATACACATCAATTTTATGCAATGTCAACCTTTTAAATAACTATCTTCTCTCAGTCACTTAATCAACAAGAACAGGTTGTCATAGCACCCCAAAACGGTAAATCTGTTGTTACAGTAAAAGCGATTAGAAATCATACAACATATTGTTCTATGTATATTCCTCTTCTTCGTAATCACAGCCTGTGCACTTTTAAATAGCACCTTTTGCCCAAAATAGTTAAAAGAAGAATGAAAGGAACTTACAAATATACAGTATCGTTGTAACCAACAGAAAAGTCGTCTATATGGCTGACCACGAGACGAGACAGAAATATACATATACATACATACATATATATATATATATCCTCTCGTTTCATGCTAGATAAACCAAATACATGCATTGCACCTAGTCATCTCGTCAATTTCTGTTAACATTAAGCGGGAATAGCAGAAAGAAAAATATAAATATATATGAAAAAACCCCACTCAATTCACTACGATGTTAACATACTACACTAATAATTACTGAAAGTGGTCTCCTCTGGCTTTAACACACGCTTTCAAACAGGGTGGATTAGTCATCAATCGCAGCACGTATTCAAGTCTAAATTGTTCACCACTCTCTTCACTGCACGATTTAGGCTGACGAAATGTCGGTGTCTTGAAAAACAGAATTTAGCTTAAAACATCCTGCAGTTTGTAATCCAGCAGTTTCAAATCACGATTTAGAACGGCCAGTTTGTGCTCAATAACTCGGGAACGTTGTTTTACATGTTAGATACAACGTACACGTTGGAGTTCTGTTGGAATACCTAACGTTCATTTCGGAACATGGGTTGGTTAAAGTGTTTTACAACCTGCTCTCTCTGTTGTGGTCCTATGCTATACTTCCGGCTTCAACCTTAAGCTAGGTATCAAGTATATATTACCTTACTAGTTACTCCGCTTTACTTTAGAGGAAGTCTTCTCAATCTAGTACTTGTGATTTTCTTGACAATAGGTTCTGCAAGTTTGGCTTCAGCCAAGGTTTGTTCCAAAAATTGCTGGCCTACTTAAAAAAGTGTTGGTTTGATTCGTTCTGAACTTGGTAATCTTCGTATGAAAGTTTGACTTCAGACCGAGCTCGCTCCAGAAACTGCTAGTCTTCTTAGGAAGCTGGCGGTCGAAATCCGCTCTTTCCGTTCAGATTTTAGTAGTTTTCGAATGTGTACAGCAGAGAATCCAGGTTGGGGAACGCTTACAAAGAGGGCCTGGATGTACAGTCCACAGCCAAAAACCTGCAACATGAGCAAGTAAGTTTACTGTGAAACGACGAAGTCTTTTGCTCCAAAATAAGTGTGCAGAAGAGGACGCCGAGGTTCCCCTGGCGTGATTCGTGCCTTTTAGACGTTACCAGTATGTTGTTTCCCTGCGCTGTTAGGCGGTTTCTCAATAAACTTATATGCTCATGTTGCAGGTTTTTTGCTGCGGATTGTACAATACTCACACTGCCATATTGGACGTTGTAGAATCCAAGTTGGGGCAACACTATACAGAGTTCCTGGTTGCGCAATACCGCGTGAGTTCCATCTGAACAGTATCTTGGTATTCTTACTCTAATCCCTGGCTAGCTGGAGTAGAACCTAGGTTGGACAATCCTACGAGTGCCGAGCTACGCCATAAACTTCTGCTTATAGAGATCATCTAAAATTCTGAACTCAGCAATTTCTGGAACATAAGAAAGCTATCCAGAATATTTGGATCTCATTCAATTCTCCCAATCAGTAGCAAGTTTTGTGTTTATAGTGACCTTAAGAAGCTCTTGCAGATATGTAAGTTGTCTTTATAACATATACACCTAGATTTTTACCACACAATTCACTCCTACTCGCAGAACCTGTACTGTTTCTGGAACTAATGATCAGCAGGTATACTGGAAGGAATTTAATCCTTTTGTTATTTAAATACAACTTGGACTGGTGATTATCAAGTCTTTATACGGATAACATTAGTAGTAAGGGCGCCAGCTGATCTCACTTTTGGTTCCTGGGTCCCTGCCTCAGGACCCATGATTCCTGGCCCGGGGTCAATGACCTAGGGGTACTTAGAACCACCCCCTCTACATTTTGGCAGGGGTATCTTGGCCCAGCCCAAAAATTTCGGCAGGGGTACATATGACCACCCTCTTAAATTTTGGAAATTGCCCAATCCAAAAATTTGGTATGGTAGCCTAGAACCAGGATATGTACCTCTATCAGTATTGGTTGGTCCATCTCATTCCTCTTTATGGGTAAAAAAAATTGCCAAAAATTCTAATTTCGGAGATTTTTTACCTAATTTATCCCCTTTAATGAGGTGTTATTATCTTATATGGTTATATGGGCATATACAGTGGTCCATTCCCTTTCATAAGACATGGGTACATTAATACACTCCTTTAAATTTTTGGGAGGGTAACTGGCCCATCCCTTAAATTTTGGAAATTGTCAAATTTAAACATTTGGTATAATAGTATAGAACCCTAATATGTATCACTATAAATTTGGGTGGCCCACCTCGTTCCCTTTCACGGGTAAAAAGTTGTCAAAATATAAACGTACGCGATACGTTGTACCACGTGTTCCGTTTTTGACCCAATTTATCCCTTTGATAAGGTCCTATTACCTTATATGGTTGGTTATATGGGCGTGTATAAAGGTTCATTCTCTTTTTTTAAACATGTGTATATTAGTGCACCCCTTTAAAAATTTGGGAGGGGCACCTTGGCCCATTCTTAAATTTTGGAAATTGTCAAATTTAAGCATTTGGTATAATAGTATAGGACCCTAATATGTATCACTATTAATTTAGGTGGTCCACCTCGTTCCCTTTCATGGGTAAAAAATTGCCAAAAAGTCAAATTTCGGAGGTTTTTGACCCCCTTTGATGAGGTATTACCTTATATGGTTATATGGGAATGTATAAGGATTCATTTTCTTACATAAGACATAGGTACATTGATGCGCCCTTCTTAAAATTTGGAAGGGGTACCTTGGCTCACCTCTAAAATTTTGGAAAATGCCCAATTTAAACATTTAATATAGTACTATAGGACCCTAATATGTATCACCATAAATTTGGGTGGTCCACCTCGTTCCCTTTCTTGGGTAAAAAAAAATACCAAAAATCAAATTTCGGAGGTTATTGGCCCCCTTTGATGACGTTTTATTACCTTATATTTTGAATATTGCCCAATTTAAACATTTAATATAGTACTATAAGACCCTAATGTGTATTACCATAAATTTGGGTGGTTCATTCGTTTCCTTTCATGGATAAAAAATTTGCCAAAAATTTAAATTTTGGAGGTTATTGACCCAATTTATTTTCTTTACTGAGATCTTTATTATTTTATAAGAACATATGAATGTGTTCAGGGATCTATTTTCTTTTATAAGGCATGAGTAGATTGATGCTTTAATCTTAAAATTTGGTAGAGGTACATTGATCCACCCCTTAAAATTTAGAAATTGCAAGATTTGGTATACTAGTACAGGGCCCTAACAAATATCATTATAATTTCGTTCCCTTTCATGGGTAAACATTGTAAAAAATATAAATTTGGAAGTAATTGAACCCCTTTGATAAGGATGGATGTGTACAGAGATTCATTTCCTTTATACTTTCATGCTCACTTTTAAAATCTGTTGGGTACATAGGACCCTTTCTTAAATTTGGGAATTACCAAATAACAAAATTCGGTAAAAGTTTTCTAGAACCCTTTGTAAATGTTGGTGTCCCTCTTATGACCAAATATTCAAATTTCGAAGGTTATTGACCTATTTTATCTTCTTTGATACGGCTTTATTATTGAATGAGTGGTGGGGTGCTGACTGCCACAGCCAATTATTGGTGCTGATTGCCACGACTGGCGCTGATTGCCACGATGGCGTGCTGACTGCCACGAGTCTGAGAGAAAGTTGCTAGACGTAACATTACCGGACGCCAAGAAGTATGAAAGAAACGTGATGAACCTTAGGATTATGTTGTTCAGACCAACTTCTAACAAAGGTAAACAGGTCTCTGTATGTACACTCATGTCCAAAATTATTGTCACATGATTATAAATATGTTGTTCTAGTAATATAATTTGATAACGAATTCGGCCAGTATTTCTTATAATGTTAGTATGTGTATAATCGGCAAAGACAAGTATGCGGTAAATTTCATGTTAAAAGAGCAGTAAATAAGAACAATGAAAGGAAAATAAAATTTTCTTGTTCATTTAGTTACATTTTATTTTACTCATTATGATTTTCGTATTTATAATTCTTTTCCTATGAAATTTACCACAAATATACATTTCCTGATTAAACACATAGTATCAGTATTAAAAGTACTCTGCAAAATCATTATCAAATTATATTCTTACAAGAAGACAGTTACAGATATGCGACAATAATTTTGGACAAGAGTGTACTTTCAGTTTTGCCAGGGAGCGGTGCGTACAAAATTGGTACGATTTGTGTGTTCTCACTTGAACTCCCTATGTCAGCATGAACTGTGTACAGCTGCGCAAATTGTTTCGAGCAGCTCTTGAAAGTTCCATCAAAAGAGCACTGCTGGCTGTCTCTCACAAGGGAAGTTCAGGATAAAGCACTCGCCTGCAGAGAAACTAAGCATGCCATTTGAAGCCCCAATTCATTAGCTTGTTGTAATCAGCATAAAATTCATGTACGGTTGAGAACGGTTCGAAATATTTAACTTGGAAGTTTATATGAGAAAATGAGGATATGCGCATTTATACGCGTTAAGTACAACATTAGTAACGAATATTGACATACGAATTGAAAGCTATCCGAAGTAACAGAGAAAAACTGTTTCGCAATAACTAACGGGTTTGTTAGATACAATTAGTCATTATATTGTTCACAATAATCATAGGTTAGAGATGAAAATTGATCACTGTTGTTCTTCTGTTTTATGAATAAATGACGCAGGCAAAAGATTCCCTTGCACCATGAACATTTTATATGTGCAATTGCGTTGCATCTGTCAAGGGAACAATTCGCAGAACCAAAGCAAAAAGCAATTTGGACAAGCGATTCAAAAGTTATAGGCATATCATTTGTTCGTAACCCGTCTTGTAGAACGCAAACTGAAACAGTCAGTGATCGGAAGTGATTCGTATGGACACGAACTTTATTTGATTGTTTTGTTGGTACATTATAACGTCCGGATGAAAAAGTTTCATATTATGTACAAATCTCCTGCCATAGTCGTTGGTTGATCGAAATCAAAACACATCAAATGGTTGCACAAATCGTGTGCAATTCTTTGATATCTTCTCAACCATTACGTCTTTGCCATCCGTCACGCAACTTGTAATGGACAATTTGTCTGTGAATGGCCCTAGTGATCAAGCAATAGCAAGTTCAAACCATCAGGCTTCGCCATGGAAAAGAATACTTAACGCATTGAAACGTGCATCCACTCATTTTCTAATATAAACTTCCAAGCTGAATATCTCGAACAGTTCTCAACGTACAGGAGTTTTATTACCTGTAGTAATCAGCATGAATTGGTCCTTCAAATGACATGCTTATTTCTCTGCAGGTGAGTGCTTTCTCCCGAACTTCCCTTGTCAGCTGGCTTCAGACCATCATATCCATTAAATAATACAATAAAACAATTAATATAAACAATGAAATGTGCAAATTGTACATATAATAGAAAAGAAAATCCCTTTATAAACATCCAAATGTATGTCGTTCCATTTAGTGAGAAACTTTGTAACTTATAGGATGCCACATAGATTTGCTGTGATGTTTACTAAATTAATCCCTACTAAATTAATTAATAATCATAAATTTAGTATGAGGGATTAATTCCTCTCTTTCCAAATACAGTTTCCCCCCGGCTCGTGGCAGTCAGCACCTTCATATTTGCAATCAGCGACAATCGTGGCAATCAGCACCGATAATTGGCTGTGGCAGACAGCACCCATGGCAATCAGCACCTATCCGAATGAGTACAGGATTTATTACTTTTTTTATAAGACACAGGTATATTTGTGCACCAATCTTAAATTTTAGGAGAGGTACATTTCTTATTGTCAAACCATTAATTGGTAATTGTTCTTAGAATTGGGTGGTATCCCATTCTTTGGGTAAATCACTGTCAAATATTAGTATGATCATGTGGTCAGTTATTGTCCTATGATGGGATTATGGGTCCAGGACATTGGTACTGTACATTGATACGTTCCTCTTAAACTTTGTAGGATAATTTTAGAATTGTCAAAATGAAATTACGTCATTGGTCTTGAATATTCCCGCCTATGGGCCAAAATATAAACGTCAGCAATACGTTGTACCACGTGATTGACCTTGATGAAGTAGTGTACAGGGATTCATTTCCTTTTCAAAATTTGTTGTGATACTTCTTAAGTTTGGGTATTAATACACACTTCTAGACAACAGTTGGTTCTGCTAAGGTAAACAATTGACGGAGGTTATCAACCTCATTGAACTGATAAATCATATGGTTCATGCTAAGACTTAGGTATATCGAGAGAGGTACGTAGGACCATTCTTTAAATTTGGGAATTGTGAAGAACAGCGTCACTACTCCGATCGTATCAGAGAAAGGAATATTAAATTTACATATTTTATATATACTTACTTTTCATAATTTAGGAAGCATTCCAACCACTGATCAAAATACACTTACCTGAAAGACAAACAAAAAAATCATTGTTTTAAACACAAACGCTACAAGAAATATTTAAAATTTGAAATCACATTAAAGCAATAAGTTTACATATAAAAATAAGGATATCCACCTTTTATTGATGGTTTTATAAATCTATCATCATTTCTGACCAGAACGCCACACAGTCAATCGATATAGTAGTTCGCATGATTCATTTAAGTACAACTTTAATCAATTGTATAACTAGATGAGAGCATAAATCCCCTTTCCTTCCTCTATAGTATTAGCTGCATTCATATCTGCATTCATATCATATCTGATAACAAATTGTATACTTAGTATTTTTAAAAAAAGAACAACATAGTACATTAATCTTTTAAGAGGTCTCGATGCCTATATTACGGTACTTCAATATTTTTTTTAAAGAGACGATAAAATTATAAGCTCTTGTTTACTATCTACGACTATGGAGTCGGCTATGGAAAAAAGAGGCATGGATGTTCATTTTTCTTAACGAGACTACAAGTTTATTTACTAAGATATTTTGAGTCGTATAAATAGTATAAAGACGTACAATAATATCCAATAAAAACTGAAAATCCCTCTAACTTACTACAGAACATTTGAAGCTCCAGGCCTTCATCTGGGACCGAAATCGGGAAACGAATACCGAATGAACGCACGGTAGCGTACTTAGACACGAAGTGATACAACTACTGTACTAAGAGATGAGCATGCGTGAGTCACTTTCGCTTGTCTTTGTGTACTATTGTCTTAAACAGTCAGGCTTCAAATTCAAAGGTAGTTCGACGGGGTTGTACTCGTACGCAGAGGAAAATACAACTGGCATGAGGCTAAGCTGTGTCCATCATAAAAAATAAAACTAATAGAGTAACGATGGGCATCCAAAATTCTGGTGTGAATGAGGAATTGCCCTGTCTGTTCTCGGTGAAAACTTTTCCTTCAACCTTCAGAAAATTGACGTAAATTATTGCTTTCGCAAAATCTGCTTTCTTTTAAGCCCCAAACAGAAAAAAAATGACAGCACAAATTTTCGGAAAGTGTTGCCATTTTCAGTATTAGCTTCTCACTTTAAATAGCGTATATTACAATGAAGGGGCATGCACATATCGCCCCGTGCACCGATCTATCCCCTAAATCTGTCATATATATATATATATATATATATATATATATATATATATATATATATATATATATATATATATAGAGAGAGAGAGAGAGAGAGAGAGAGAGAGAGAGAGAGAGAAAAGTTCCGCGCCAAGGATAATCAACTTGGCCAGTCCGACACTGGAAGAACAGCGTTTCTATTAGAAACAGATCGACAGATGAAGGAGACGGCGATGATGACAAATGAGTGAAATGGTGCAATAAAGAAAGTGAGAGGAAACTGGAGAACCCTGGGAAAACCCACATACATGGTGTTTGTTCACCACGAAGTTCATTTGGCGCGAGCTTGGACTGAATCAGACCACACGCACCAGAGGTGAACGCTCTATCACTGAGGCACCGCGGACCCTAGAAAAAACCTAGGATGCATAAATGGATGACTTAAGTAACAAAAGACAGAATCACGAATAGGGGCAGAGCTGTAGATGATGAAACAAGAGACACAATCGATACGTCTTGGCCATATAATGGTAAGGTCCGATCATACGAAGGAAGACATTAATGACAACTGGAAATTGAAAAATGAGGAAAGAGAAAAACCTAAGAGGAGTGGAGAGAGGTGACCGACAGTGATATCACTGAACAATCTGAATGTGAAACGGAAGAGAGAAAGACCAAGCTGTAGGGGAATTCATACGATCAATGCCGTATGAAAGACAGGAATTCATAATTTTACAACCGATCGGTTAAAATCAAGTTTATTTGGTGTATTTTTGCGAGTACAGCAGGGGTGCCCACAAGGGGGGGGCTATGACGCAAACTGCGTCATTGAAATATTTAGGGGGTTAAAAATCTATATAAATATGTTTGGGAGGGTGTAAAAATTAATCGAAAATATTTTTTTTCATGGAAGAACACCTACGGATAGGCAATTGAGGGGGAGTGCGTCATGGACATTAGGGGGGGTGGGCACCCCTGAGTACAGTACTATACCAAATAACAAAATTGGCCTGGTTTCTAAATATTGAAATAAATACCTAGTAACAACATAGACTGTGTCTAACTGCAAATAGAGTCGTAGCCCACATGTGTATTGTAGTGATTTCCTTCCAGTCCTTCGCTCAAAAATACAAAATAAACCTACAGGGTACAAGGCTACAGGTTGTAAAACGGGTACAAGGCTAAGACATTTATTTATAAAATATTCGATATTTTCTAAGTTTGATGATTTTCGAATTTAGATGTACTAGCTTACATTTGAAGTTTTTCACAAAAATTACACAACCTTTTTACAATGAGGAAACATTCTCAGGTTTAGCGGTGACCTTACGAAAAGCATAGAAATATTTTACGACTGTTTCTTACCTTTAGCACTTATAGAAATAAACACATAAAATTTCTGTTATTTTGCTATATAGTAAATAACACTTGGCCTATTGAATGACTTGAATGAAATATCTTTCCCCCTCTTGTATTCCCTTTCATAAAAAGGAAAGATAACCACGACCAGGCCTTGAAACGCCACTATGCGATACTAACTTTCACAGACACAAAAAGACAACCTTCAACCGAAACTAGCTAATCACTTCACGCTCCTTACTAAATGATGGACGCTTACCTACGAAAGCGAAGTTTGACATCAATGGTTTTGTTTTGCATTGGGAATAAGAACATCAGCAGATTTATAGCGAAATCGTGTGCAGCCATTCTTCTAACTACTCTATGTGATTATCAATTCACTCGTAGTTTGAGGTTCCATGTGCCTATCACATCATGTGCTCTTGAAAATTAAATCACTGCCGATTCATTAATAAGAAAATTTATCATTAATACTGAACATTCAAACTCTCTACGCCGCGAAAGGATGTTCAACTACTATATTTATCAGTGATCTTATTGAATTATAAACATATAACTTTTCCCGTATGTATTTGTAATAAAATAATCTACAAAAGAGGCCAAGACACTTAGTGGAGTGATGCGTGAGAGTTTTTTGTTACTGACAAACTGTAATCATTGGTATATACAGATGATAATCAAAATAATGAAAACAACTGTAATCTGCAGCACGTAAGATGAGTGAGGTAGTAACATTAAGGATATATACGCATTACATGGCCGTTGTTAGAGATGAAATTAGTAAACTTAATTTTATGCAAATTGCAGTCTTCTATCAGAGCACTCTTTAGTTCACTAAAAGGAGTCAATGCTGATCTGTCAGGTACTTGTGACTTTTTACCCTCTTTGGAGGTCGTAGACCTGGAGTGGATATTTCATCAGCACCAATCCAATACTTAAGTGACTCCATTTAGGAGTTCATCAATATTTTGTAATTTTTCTTTCTTATAAATTTTCACCTTTTCAAAATCTTTATAAAATTGTTCTCTGCCTATCAGTTTTGTTCAATAAATACTTGCCATCTGCAAAAACATACTTTTGCCATCTCTCAGGCAACGATTGGATTCCATGGCGAAGGAAATCTGGAGTCACAGAGGTGCGAAGCGGTGTTCAACCGCAACTACACTACCGGATCATAGAGGTCTTCCCTATTAGGAAATGATATATATGCCGGAAGAGGTGGTGGTCAGTGGGAGATATATCGGGGGGAAAACTGTATGAGGAAAGGTTCTGTCCTGAAACTCACGGACAGTGATTTATCTCCTCCCCCTAAATTTTTCGGACACCCCCCCGGAAATAAATTCCTTACCTTCTCCCAACTAGAGGGGTGCAATATTAAAAAGATCCATTCTCGTTCTGCCTAAAGGCCCGTCAGGACTTCGTAAAAAATATTTTAAATGATCTTATCTTTAGGCAGAACGGGAATTCTCTTTCTGCCTAATCTTTGGAGACAGGGAATTCTATGCGAGGAGGAAATATTTAGGGAAATGCAGCACCGAAAAGCATGACTCCTAGCGTGTTTATATGCAGATCGGAACTCACGTATAAAATGGCTGTAGTAAGGAGGGCGGGAACTAAAATCCAAGCGGTCAAACTGCAAGGAAAATTCTGACGAGGACAAAATCCATGGAACAAAATCACAGGAGTATATATTAGATGTACCAGTGCACACCCTCTATGATTATTTTTTCAAATGAAATAACTTTCTTTCTTTTAAAATGCTGAAAACTGGATAAAACGTAAACATGTTATAATAAAAGGGCAGATTAGCTTTAATTACTTTCACACACACCAATATGAAAAGTTTTGGGTATTTCTATTTATTATACCTTTAATACATTTGAAATACGTTTAGCATATTACAGTTCATTTTAATTACGACAAGTAACTGTGATGCTATTTGATTTTTAAAGTCGTTCTTGTGTGGTATCATATAGCAGTTTTTCATTTTGAGTATATTTATTTTAATTCTGAAATACTGATCAAAACTTTTATTTTGCAAAGATCAAAATATGAAATATATACTTACTATAACCGTCTTACATCTTTTAGTGGGTTTTCAGCACTTTAAAAAAACTATTTCCGTAAAGTGAAGAATTTCAGATAACATTTTAGATGCATAACAGTTGAAGAAAAAAATATTTTATTAATCTATGCCTATGATTCTGTCGCTTGAATTTAGTCCGTTTTATCTGAATTTTTCTTGGGGTTTGTCTTCTTGAATTTTGTCCTGCATTCGTAATATTCTGTTTGGTAATTCTAACAGAGGCTGTAAGAAGAATAACTATTTCTTCAAGTTTCATCATAAATTTTAGATGTTATTCTTCTTGGAAAAATGATGAGGATACAACTCTTTATCAGCAGTGTTATTCACATCTACTTTGGTAGAGATGAATATGATTTTTTATCATAAAATAATAATTGCGAGAAAATGGAAAATTGATTGACTCAGTTGCAAGAAAGACGTTTGACATTGGAACTGAAACGAACATAAAATAAACTTAATTCGGTATAATGTCAAATTATTTCACATCAAGATTTTATTCACTTTTTCAGTCGTTCATCTCTAACATGCTAAGAGTCGCAGTACGTAAAAGGTGCCACAGTTCACATCCTCGAGACATGTTCGATTATATATAAAGTAAACAGGATGCATAAGGCGACTCTTGGCCTTTTTAGGATTTCCACTTTTTCAGGTAAATTTTAGACTCACTCAAACAGCTGCTGCTTCCTTACTACTGTATTTATCGTAGCATCATGGCTCATACCTCTTTTTATATATATATATATATATATATATATATATATATATATATATATATATATATATATATATATATATAGAGCATACTTTTCAACGGTACCTCTAGCTTGTCCGTATTATGCACCAGAAATGGGAAAATCGAGAAAAGCCGGGAGATTTTTCGAAATTTTCGCCCCTCTTGTCCGGGCGTGGGTTCACGTAGGGATCTTAATTAAAAAAAAATAAAAAACGTCATGTACGTAACACGTGTTGAAAATTTCAATCTCGTATCTTGAAAACTATCAGGAGAATTTTTGAAAGTGTGAAGGTGATCCATATATATATACGAGGATGGTTCAATAATTATTGTCCCTGACCTATAAGGAGTATTATTTATCCAAAAAGTCTCCCATCTATGCTGTAAAACCACTATGCCAGCTTCAAAGAAAGCCGTGGGCCACTCCTCCACAGCTTCAATAACAGCTGCATTTGAGTGAAATTTCTTCCACTTAAGGTGCTCCTTCAACTTTGGGAACAAATGAAAGTCACTAGGGCCATGACGGGAGAGCAGGGAGGATGTTCCAACACATCAAAACCAGCAGCATGGCAAAATTTCAATCTTGAATCTTGAAAACAAACGGCGGAAAAATTATTCAGTCTGAATTTAGGCCCTATATATATATTACTATTTGGTCTAGAATCATGGTTCAAACGCCATTTTCTTCAGTATAACGAGCCCTTTCCAACGGTATCGCTCAAATGTTCATATCATCCACCTGAATTGGAAAAATTAAAAAAAAAAAAAAAAACGGAAATCTTTCTGAAAAAATCATCCCCTCGGTCCCAGCCCCGGTTTCACGTAGGAACCCCCAAAAATTTGAGAAATAACCAAAGGCACATACAATCCGTATGCAAACCTGAAAACTACAGGCGTGAAAAATTGTTGAAATCTGCCTTAAGAAAAAACAAAAGTCACGCCCTTCCGCCCCCACTTGGCGCCCCAAGTTGAACATCCAGTTCTAAAACGCATCTAGAGTGTTCTTTGGTCCATCCCTGACTTGACCAATAAAAAGAACCCGGCTTAAATGTTTTCTATAGAACCTGAATAAGCGGTCAAAGACGATTCTACGCCATGGTATAAAAATATACCATAAATCCTAAAAGGTTACGAAAGAATGTTAGTGTTCTACATCACAACTTTTTCGATATTACCTTATCAGCTAGTTTGTCTTATATGCATAATTCTATACTATATGCAATAGTCTTTTCTATATACTTTTATTTTCACATTTATATTGTCAAGCAGTAATACAAAATATCAATATCAATATTGAAATACTTGTCTGTTTTTCGTAGTTACTTTCAATCAAATCAACAGGTCAGATAATCGGGGATAAGGACCGTCTTACGCATCCTTTTGCATTGTTTGCTTAATACATGACCAAACATGTCTTGAAGATGTGAACTGTGGCACCTTTTACGTACTGAGAGCAGTGCGGTTTTAGCGGGTAGGCCGGGTAGGCAGGGGCTTACCCAAAAATTTTGAAAAATATATAAACACTAAAAGATACAATAAAGAGTAAATGTATTTTCCACTTTTTATATTAATGGTCAAAAATTATTTAATAAACAGCATCAACCACTATTGTAAAAGTAATTTCTTACTGCCATTAATCAATCAAATTTGCATATACAGTGACTAGCAGAATTATTCGGACACTATAGTGTTTGAACAAAAGATGGGATTTATTTCAAAGAAAAAGCAAATGCAAATAATATGCTATCATTTTCTCTGACATCCAACAAACATAAACAATTTTACACTTCGAAAATAAAACAACTTAACAAAGAATGTAAAGTAGCGAAATCAAAACAAACACAATACGAATTCGGGTGTTGCAAAATTATTCGGACACCTGACCAGATATGACACTTATCGAGTAAAAATATAAAACTCAATATCTAGTAGGCAGTCCTTTCTGCTTAAGAACTGCGTGTAGTCTATTTGGCATACCATTCACAAGTTTGCGAGTGTATGCAACAATAATCTTGGCCCATTCTTGACGAAGCACGTCCTTCAGATGCCCCTTCAAGGTTATGCATATTTTTCGAACTTGTTTCTCTAGTTTATCACATATTTCGAACTTGCTTGTCTAGTTTATAACACATTTCTAACTTGTTTCTCTAGTTTATAACACATTTCGAACTTGTTCTCTAGTTTATCCCACAAATTGTCAATGGGGTTCATATCTGGAGACTGGAGAGGGGGATGGAATGTCTTTGGGCAATTGTATAGTAACCACAGATTTACAATATGAGCTGTGTTTCGGGTAGAATTTGAACGTATCTAATATCCACATTTTTCTGCCTTGTTCTTTAAATTATCTTTGAGAATTTGCAGGTAGAAGTGTTGTTCAAGGAACACCAACTCATCTACTCCAGACGCTGACATGCAGCCCTATACCATTACGCTCCCTCCTTTGTATTTTACTGACGGCTGCAATTTTGTTCCTCCAGCTTGGTATTGTTTCTTCTCCACCCCATTATCTTCCCATCAGAACGGAAGATATTGAACTTACTTTCATCAGAAAAAATCACGTAGTTCTACCAGTTGGCACCCATATACTGATGTTATTTCGCAAAACTAGTCTTTTCTTCCTCTTTGTTTTGTTGATATGAGGCTTTCTGCATGCTACGCGGCCATGAAAACTAGTTCTTCTCAGGACTATTCTAATTGTATCAGGACTCACGTCGATCTCCATTTATTTTCCAACCTCGGCAGCGAAGTTTGAAGCTGATTGATTCGTTTTTACTGATCCTTCCGTTGATCCTTGATTCGTTGATCCTTTTTTCTCGGACTATTGCGGATTCCCGTCTCTCCGTAAATGTCTTTGGACGTCCCGTGTTAGGGAGGAAATGAACTCTATCCTCAACCTTGTATCCCTTGATAATATCACATACAGTACTTTTTTCATTTGCGACATCTCTGCAATTTTTCTGCAGCTTTTATCTTTTTCATAATGAAAAATTGCTAATTGCCTCTTTTCAAATGTCGTGTTCTTTCCTCTTTGACTCATTCTTCGTGCTGACAACGAATTGTTGTATCTAACTGCCACGATAACGACTACAGTACTTAACACAGCCCTCAGCACTAGCGCCACGTCTCATAGTGCTCACATTATTTCACAAATGTCGTACTGGCCGAATAATTTTGCTGGGGAAAATTTGGGTATGATTTTCATTGCGATTAATTATATCCGTTCTGTTGACAGCAACTACACGCTTGATTGTGTTTTTCAGGTATGCGTATATAGCTCCTTTTTCTTATGTATTGTTGTGTACAAAATATGCTTTCATTTCGGAGTCATAGCCCGTTATATGTATTTCATTGGATCTGTCCGAATAATTCTGCTAGTCACTGTATATCCATACGCGAGGGAGCGGGCCTACCTACCCAAAATTAAAATCATAAAGCAAATCATAAAGCCGCCCTTGACGACGAGCCTTAGCATCCGAACATGATGGTTGGTGTCCATAGAGGCTCATTTTTCAAATGGCATCACTGGAACGAAATTTGACAACCAACAAATAGTGCATTTTTTCACCATTCCTGGCACAAATAAATGGTTAATATTTTTCCAGCTTGATGTGTGGAATGCCCCAGTTTGAGGTCCTTAAAAGAATCATTCGCAATTGTGTGTGCTTTTATAATACACTTTCATACAATTCTATTCAACAATGCATTGTATCTTGACTGCCTGGCTATCCCAGCCTATTTGCTGGACGTGTACAGAATTTGTGACACCAGACACGTGACCTTAGACTATCCCTGTGCTCTGTTGCTGATGTGAGTTTCTCGCCAGACGTCAAACAAGATATTTTATTCGCATCAACACAATATTAACACATCTCAACTTCAAAAATGAGAATTCTCCGTTCTTTACTAATTGATGATGGGCTGTTGTCCAAAGCAGTAACCTTTCACATAGCGGAGATATAAAGATCTTATGGACAGGAGCAGATGTTTACTAACTACAACCAAGTAACAAAGAACTCCGTAGTTTCACCTGCCTTTTCAAGAAGTGATGTCAAAAAAATCTCTTATGACTAAACAGGTGTACGTTCCCTACTACAAGCAACTCATCTACACTCTAAACTATATTTTACTCTCTGAGGAAGATAAGAAGAGTCGAAGACAGGTAGAGAGGTGAAATTAATTTTACACTATAAACTCTCTTATATATATATATATATATACACAGTGGCGTATTTAGGGGGGCTTCCGGGCTTAAGCCCCACCCGAAATCTTACTTACTATAGTAAAGTATATGAAATATCTTGCAGAATTTTCACATTTTCAGGCAAAGCCCCTCCCGAAACAAAATCGTAAATACGCCACTGTATATATATATAAAATATATATAAAATTATTGTGACTGACATACAAAACACAGGTAAAATTTTACAGGACATGTAACACAACGAACAATAAATTCTATAGTTTTATCAACTTAAAAGAGTTCACTAACGATACGATATTGTAACTTTTTTGGGTTCCAAAATTATGTTCACAAAATTTCAAGACTCTCTCACCAAGAACACAACTAGATACTTCGTTCATCAAAGGCACGGTTGCTTGCTACTGGACCAGCACGAAGGGCTTTCTGCTGGTTTTTATTTCACTGTTTTCATATTTTAGGAAAAAAAAAAAAAAAAAAACAGCTTCACTGGAACCAAAACAGTGGACTGAATTTCCACTTGTCTTCTACGTTTAGATTTTATAAAACTACAAAATAATGCTTTTCAAAATGCTTATAATTTCTAAAAAGTTTACAGATTATGGCACTACTATTGGTGGTAGAATTCTTTTCAACAATAAGCAACATAGCAGAACACTAACACTTTAGTTTATGTTAGCAGTAACTGCAAGTACACTACAAATACAATCCTGCTTACTTTATTAATTACAAAAATGTTTACGTAGAGGGCTCTCCACGCCGGCCTAGTGGCTAGCGTGCGCAATCCCGTCCTAGATTCCCGGTGGAAAGGCACTCAATGCATTTGGATTTCACTTTAAACTCCTTAAACAACAGGTCTACATTCATAAAGCCTCTGTGCTGACAAGAACCGCTAAACTTCAACCAAACAGTAAAATAAGTTGTCTAACCATAAACTCTTCTAACATTTTCTGCATTTGTTTTCAATATATTCTTTATTATACAAGTCAAAAATCAAAGGCACTAATAAAATAATATTGAACATAATTTAACAGGAAAATTAGCTTTGCCATATCGTCCCTTTGTTCGCAAAATGTCGATATATATATATATATATATATATATATATATATATATAATAAAAAAATAAGACCAGTCCCGAATTTCCCTTTAGGAGCTCTATAATTATCTTTAATAGCCGTATCTAAATTCCTAAACATAACTGTGGAATAAGCAGTTTGATGTTGTATCTCAATTGTAGAGAATTAAATTTTTCTCGAACTGCCGTAACTCAAGACGACAGTTTGCAAGAAAAATTAAGGTAAGGTTCTATTGTTCATATAGAGTCGTATCTCAAACGATTTTCTATTTGTGTGTGTGTTCACCTTAATGCGTGATTTGTTTTAATATGTTGTTTAAGCAAGCAGGAAATATTTATGTGTATTTACAACTGGTCCCTGTGATTACGCTGGCTCGTAGAAGGCAGCCTTTTGAGGTAGTGGAACTACATCATAGTGACTTCCTCAACTTCAAGCGGCTCTCCAGAGAATTCTACAAATTCGAGAATCAGAGGGAAGTAATGCAAAATAAGAGATTTGAAGATGTCACCGACAACCAGCGACGCAACTAGGTTAGTTATCGACCGGAACAAGAACTCGTCTTACCTTCCTCCCCTTTCTGACCAACCATACCAAACGCTCCCCGACTACACCTTATATTGGAATTACACAGTAATTCTCCTATTCAATTTTTTCTTGAAGTGGTAAAACTTGATTTTAAATTGCAGTACTTAATTTAATTTTTGGTACAAGATAAAACACCAAATTAATTAATATTTGATTGCCAAATAATCTGAGAGTAGAATGTTTGACATATTCTTATCATAATAACTGAAAATCACAATGGTTTTGGAATCACACTTGGATGTGCATATGCAGAGAATGAATTAACAGTCTGTTAGTTTAGAATAGAATCTTTAATTATGACAAATAGTCAAGCTGTCTCAAATATTGTATTCGGACATTTTGAAAATCTCTTAAATCGATGTAAGTTAAATGTAAACACAAAAATCAGAACAAAAATGTAACTTTACGGGTTCTTTTGGCTGCAAATGTTTCTATAATGCTCTCGAAAGATAGCTAACTTATGCTCTATGGATATGATCCTAAGGTTGGCGAGTCGTTGTTGTCCTATTAAGTTTCTGAAGTATACTTTTATAATGTTTAGCTTGCTTATAGTGAAAATAGATATGCCCAATTTTTTGCCCTCCCAACCCGGCGCCCGTGGCACGAGCCCCGTTTACCACCTTTCTTAGTTACGTCCCTGCCGACAAATATTTTCTACAAGACCAACCACCTACAATTACACTACAAGGAACTCCAACTTAAGCACTTCAAGAAGAACGTAAAAGATTTTAAAGTCGGAAGCTTAACCTGCGAAAGCGAAAGTCGCCCAAGACAAATATGCAGACTGAACATTTCTGTGCAACGAACCTACCCTTGTCGTAGAAATGTCTGGGCACCAGCAATTTTACTTGAATCTCAACCATTAGGACGGTTTCAAACGAGTTTCTTTCTTTTTGTAGTTTTGTTAACTTCAGGACTGATTTTTGCCAATTACTTTATGGACACGATTCAGTAATTTTCAGTATTGTATGGCGGTGTTATTAACTGTACTCATTTAAGTTATACTCATACTCATGTTTACTTAAACGAATACTATTATACTCTAGTTTAGTTAGGATAACCTACTTTTAATTTCATTATTTAGAAACTGTCTTGAATTTTATTTTTCTTTCATACAACTTCATATTTACTTAATAGTGTTGCTTTGTAGTATTAATTTCATACCACATTCTTTCCTTTTTTGGTGGAAGGTCATAAGCGTTATTAGTTTATTCTTTTACTATTAATTTCATAAACATGTTTAATTAATTAATGAAAGAAGACTTTTGCTTCTATTGTTTGTTTACGATTTTTTTTATAACTTAGTCTATCAAAGATGAATACAGCAACTTAGATGTACATAAATGGACAAAGTTACAGTTTTCCAACTTCAATTTCACATTATTCTTATATCCCAAGAACTATGCATAGTGACGTAACTCATTCTTAAAACTTTTTTTTGTGCAAAGTGACGTATCTCAAATAACATACTTTTGTGGCTTAATATTACAATATTATATAATTTAAACATGTGTATTAACGAATGTACTTTTGGCTACATTGTGTCAAAAATTGGTAAATATTTGTTGGTAAACACGTGCGTAACAGGAAAGTGAAATAGGTGCAAAATTTCAAATCGCTCTCCTGAAAAATAAGAAAAACTGAGATACAACACTTTGCAAATAAAGGGACGATAAGTCAAAGGGGGCGGGAAGAGAATATGCGAGCTAGCATTGTCGGTTTTAAGCCCAAATAAATGATGAGGGCTGGCGACAGGAAAGCCATTCGGCTCCAAGCCGAACGCTTTTCAAAACCTAATCATTACGACTCATTTCAATCTAGTATATTTACATTATCATCCGGCTCCTTTAAAAAAAAAAAAAAAAAGTTTTACGTCCCACGCATCTGCCGGCTAGGCTAAAGGAGATGGTGATGATGAGTAATGAATGAAATAATAGAATGGAGAAAGTGGGAGGAAACGGGAAAACCACGCACACAGTGTTTGTCCACCACAAAGTTCACTTGGCGCGAGCTGGGATCGAACCAAGGACCCCGTGCACCAGAGGTGAACGCTCTACCACTTACCAACCGCGACCCCATTTCCGGCTCCTAGTCATAAGGTTTGTATTCTACTCAAATTCGCTCACCCTCCCTGTTGGTGATGACGCTGAATGAAACTGAACGCCCGAGTCATGGTATGAGATTAAGTAAAGTTGAAGACCTAAACTTCTTCGAAGTTAAGGGTTTATAACTGATACAAGCTTAAAACTAAATGAGGCTTTGAGAAGACTTCTAACTTTGTTTTCAAGTAGTTTACGAGAATATATTTTCAGTCGCATAATAACAATGATTCATTACAATATTACGGAATTGGTCAATAAAAGTACATTCTCATTTCATGATATGAACATCTATAAGTTGAACTGGAAATTAAATTAAGACGTCCTTGATTCATGTACGGAATCAGTTACGAAAAATCCAAACAGAAATGTCGCTGTATTAATAAAGTAACGCCAGAACACAGAGGCATAAAAATGAATGAAACATGATCCGGTTCGCTAGTAAAACGTATTGTGAAAGTTGTACGATGCAAGCCAATGCGATGATGGTGTTGATTGTGTATCTCGTGAATTGGATTTTTACGTAGGTTAAGAATAAGGACTCATTAAGTAGTTCAGGTCATACCTTTCACTCCTGTCAAAAAAGTCAAGGCCCTGGGAGCTGGCTAAGGCATATAGTTTTTAGAAGAAAACACAACACTGCAACTGTGTCCACATACTTTTCAGGTTATAAACATTTATAAAAGTTTTCACTTATTTCATTATTTATTACTGGCTATTACGACTTATTATTTCAGTTTTCTTAATCATACAAATCACACAAATGTTTCTTTTTCTTTATTTTAACTTGAAGAAATCAGTATACACAAGTAGTAGATGAATTGTCACTTGAAATGACCGATATGAAATTAAAGTAAAGTAAATCTATCCCATTTTCGAATGAAATGTAATTTAAAGTCACACGGTTATTTCCTTTAGGCTAAAGGAGACGGCTGATTAATGAGAGTGAATGATTGTGAAATTTGTGCTCTCCTACCGGGAATCGAACCCACGACTAATATCCCAGTCTTATACGCTACAGGCTAGAGGAAGAACACGATCAGGTCCAAGTCAATTCTGATGAAACCATTGATGGAGTAAAGTTAAAAAAGAAAGAAAAGAAATAGTAATACCACCATGAAAACCCACAATACTGTATTTGCACACACGACGTGTGATTGAACCTGAGACTCTGAGAACCACAGATAAATGCACTTTCCGCGTGAACGACAGTACATTTCTCTTCCGCTCTCTCAATTGATATTTATGTTGAATAAAACTCTGCTTTTAATTTATTATTAGTTAAGGTGCTGCGTTAATACTTTATTAAACAGTCTAAATTTCAAAATGTCTTAGTGTTCCCATATTGATCTCTGTGAGTTAAAGTTCATATTCTGCATGAATACATTACAATTCGCAGAATTATTCTTTTATAGACTTCCAGTTTGAAAGTGTTAGACAATATATATTGCAAGAACTGTTAGCATGTATTTCCAACCATTAACTAATAGACTCTTTTCATATTCTCATCACTTTCGTTTTTATTTGTAAAATTACCACTAAGTTCACAGATGAAAAAGCTGCCGAAAATAACAGATACACATATCTGACGAATAAAGAGAATTTTAAATTAAATTTCTTTGATGCAGACTTTGTGCAACGACTGTTTTCTTATATGTGAAGTATTTATACTAGCAATGGGATAAAGAATGACATGAAAACATTAAAGCGTTAATGAATAAACATAATCGACGTTCGACATGTATACAAGGAAGGACAAATGAGAGCTCTCTCAAATGCATTCTATCCTTGACATCCCTAAATGTCCCACTTTTTACAAGGATCAGCGAATGATCATACGCATCTAAAGAACATTTAAAAAAATAATATATCCGCTCTCAATAAATATTATTCTTTGAAAGAAGAAAATGATGTAGGTATAAAACATCTGCTTCCGGTTAACCTCAACAGGTGCACAACTAAAACGATACTAACTTTTAAGAGATACCGATGGATTCTGGTTGAGCTACACTCAGAAAACTGAAGAGACTCGAAATTAACGGCTACAAGAAATGTCAGCCACCCTTTCTTCTTCCTAAAACTCATTTTAACGTGTAGTAATGTGAACAAAACAGATTTTTTAAAAAAGAGGGGGGGTTACTTAATTGAAACTTGTAACAAAATATTTTTTCAAACACATTTATTTCAAAATTAAACAATGAACAATAACTGACAAGCCATACCAATTAACACCTCAGGTTTACCTGTTCAGATCTTTACATTAGGTTTACCTTACTGAAGACACTATCTGAAGGGAAGCTCCTTGGTGGCTAAGCGGTTAGCGTACGCGCCTTTGGCGTAAGAGACTCGGGTTCGATTCCCGGCGGGAGCTCATGTGGTTCAGATTTCACGTTAATCAGTAGGTCCCATCTCATATAGCCTCGCTGCTGAAAAGGACGTTAAACTCAAAAACTGTCTGAAAGGGAGTCCTTCTCACTGGACTAGTTCATAGCAAGCGCGCCTTTGACGCATGGAGTTCAGGGTTCGATTGCCAGTAAGACACTGAAATCTGAAATTATTATAGTGGTTCAGATCCCATCTTAAACTGCAACAAGTTCACATCTCATACAGCCTGAAAAAGGGTGTTAAACTCTAACCAACCAGAGAAAAAGTAAGTATCCGAAAATCGACGTATGAACACTTTAGAGTGTTTTATCCAATCAATTTTCCTGTGTTTTAAAGGCTCTGTGACTTGCTTTCAGTCAGAAATTATATAAAATCTTGAATTTAACATCAATTTTCGATATGATAATTCGTAAAAAGTAGAAGAAAAAAATAAAAGACTGAGTAACAGTTCACGAAGGCCTTCTGGCCGGTCAGGTGATTGAATAATGAAAGGTCAATACCTAACTATATCTACTACCACTGGAGTTGTTTACTCTTAGTTCAAGAAGTTTCTTAATTATCTAATCCGTCAACACTAAAAATGTTGTGTTCCACGACTACGGAAATGAAACCGAGACTACTCGGACACAGGCGAGCATGATCTTTAGTTTAAAAGAAGAGGAATGATAAGTGCAAATGAATGATGATCTGATGATTGATGCACTTACATATGAAAGAGGGCTCATTCGTGGCTAAGCGGTTAGCATACGCGCTTTTGGCATGGGAGACCCGGGTTCGATTCCCGACGGGAGCTTATGTGGTTCGGATTCCACGTTAATCAGTAGATCCACGTCTCATATAGCCTTGCTGCTGAACGGGACGTTAAACTCAAAATCAACTCAACTTACATATGAAAGAGTACATCCCTGCAAAATCCACATGATACGAGCAGGGATCATACCTTCGAGCAGCGTTGCCCACGACGCAAGACGAGATGTAAGATTTTTGTTGTCCAGTAAATTTTGTAGAGATCTCGTCTCCTTTCGTACATTTATGCTCAGATTTTTTTTCTTGACTACCTAGAAGTTATCAGACTCCTTCCTCGTCATGAGAGTTCCACGAAAGGCGTCCTATTTATTACTATAATATATTTGTAATGACTTCCGCATCCTTAAACACTGATGAATGTTCCAAATTGTATTTATACAATCACTTTATCGATTTAGTAACTTTCATAAATCATGTAACATTAAAAGAATTTCTTGTCTCGACTAGAAAACGAAACAAACACTGTCATGTTTCTCGCCTCGTTCCGAATTTAAAATTGTTATTTCACGTCTCATAGGCAACACTACCTTCGAGTTGTAGCCCAGAGATGAATTTCTGCGCCGAGACAGTTGCCTTGCTATTATGAAGTAATGTTGGGAACTTCAATTATTAACGATGAAATGACAAGAGGTTTGCTTCTCACATACTATTAGGAGAGTCAATCAGAGTACAGGACACCATGCGCGGCTATAAATTTAATGAGTTTGGGCAAATGACAGAATGTTCCTTTTTCCCCGTCGCGGCTAATGCTACCAAATATTTTCAGGAGTGAGGAAAGTTAAAGGGTTATTAGGGCTCACATTCATAAATGTTACGTCCAATAATGTTTTTAAAAAATGGATAAGTCTAATTCAGAAGCTTTGCATCGCTATTGATAGGTTTTTTTTTTTTGTTGTTGTTGAACTTTAGCATCTCTTTTCAGCATTATTACTACATAGGACGTGTATTATCTGCCACAAAAGAAAATGCGTGTAAGCGGGACAGTATCTTTTCTCCTTACTATGAGAATGAAATCGAAACGCGTACTTTTCTACCAACTCGCGATTTAACTAAATGTTTTAAATGCCCAATCTCTAACAAAATCGAATCGATAAATACATAATCTTTCTCTATGTAGTTCAGAGAAGACACTCTAAATATCATAAAACTCAATAAAAAGAAGAAAATAGAACTACGTTCTTTCACATCTTGAAACTTACGGCTATTAGCCACATATCTACGGAATACATGAGTTCTGCTACATGTTATTCCATGGCTCATTGGATTCGTACAAGATCCCTACTCGTATGACCAGTGTTCGAATCTTTGTCGTGCTTTGCTTTTCTTGTTCCAATGAACGGTAGAACAGAAAAAAAGATTGGGGGGGGGGAATAAGATTGCCTTATGAAACATTTGTCCGTACTACCCACCGTTTTCCGTGTACCAATTGATTTTTCAAAAAATGAAGGTGCGCGAAATAGAGTATACGGAGTTTACTAATTAAGATAATGTAAGTATCGTCACAGTTTCGGGAAGTGCAAGACACACGCTTTCCAATGATATGCCACATGGTGACTCAGGGTCTAAAGAAAGAAGAAATTGCGTGACCCAAAAAAGGGGCCCCATGGTAAGGTCAGAACTCGAAAATTTCAAATGGAAAGGGGGGTCGAGTAATACCTCGTTGCAAAGTCTCTGCAAATGTTAAAAGAATTCGAACACGATTTTGGAATCCACTAACCACTTTCAACATGGCGACCATAACAATATCGAAACCCTGAATTTCTGGTTTGTCATGAAGAAATAAAACGTACTAGTGACGTTGCCCACTTGACTAAAAAAAAAAAAAGGCGGGCACGTAATAGTATCACAAAGAAGCAAATTTCATTTGACTGCTCGTAAGCTTTTCACACTGCTCGGTTCAACGCAAGTTACGTCGCACAGGTGGAGGTGTGTCTAGCTCTTCTGCCAGTTCTCGCGTGCTTCCACTGATAACATGAACACGCCATTCCAATCTTGGTCTCATTCACCGTTGTCTGTTGCAAAACGTTGCGTCGTCGAAGTGATTGTGTGAAAAGTCTGGATTTGTTAATGTACATTCCTCGTGGTCGTGTGCATTTCTGTCAATTACTTCGCATGGGGAAATCGTGCCATGTAAGTTGAAATTTCTTTCACAAACGAAGAAACATTTGATATGCTCATGGTGTTGGGTGAGTGCCAAGGAAATAGTTCCGCTGCTGCTCGTGTGTATGCTGCTAGGTATCCCGATCGGGAACGTCGTTCTCAAGACATGTGTTTCGCAACCTTGCCGAACGTCTACGCAGAAGTGGAAATGATCAGCCTTCTAGCAGTCACATGAATGAACGCATAGCTCGGCATGTTTGAGATAATAGGTCTGCTGATGTAATAGCAGCCTTCCATGTTAATCATCACACGAGTATCAGGCAAGTTGCTCGCGATTCTGGTGTCAGCGCAACTACGGTGTCAAGGATTTTGAAGGCTACCACATTTCATCGTTACCATGTCCTTGCATCAAGAGCTACATGGCAATTGCATCAACAGCTACATGGCAATTTCAAAGCAGGCTCGACTTTTGCATGTGGTCTCAAGCTCAAGTGCATGCAAATGCTCGATTCTTTGACGAAATAGTATTGTGATCTGATAAGGCTACATTTAAAAGTGATTGTCAGGTAAATAGTCACAACATGCATTATTGGGCCGCCGTAAACCCACAGTGGGTGCAAGAGGTTGATCAGCAACGCAGATGGTCTGTGAATGTGTGGTGTGGAATCACCGGCGGAAGAATAATTGGATCTCATTTTTTGAAGCGAGTCTTACGGGTGCTGTTTACCGTACATTTCTGCAAGAACAATTGCCCATTCTTCTCGAAGACGTCCCCTTAAACATCAGGACACACATGTGGCTACAACAAGATGGTTGCCCAGCACATTTTGCTTTGACAGCGAGGAAGCAGGTGAATGCAATGTTTCGTGGTCGCTGGGTAGGTAGGGTTGAACCTGTGCCCTGGCCTTCTAGGTCACCAGACTTAACATGTTTAGATTATTATCTACGGAGACGACTTAAAGAAATCGTTTATCAAAATCGCCCCACAACAAGGGACAATGATGGAGCGCATAGTTGCTGCATGCAGGCAAATTAGTGAGGAGGAAATTATTGCGGCACAAAATCATTTCAGTTACCGTGTGCAGAAATGCATTGAGGCACAGGGCAGGCATTTCGAATATCTACTGTAAGTTGGTAAATGTGCATCGAAGTCAGCGCCTTACCTATTCTTTTCGTTTTCGTTTATCATTCGTTTCTCATTGTGTTTCGTTTTTCTTTTTATTTCACTTAAGACTAATGTGTTATCTTTTGTCAAGCTGCGTTGTGGCAATCATTTTCTGTACAATGAAGGACCTTTTCAGTTGACGAAGTAGCCGTTAAACACGCCAACAAATTCCTTATTGTAAGTGGAAATTGCTCGCGATTCTGGTGTCAGCGCAACTACGGTGTCAAGGATTTTGAAGGCTACCACATTTCATCGTTACCATGTCCTTGCATCAAAAGCTACATGGCAATTGCATCAACAGCTACAATGTGTTGCTAATGTGTTACACCCTAAGCCTGGAAAAAGTGTGAAGGGCGGTCCAAGTTACATTATTTCTTTATGACGAACCAGAAATTTAGGGTTTCGATATTGTTATGGTCGCCATGTTGAAAGTGGTTAGTGGATTCCAAAATCGTGTTTGAATTCTTTTAACATCTGCAGACACCTTTGCAACGAGGTATTACTTGACCTCCCTTTCCATTTGAAAATTTCGAGTTCTGACCTTACTTTGGGCCCCCTTTTTTGGGTCACGCAGTTTCTCTTTTAAGACCCTGAGTCACCATGTGGAATATCATTGGAAAGCGTGTGTCTTGCACTTCCCGAGACTGTGACGGTGCTTACATTATCTTAATTAGTAAACTCCGTATACTATATTTAGCGCGTCATTAAAAAAAAAAAAAAAAATGGTACGGACAAATGTTTCGTAGGACAATTTTATTTTTCCCCACCTTTTCGAATGTGCATTCGAAACATATCGTTTCCATTTGAAAACCGCAAGAACGGGGCATGTGCCTCCCATTACACCACGAAGGTGGGCTTTCAGGATTTTGTAAATAATTTCTACGAATTCTTTGGACCCATATTTGTGATGTATTTTTTTTATTTAAACTTGATAGCCTGTATCGTTCTCGAGAAAAAGGTAGTCTGGTTCACTCTGGAACACCCTGTATATCTATATTATACAAATGAAAAAGATGTTGTCTATCGTAAGAAAAATGGCTGAAGCGTTTGAAATTATTAAAAAAAAAAAAAAACAGTTAATACCTACCTCGGGTTGTTGTCACGCCATTTTTATTAAAATGCACATCCTAATGGAGAGGAGGAGTTTAAAAATATATGCTAAAAATACAGTACCTCACGTTAGGAAAATGGAACTTGGCATATAAAATCCTTATTAAAGACGACTGGGCTTGTGTCCAAGCATTTTTACAAATTTCAGTGTTAAATGCAGGAGAGGTGCAATTTCTATAACTTTTGTTCAATATTTAAGAATGATGACAAAGAAGTTGCATGTATTATCGTCAACGTTGCGAAATGTTACGTTGCTGGAAATACGAGCTGGATCCACCGAATTTCAGTTTATGGAAGACCCAAGACGACGGGAAGATAATTATGGGTTTTAAGCAACACATTTAATTTCACAGATGTTTAGACAATACTTCTATTGCATAAATCTGAAAATTGAAACACGAGGATGTAAATTAATCAAAACGACTTCTTAACTAAACAATCTATATTTTCTTTAGGTCATAGAAGGTATCTACATTTAGTGCAAACAGCTTTTTCTCGACACAAGAAAAATATGCCCATACTTCGTGTGTATTTCGATTCATTAAATCATTTATTTAAAAACAGAACAAGAAAAATAAAAGTCAATTTTAATTGAATTTTGATTCGGCGTTTGCACTTATAACGATGCATGGAATTCTTTAAACGTCATTAATCACGCACAGAAGGCAAACTCTAACTATATATTTTCATTGCCAGAAGTAATGAAACCTTTGCTGATATACAAAGCAATGGATAAAAATAGCATTTCAAAGGTGACCTTGTCGCTTTCCTTGTTACAAGTGTTTCTGCACATCTGGAGTATGTTAACAAAAGTATCCAGCATTTGACCTTCGCACCTCAACTGTGGGCTTCCGTGCAGTTAGATCCATCCCACCACCACACGCACCCTTACTTATCTAAATCAGCTCACTATATATACATATAAAATCACGCATGAACTATACATGCAAACGTAATCAAAAGACGTGCTTCCACAGAAAACTAACAGAGAAGTCAAATACAAAAATAAGCAACAATTTCTTGGGAAAAGTCACGTTTCAGATCAAAGAAATACGGCAATGCGCTATAGTTCATCTTATAGCTGATACATGTTATGGACCAAACGTCACGAGGTGCTTGAACTTCACAACGTTGTGTAAAGTTGTTTAAAATAATAATAATAATAATAATAATAATAATAATGTGTCAGAAATATTGGACAGATATATCCTATTTTAAAGCAAAAAAATTTTTTTGTTTTATTTTTTACGTTCTTCTGAATAAAATCCGAACTTACGTACTCCACCCGAACTAAACCTTGGAAATTTTACAATTTAAAATACCTGTAGTTCAGACAGCACTCTTTTCTTCAACAAAATATTCGCTGGTTTGAGGTAGATAAAATTTGCTGTATTTTAATTGACTTTTGCAGGAAGAATTCCTTTCATGAATCTTACACATCGCTTACTCACGATGTAATGTTCGTGTATTTAATAC
This sequence comes from Thermobia domestica, assembly GCF_964235325.1. NCBI lineage: Eukaryota > Metazoa > Arthropoda > Insecta > Zygentoma > Lepismatidae > Thermobia > Thermobia domestica. The sequence continues at coordinate 359,632 of NW_027655886.1, read as the reverse complement.
GATGGTCCAAGACCAAATCTCCAGTGAGAGCTCGTATGATAGTATTTCACGTGAAATGTGCCGTCAACGTCACGAATAGCCTTCATGCTGAAAACGAACACTGAACTCCAAAAATATCAAACAACCAACTGAACTGACACCGAACATCTGGGTGTGAAAATGTTCTTCAAATATCATTGTAGTACACACTACGTGGTTTCAATTTTATATGCCTAAAATCCAATTCAGGATAATATGCACTAAAACCAAGTGCGTTATTAATCCCCTGATCCCGCATAAGACCCTAAAATTACGCTTATGTTTTTACTCACTTATCTTACCTTCACCATGATAAAAATGAGCTAGTAATATAAAATAATAATTATAATAATACCACAATGACTGGTTAGTATTTCACTACTATATGTACGAATTTGTGTGTCTACAAGTAGTATCGGATCGAAGGCCTATTAGCCCCCCCCCCCCAAAAAAAAAATTACCGACGACAGCATGTTGGACAAAATCAAGTATAAAACAGTACAAATGATACTTGACAAAATGGCGTCTGTGCATAGTGAGAAATGCCCATCGCAGTGAAAGGCTGGAAGAGAGAACTCAAATGTGATCGCGTAAGTCTACAGGATGATCTACAAGAAGATGGTCCTTTAATGGTTACAGACCCAAACGTGGTGGCCAAAGTTGAGCAGCTAGTGCTTGAAGATAAGCATGTGCTAATTAACTCTTTATAGAGAGGTGAATATTAATAGGAGGTCCGTTCACAACATATTACATGACATTCAGGAAAGTGGCAATAATGTGGGTTCCCCAACTGTTGAAGTCTTTTCAAAAACAGCTATGTACGCAAAGCATTTTGGATTTATACGACAATGACACTTTTGTAAACAGTTTAATGATTATGGGTGTATGCTGGGTGTATCTATTTGAAACTACATCCAAAGAAATTAATAACATGAAACCATGCCTGGTTCCCCACTCCAAAATGGCTTAGGTGAAGTACTCATCCAGCAAGATCATGTCGTCCGTGTTTTCGGATTATAAAGGTGCGATCTTGATTACTTACAACAAGAGGATACAATCACAGGAATATAGATACTACAGGAGCCTATTGCAAAATGTCTGAAATTCTACCAAAGGAAAGAGAAGGGTTTTATCTTCCGAAAGATGTTGCTGCTAGCACACCGAGCAGCACAAACACTCAATTTTGTGCGCCCATGTGGCCCTTGCCCTAACCCGTTATACTAATTCGAAATGGCTCTCCACTTACTTCCTCTTCCCAAATATGAAGAAACGTTTTGTGGAGTACGCGTTTTGCGGACGGTAAGGCCATTAATGCGCTGGAAAGCTGGTTTGCCTCCAATTCCGTAGATTTTTAGGTACATGGTATTAGCGGACTGACTTACACATGTGAGAATTGTAAGACAATACGAGATGAATATGTAGAGACGGAAGCGCCCGTAGATCCAACTGGAGATTCTATTTCTATCATGGCGAGGGTAAGAACTTTCTGGCCTTCCTTTGTATTACGTACACGAAGATTTGCAAGAACGAAATGAAATCTATTCAATGTTCTATGAAAGAATTGGTGGAATTAGACAGGGGACGGTAGAACAAAATGCTAAGGAAATCCATGAACAATATGTTGTCCATCACATATTCACATTGTAGAGCTCGAGCCAGAAACGCCTTGTACCAGAGGTGATCAGGCCAGGATTAAACTATCCTTCTCTCAAAGAAAATTGCTGCAGTAGAACTTAGAACAGGTAGTAAGATTCCGCTTCCTATACGAAAGTAAGAAGAATAAAGATTCTGTGTTATTCCAGTGACGTGAATGGCAACGATATACAAGGGTATGTGCCACATCCAGAGGGAGATTGAGGAAGGATCAATAAAGAGAGAGAAGGAACCAAGAGGGCGAGGGCGGGAGTGAACCTGACGGGATCAATACCTTTGCCCAGGACGAAACCCAGGGTCACCGCATTTCCCGCAACCACCAATTAGCTTATGCATTTCAAGGCTGCGATTCCTCGATACCGTTCAAAATGCCTTTTGACTCCATTATTCCTCTTCGCCCCCGCCCGCCCTTCTATAAATAAAACAAAGACAGAAAGGATATTAAAAAAAAAAAATACTTTTTCAGAAGTTGCGTGACAACGAAAACGAATCCTGTGTGTATCAGGGAGTTAATTCAATGATGCTATGTCATTTCGTTTCAAGGGGAGGTGATAAAACTTAACGACTGTTTTATATAACCAAGGACAGTACTGTTGTGCACAGTAACAGTTGTTCGTAATTTGCTCCTTTTGTGAAATGCTGTTCCGCAAACTTTTCTAGTCGTGGCACAGAATAAAGTATCCAAGACTCAATACGGCACACCAAAATGTTATTCTCCTCAAAACGTTATGACAATATTAATATAAATGCTTATTGTAATCAAATTATTATTATTATTATTATTATTATTATTATTATTATTATTATTATTATTATAAAAAGTGATGATACGAAAATCTTACAGAGGAAGTTGAACAAAGTACATTATTTATTGGCCTATAATGAAGTGGATATACACAATACACGTATCTTTTAAGAGAAAGACTCAACACTGCAGCAACTTATTGATTAAATAACAAGATATGTGCGAGCTCCTCGAGCTAAGCGGTCAGCGTACGCGCCTTTAGCGCGGGAGAGTCAGGTTCGATTCCCGGCGTGAGCTCACGTGTTTTTGATTCTACGTTAATCAATAGGTCCATGTCTCATATGCTGAAAGGGACGTTAAACTCAAAATCAACTCAACTCAATAAGATATCTGAAGAAGTGGAACAAATAAATGATCTTGATATTTGACAATATCTAGGTAAACTGACATTTGAACTAGACATACGGTAAAACAGCCGTTCATAATAATGGATTACATTAAAAAAAAAAACTGTCCAGTTTCAAAAATGTGAAGAGTTACATATTTTCGGTATTACACATATCGGTGTATAAAACACAGCTGTTACAGTGGCTTTGATCAATACGTTCTACAGGAAAGAAATATTTTAAGAAGGAAGATTATTCATGATAGTCATTCATGGAATTCAATGATTTGTCAGCAATCTGTTACTAATATGGTATATGGCCTTATTTTTTTTTATTTTTTTTTTTTTTTACGGAAACGAAAAACTAAAATAAAACACAAAAATTGCCAAAAGTGGAAAAGAAGTAATGATCATACCACTAATGACAAGTGTCCATGCTTGGATTAATTTCTAACTGCGACTTTACTAATTTTAGAATGCTGAATCCAATGACTATTTTAAAACATATCCATTTATGGAGCAATAATAAAAATACGTCAAACTTGGGATATTAATATTTATTTATATCCCAAATTTGAAATATCTCTTCTAAGCACTCCATTGACGCGTATGTTTAAAAATAGTAGTACAAAAAGTGCAATTTTACATTTATCCACGCGTGGTCACTGTTTACTGGTGGTACGATCGTTAACTTTTTACAGAAAGTTTCATCATTGTTTCTATTTTTTTTTTTTTAATAAGAAGCTAGGTGATAATAAGGACCATAATTAAATTTTGAAGACATAATTAAATTCAAATATTCGGTTTCAAAATAGCAGAAAGTTTACTTATCAAAATTTACGCCACTGGATATTGGATAAAAAAGGCCCTATATGTTTCCTTATATATTGTCATCACAGGCACCATCTTAAGGTTAACTATCTTGAACCTCAAACAAATTTTTGAATATGATCACGAAGAAAGACGACGAAAAGAAATATCAATTGTAAAGAGAAAAATCTCACCGGTGTATAGTGGTTTAGGGTTGCCTACCAGACAAGAGTTAAGGCTGTCTCGTAGCGAAGAGGTGTGAAAGTAATGTTTCATTTAATGGGCAATTATAATACTGATAATACTGAAGCGTACCTACATAAAGATGTAAAAATTTTTTTACAAAAATTTCGAAAGCTGTATCAGACAAAGAGAACATTTTATTTCTGGATTGTAATCGTAATAATGATCACTTTTAATTTGATGATAAGTTACCATTTAGGGAAGAATTTCTACAGGACTCGGCTTTTTAAAAAGCTTTATCCTGAGAGGGCAGGAAGTAGATGATTTTTTAAAAATGATCGAATTTCTTTTGAACCGACGTAGGTAAAGGAACGAACTTTGATATACGAGACCCTGTTAACAGTTAGTATTTATTATTATTATTATTATTATTATTATTATTATTATTATTATTATTATTATTATTATTATTATTATTATTATTATTATTATTATAGCACACAGCCAAGAAAAAATGTTGAAATATGATGAAAACGGATCAGTCCTGATTTTGATTAAATAAATAAATAAATGAAATCTGAAATGAAGTTTTACGTTCAACAATTTAATTCGCTAGGCTAAAGGAGACGATGATAATGGCAAATGAAAAAATGGCGGAATGAAGTGGGAGGAAACGAGAAAAACCCGAGAAAACCCATGCACACGGTGCATGTCCCCCACAAAGTTTACTGGGATCGAATCAGGGACCCCATGCTACAGAGGTGAACGCTCTACCACTGAGCCATCAGTCCTGATTTTGGACAAAAATAAACATTCGCTCGCGCGTGCGTCTGTACAAAGGATACGAGCAAACCCTACCAGTTCGTCAGTTGCCTACATACGACATGGAGTAATTTCGTGAATGCTGCTTTGAAATTTTGTTCGATTTGCAGTCTGGCATGGAAGCGTACAGATTGTTGCAGCAAGCATACAGTAATAATGTTCTGCCACACTCCACATCACTTCGATGATTCAACGAATTCAAGGAGTACCTCTTTCAACAACAAAAGCAAGGGGATTCAAGTGCCCCAGCAACAACAGTAAACGAAACCATGATTAACAAAGCTGCCGTCATTGTTTGTGTAGACCGATAAATAACTATTTAAAGACTTGCAGACACGTTACACATTTAGCATGCAGTACGTTTTCGATTCTGCATGATCACTTGAACACGAGACTCATTTGTGTTAAATAGATGTCACGATTACTAACTCCTGAACAGAACATGGTACGAGCGGAATTTAGAACTTCAACGTCTATTACTGAAGCATGGGGATGGATACCTGAATTCAGGATACCTGATGGATATCATTACAGGTATTAATACTTCGTTTCACCATTACGATCCGGAAGGCAAACAGGAGAATTCAGTATGGAAATAATCTGATTCTCTGACGTCAAAGAAGGCATAGGTTGTTCGATCGGCAGGAAAACTGATGGTCATTGCGTTCTTCGACTGTTCTGGAATGTGTACCAACATGAAGTCCTTCCACATACGACGGTTACTGGCGAGTATTACAAGTTTGTTTTGGGAACATCCAACGAAAACGACCGAAATTGTATCCTTCTGGTTGGCGCCTTCACCACGACAATGCATGCCCTAACGTGTGCAACGTTGTTAACCAACATTTGGCTCACAGTAAGATTGAATGTGTCCCCATCCTTCACACTCCCTTAGCTCCCTATGAGTTTTTCTTTTCCCCCTGTCTGGAAAAAGGACCTAAAGAGGAGAATTTTGGTTCCTCAGAGGACATCCTGAACAAGGCTGAGACCGTTTGAAAATGTCACAGGACGGTTTCCAGCACGCATTCCAGGACTGGCAGAAGCGTTGGGCGAAGTGTATTGAACTTAACGGAGACTATGTTGAGAAAGATCACACCAATCTGGACCCAACCTAGTGTATCCCATGAGAAAAAGAGAGCTCCATCGTGTCTAAACGGTTAGCGTATGTGCCTTTGGCGTGAAAGATCCGGGTTTCATTCCCAGCGGGAGTTTATGTGGTTTGGCTACGTTAAGCTATAGGTCGTCTCATTCAGCCTTGCTGCTGAAAGGGACGTTAAAATAAAATAAACAATGCATGAATAAAAGAAAAAGTATTTTTGACTAGCCCTCATATACAGGCTGATTCGAATTAGATTAGAACGAGAAATAAAACCTGGGGTGGAACTCAAGTCTTTCAGTTAGCAGATAGACGTCTTACGACTATGTCACCTGACTCAAGGAATAATGGTAGTATACTACCAAATTGGCCTATATACGAAATGATTCATAAGTCGTGTGGTTCAAAAGACAAATAACATTGGCATGATCAGGGTGTATACAAAATTACACTGCATAAAGATAATATTTCGCGAAGAGCATACACTTTCTTCTTATGATGATGGAATCGAACATGATTCAAGTTTGACACGTGGTCTACCCATGTGACCCCTAAGGTGAACGATCGGCCAGAATTGCAAACATTCCATGGAATAGCAGGAACATCTGCGGCTTTTTTTTTCATACTTTCACTGCCACATAAGATTAGATGCCAACAAGAAAGGGGAAAATAGTTTTTATTATTATTATTATTATTATTATTATTATTATTATTATTATTATTATTATTATTATTATTATTATTATGGCTGCATGCAGAGGAAATATATCAAACTTCTTATTTTTTAATCGATTCCGTATTTCACTTGGATGTAATTACTTGCAAATGCACAGGAAAATTGTCAACGAGCCAAATTCTTTGCTTGTCCGATAGGTCGTGGAGGTGCAAACAGGGAAGACTGAATAAGTATCCTGAAACCTCTTTGAAATCAAGAATACATACAAAAGAGAGAGTTATTACTAGAGATCGAATATTGAGCACTAAAAAATATGCAAAACAGGCACTTAAAATTCAAAATATAGGCAGTAAAATAAATACTAAAATCTAATTCGAAATAATAAACATTCAACAATCGAAACTAAGTCATGTATAGTGTTCAATAATCTAGGAACATGCTTGATCGCTGGTTGTAGAGAATAAATTTTAAAGAGAGAAAGACGCAGGGAATTCTTTTCATGTGTATCTAATCGTACGTACTATCACATACAGCATTCTACAGCTTTATAGCACTTGACACAACAGTTCAAATATATATATATATATATATATATATATATATATATATATATATTAAGGGATTCGAATGGGAAGAGGAATTACTAAATATATATTTAATGTAACGGGTTTTGGCAGTTTACCAAGAACTGATTAATTGTGGTCTAGCAATATATTCTTCACGTTGTCAAATGATAAATTATGCTCTTGATCGTACAACTTAAAAAATAAAAATCTAAAATGATGATTTTTGAATTTGTATAAATATAATCACGAAGATTTTGAGTACGCGAAACATGAATCAAACTCTCTGGTACACTTTTATCTTCTAGCACTTGTCCAATTGTCTTTACTTTGTCTAAATCCGTACTAGTCGCAATATCGCACATTTCTCCTTGGAACCGATAGAAACCTTTATCGAAGCAAGACATTTATGTACTTATTATAATAAAGTCCTCAATTGTGATCAAACTGCATGTATGATATGATTCACGATGGTGGATTTCAAGATGGCGACTTTCATTGTTCTATGTCCTCCCTAATTGTTCCTCACTTTTATTACTCCCCTACATTGATCCTTTGGTTATATTTTATAGTATTTGACATTTATGCGAGGGGTTTCCACACTTTTGACCACCCATATATATATATATATATATATATATATATATATATATATATATATATATATATATATATATAAAATAACAGACAAATTCTGACCAAAGCATATATTAACTAATAAATAATAGCGTTACAGTTTCGGCAAATTAACTTTGCCTTCATCAGACACATGTGTCTGATGAAGGCAAAGTTAATTTGCCGAAACTGTAACGCTATTATTTATTAGTTAATATATGCTTTGGTCAGAATTTGTCTGTTATTTTATAAAAGAAGTTCCAAAGCTAGAATGAGTGGCATTCATATATATATATATATATATATATATATATATAACTGCACGTATTTTAGCAGGGATTATTCGAATCACTTTGGCAGTGGTTGCAATCGATTCAGAAAAGACAATTACGTATAGAACGATAGACAGACGTTCGTCAACTTTCATTATTTTCGAATAAACTATTTTTGTCCGCTTTTTCTACCCGGTAAGTTCCGACCACTATGTCATGGCATTTATTTTTTTCTTTATTGAAAGGCATTGTTTACGTAATTGATATTGTAATTCTGTTATTCCTTTATTATTATTATTATTATTATTATTATTATTATTATTATTATTATTATTATTATTATTATTAATGCAAAGTCGAGATTCGGCTACATATTTTATATTTTATGAATTTTCTGATTGGATTTCAAGTCTTTTTGTTGAATAATCAACACACTCTGTTGTAGGGGGTTTGCAAATATCATCCTGTTGCTTTTTATCAGTTTACTTGCACGCTACACCAAGCTTGGATACTACATTTCACCTTTCTATATCTACGGAAAGTACTCTAAAGGTGTTGATGATCATAAGAGAATAAGTGATGAGATCAATGAACTTTGCGTATTAACATCATTTAAAATATCAGGTTGTCGGAAAAGTCATGTTGTATTTCGGTAAAATATGACAAATGATGATTTGTGGATATACTAGAGCTTTTCAGATCATGCAATAGTTATGTCATGAATAGCTAAGATGTTGAGCGTTTTGTGTATTAATATTGCTCTTTGTTTGGTTTGGTTTTACAGATTTGACCAGAGATTGCGTGGGTCAATGAAAACTTGATACATGACCCACTGACTTACCACCCACCGTGACCCACTCTGACCCACAACCCACCATTAACCTCTGACCCAACAAATCACATCGTTAGCTCCATTAACTTGGAACGCCACCATCCCACAATTCATTGTTTTATATCTCATCGTTTTGCACCCATTTTGAACCTTGATTAAAAAATTTTGTACCCTCACCATTACTGGGAAATTGAAAATTCAAAATGGTGTTCCAAGTTAATAGTATTTCAGCCACTCATTTTCAAAATTTAACAATATCATCATCATCTAGTAGTTTTGCACCGTTTTGCATCCTCTTTCAAAAATTTGTACCATCACCCTAACCAAGAAAATAACATTTCAAAAATCAAAATTCGAAATTTGCCACAGAAGCAAAATTTACGTTTTAACCTGCCATAAGGTAGAGTACGTTTTGCACCTTCCGAAAATACAAATATTTCATTTTGTACCCTCACAGTTAATGAGAAATTCCGAATTCAAAATGCCTGATTACCATTAACTTGGAGCGCCACTATTTCGCACTGAAGAATTAAAAACACCAGCGTCTTCTACGAGTTTTGCACTTTCAGAAAATATCGATATTTCATTTTGTACCCTCACAGTTAATGAGAAATTCCGAATTCAAAATGCCGTATTAGCATTAACTTGGAAAGCCACTATTTTGTACTGAAGAATTAAGAACAACTGCGTCTTCTACGAGTTTTGCACCCTCAGAAAATGTCAATATTTCATTTTGTATCCTCGCAGTTAAAGAGAAATTTAAAATTCAAAATGCCGAATTACCATTAACTTGGAACGCCACCAACTCGTTTCGAAGAATTAACAATATCAGGTTTTTCTACGAGCTTTGCACCCTCAATTAATTTGGATATTCCATTTTGTACCCTCACAGTTAATGAGAACTAACAATTAGGCTGTAAGGACAAACAAATAATTATGGTAAATGCACGAATGCGTGGCTTTGAACAAAAGTTTACTTGACTTTATTTTTTAGATTATAAAAATAGCTTTTAGAAGCTAATTTATTACACAATAGTCACCCTCACTTCTCTTCGATGTGTATTAAGGGCGCTAAGAGCGTTGAATGGAATTTTGATTTTGTCAGTGTTGTGATAGGCTACGATTTCCATACACCCATGTAATAAACATGAATTAGTGTCTCAATAAAAACACACGCTGGTGTTCCTAATTCTTCAGTACTAAATAGTGGCGTTCCAAGTTAATGCTAATACGGCATTTTGAATTCGGAATTTCTCAGTAACTGTGAAAGTACAAAATGAAATATCGACATTTTCTAAGAGTACAAAACTCGTAGAAGACGCTGGTGTTCTTACTTCTTCAGTACGAAATAGTGGCGTTCCAAGTTAATGGTAATTAGGCACTATGAATTCGGAATTTCTCTAACTGTGAGGGTACAAAATGAAATATCGATATTTTCTCAAGGTGCAAAACTCGTAGAAGACGCTGGTGTTCTTAATTCTTCAGTACGAAATAGTGGCGTTCCAAGTTAATGGTAATTCAGCATTTTGAATTTTAAATTTGTCGGTAACTGTGAGAGTATAAAATGAAATATTTGTATTTTCGGAAGGTGCAAAACGTAGTCTACCTTATGGCAGGTTGAAACGTAAATTTTGCTTCTGTGGCAAATTTCGAATTTTGATTTTTGAAATATTATCTCGGTTAGGGTGATGGTACAAATTTTTGAAAGAGGATGCAAAACGGTGCAAAACTACTAGATGATGATGGTATTGTTAAATTTTGAAAATGAGTGGCTGAAATACCATTAACTTGGGACACCTTTTTGAGTTTTCAATTTCCCAGTAATGGTCAGGGTATATATTTTTTTTTAATCCAGGTGCAAAATGGGTGCAAAACGATGTGATATAAAACAATGAATTGTGGGATGGTGGCGTTTCAAGTTAATGGAGCTTACATCGTCATCAACTCTGACATATGATCCACGCGTCTTCTCTACCTACTAAAGAGTAATAAAATCAGGTTGTGAAATTTTAACTAATCGGAATTTGAATTTCTGCAGTCAATCGCTGAAGCTCCGATCTGTTACAATAACGTTGGATCTGATCTTTATGATATAAAATGGTCAAGTGTTTGTCATGGGCAAAATTACGATGAATTTCAATAAAATTATCATGGTATAATTATTTCCTTGTTGAATTATCGATACTTTTCAGTGGAAAAACAGATGAAATTTGAGTCCCAAATCAAGGTAAGTATACCAACGCACAGAAGCTTGCATTAAAAATTTTGTCTATTTTTCTCACAACTTTATAGGCTGATTGACCTGTACTGTAAGCACTCCATATAATAAATAAGCTTCAGCAATTATTATAGTAGAAAGCGCATGGTAGGCATATATGGATATGTGATGCGAAGCACTGTATTTTTTGTTTCTCAACTAATATCGATCGTTTTCGATTATGTTTACAAACTAACCCACTATCAATTTACCATATATAGAGTGCTGCCCCTCCCCATACAGGAGAATTCTTGAAAAATGCTAGGAGACGTTCTATTCATTTTCAATAAAGATTTAATATACTGAATTTCAACTCCGTAAGTTTAATGGCTTGTGAGATATTCAACTTTTTTCGCAAAAATTCGGATCCCCACTATCCCTTAGGATATTATAAAGAAAGCTATATGATAACATGCCAGTTTGGATTAAGGCCTAACTATATACCAAGTCATTTCATTTGACTGTAATTTGGCTGTGATGATTAGGCACACATTTACATTCATTTTTTCATATAATAATATATACATTACAGTGATTCAAAAATGTATTTTCCAGTAGTTAGCTCCTCTAAAACTCACAGGCTGCGTGTCTCGAAAGCGAAGTAGAAGTATACGTCCTATTGCCATTATTGCAATTTCAAATATCAATGTCCAAAAATTTCTCAAGTTCTTTTTTTCACTTAGAGATATTCATCACAGGTAAGTAAAGGGAAACAAATGAAAAAGGGAAATGGAGGCCTTGAAAGTAAAATGTAGACAAATTGACCACTGTTCAGAAGCATATTTTTAAATCACGCTCGACCCTACTCATGGGAGCTAAATACTCTGGATTACTTGGAATTATGTTTCTCGCCACGTGCATAAATATAGCAGAAATCAAGTGCCTGCTACTGGTGGTCTTCGTGGCCGAGCGTACTAGCGCAATGGGCTAGTAATTATAGTTGCTTTTGGTGTGAGTTTAAATACGGGCCAAGGAAAGTTGTTTTTATTTCTATATTTTTTTCAAATTTTCAAAACACTTTTTTTTTCATTAAAATAAGATGAAATAATACTCTAAAAGTGATTACGTTACGTGTGCAGTTTTGCTATACGAATCCACAGTATAAGTAGTAGTAGGAGTAGGAGGAACGGGTTAGAAGCCCCGCAGAGCTCGTTTTGTTCCACCTTGACTGCCATGATATAAATTTAACCTCAACTGCTTCTTCAATTTCAACAAAGTGACAATTTTCTTCTATTACTACCATAATACACAATACATACCCCAGAAGGTTTGGACAATCGCAAGCTGCAACCAATCAGAAACGTGTTTTTAGTTTCTATGGCTAGGGTCGAAGGTGAAAATATGTTCAGATGCTGTCTACAATGCAGTGAGCAGAGTGGGTCGGTGGGCCGCAGTGGGTCACATCCTGTTGACCCACTGACTCACTCAAAAAACCCGATCCATTTGACCCTCTTACCCACTCCAACTCTGGATTTGACAACGCATAGAAGATGGAAGACCAAAAATTGCATGTTCACCATATTTTATTGTTTTACTTCAGGCAAGGGAAGAACGCGCGAATAGTGTTTGTGATTTTTACTGTCCTCAATGTTTGTGTTTTTGTCCCTGCTCTTACAAGAGTTACTGAAAAAACTGTAGTGAGTAAAACGCGTAAAAATAGGAAACAAGGTACTGAGGAACGTTTGTTAAATTAGTTAACTTTTAAAAAAATAATCCAGTGCCCTGAAACACTAGATTCCAATCAATATGCGTATCTGTCCAATGCCGTGTCGTGAAAAATCAAGGCGAGATCATACGGCGGCGCCTCCGTACATGAGTTGTCTATTTAAAGTTGAATTGTTGAATTCTCTGGACTATTCTTTCTGCATGATACTTTACTATTTTATCATGACTGAAATCACAGTTTCAGCATTATTACACTGGAATCGTAAAAGTATGTAATTACTAAATTTACTGCAAACTAGCTTTTCCTTCTTCCAGAACGGTGGTCTTAGAGTAATGGCTTAAGCATTAGTTTCATAATGCTGTGGTCGTGAGTTCGAATCCGGCTGTGGCAATTAAGGATTTTTTTAAAAAAATTGTAATATTGATACTTCTGATGTATACTAACATGAAAAACATTCAATTCCTCTGGGTCTAAGAGTTGAGACGACTTCCTTCACAGGTGAAATGCCAACACAAAATTACTTCATCCATATCAACCTTCATTTGTAACTACCTGGCAACGTAACGTGTTTGGACAAGAATTGATGATTTCATAAGGGCTAAAAACGTTTTTTACTGCTGTAGTATGGGCCAAAAATGAGTTTCAAGGAATTATTTTTAACTGTGCACAAATTGCAAATAGTGATCGAACTTACAGAAAAATTAATAATTGCCACGACGGGATTTGAACCCAGGTAGCTGCAATGGGAGTTTCCTGTTTTCATAATGTTTTAAAACAAATCACCTTAGCCGGAGTATTGTTCGCCACTGGCACCTCATGTCCTTTCGACGTATTCCAAACACTACAGGGACACGAACACAGAAATACTGAGGACAGTTAAAATTCCGAACTTGCTCTTCAGAGAAATTCGAACCCCTAGTGGAAAAAATGAAATGAAATCTTTGAGTTTTACGTCCCACGGTTATGCCGGTTAGGCTAAAGGAGACGGTGATAATGAGAGATGAGTGAAATGGTGGAATGAAGAAAGTGGGAGGAAACGGGAGAACCCCGAGAAAACCCACGAGCACGGTGTTTGTCCACCACAAAGTTTACTTGGCGGGAGCTGGGATCGAACCCGGGACCCCAAGCACCAGAGGTGAACGCTCTACCACTGAGCCACCGCGCCCCCGAACCCCTAGTGGATTGCACCCCATGATCAGAAGCCGAACGTCCGATATCACTCGGCTAATGCCACCGGCTCAATTTGCCACAAATTCCTCATATGAATATAGGAAAATAAACTAGTTGTTATGGAACATAAACATAGATCTGTCTATTTCTACACGTGTTGATACAATTCAGAGAATGTGAAAATGATTTCTGTCTTCTTTTCTTCTTCGGAAACTAGAAGTTGTGGTAAAGAAGAAATGTAATGTAAATCGGGACCAGTCCTGAAACCGATGACGTAGCCTCAACTTGAAGAACGTTTCGTGATATTTTCCTCATTGAGGAACGTATATATAACTTGTTTATGAGTTAAACAAGGTAATCTAGATTAAGACACTCACACAAGCATTAGTATCTTCTTTATATTTTTCCATGAAATGATTTTAACTAGATATTAGTTTAGGTGGAAAGTTACGTGGTGCTGTAGGTGAGTGGTTAGCGCATTGAACTTCTATTCGGTAGACCCGGGTTCGAATTCGGGCCAGGCTGAAACTCTTTCAAGTGTTTCAGTTTCAATTTCAATGCATACTCAGTGCGACAAGCAAGATCTCTTCCCTACAAAGGAAAAGATGTTGGAATAAGGAAAACTGGAGAAGGTCTGTCAATGGAGACAGTCATTTACAAACTTATTTCCAGCAGTTGTTCTAGATTTGATGTTTTCTTCTACTTTCAAGCATTTTGTGGTTTATGTGTGATCAGTGATTTTATTTCTTTGAATATACATTATATAAATAAATAATACATTACATACACAACAATACTGAAACTAACATGTGATGTTCGTTGGGCAACACGCTCTGAAAGAGAGATTCATTTCAGAGTGGAGAAATGTTTCGTGCGTCGTCTACTCACAATTTTACTTGCATAAAGACTTGACTCAGTGCTACCAACTGCTGTCAGTGCCGAGAAAAGTTACGTATAAGATGGGTTGCATCCGTCTAGGCGTTCTGACAACTGCAAATGACCTGGACCCCAAGTAATGGAATTATAGGGGTCCAGGTACTTATGTGAGTGACTGTACAATGACTGAGCAGAACTCATGGGATAGCAGGTCACTGATTCGCGGATGGACACCACATGTGCTCAACGCCACCTGCAGGGCTCCGCGACGACTTCAGTTGTGTGTAAGACGTTGTGGGAGCTTGCTGTGTGAGTGATCCTGTAAAGTGCAATGTCGTCGTTGAGTTGACGGAATTCGAACGTGGCATGGTGGTGGATGCCCGACGCATGAGACATTCGATTTCGGAGCTGGTGCAGGAATTCGGCTTCCCACGTTCAACCGTATCGAGGGTGTACCGAGACTGAAGGTGTCACAGTCCACAAGAGACACCATACCAGGCGCCCAGAGGCGCTCAATGACCGAGACCGGCGACACCTGGGACGAATGGTCAACAGTGACAAGAGGACAACTCTACAACAAATCACGCCCCAATTCAACACTGGCCGTACTAGAAACGTCTCCCAGTGGACAATCCACGCGTGTCTTCGGTCTGGGAGCCGTCGCCCTACACGTGTGCAACTGCTAACCCAGCGGAGACTCCGGCGTGCATTTGCCACCAATCACTACGGATGGACACTGCAACAGTAGCGTAACGTCATATGGTCCGACGAGTCAGGTTATCGTCTGTACCATGCCAACAGGAGGCACCATGTATGGCACAGACCGCGTGAAGCGATGGATCCCGCATGCCACGAGGGCGTGGTCCAGGCCGGTGGGGTATCAGTCATGGTGTAAAGTGCATTTTCTTGGCATGAAATGGGCCCCCTGGTTGTTCTGGAAGACACACTGACTGGTCCGTGGTATCGTCAGCTGCTCGGAGACCATCATCTGTTTCAACACCCTGACGACATTGCGGTCTTTCAACAGGACAATGCGGGGCCACATCGCGCCAATATCGTCTGTGACTGCTTCGACGACGACGCAGGTGAGGTCCAATGACTGAACTGGCCACCCTGTAGTCCTGATATGAACTCCATTGAGCATACCTGGGATGCCCTTGAACGCAGACTCCGGGCATTGGATTCTCAACCCACGAACATGCCAAAATTGGCTGCCGCTCTGCAGACTATGTGGTGTCAACTGCATCCGGACGTGTACCAGGGATTTGCAGACTCCGTTCCACGTCGTATCGGTGAGCTTCACAGAGCCAGAGGGAGCCCGACCAGATGTTAAGTGTCGGGTTTTGCTCAGTCAATGTATATCTGGCATTGGTGTCTTAAATAGGAGACAATTCCTTCTAGTTATTGCGTTAATGTCATTTCCTAAGATAACGGAGGGAGGTGCAGTTTCAATAACATCCGTTTTTGCGCCCCTTTCGAAAAACTACCTACCTTGCAAAACAAAAAAAATCAAAAACATATTAAGTATAATGGCTATCCTTACAAGAACAAAAGGATGTGAAATTACAAAACAATAAAAGATGCAGTTGTTGATTTCGGTGGTAGACTATGCCAGAATTCTGTTCAAAGACAACAGGTGGAAAGATATAAGAGCCTGCTACATAGAAATCGGACACAGATGATATTGATACCATTTGTACCTATAAATTTGACGACAAAGTGAAAATTTTTACGCAGTGGTATTGAATGCTTATAAATCAATGAAATATAGATAGTGGACCTTGAAACTGAAACACCTGCGCAAATAACACAGCATGTTCATGGGATTCACAAGAATCATATGGTAAGGTAAACACCCCAGTCATGGACACTATTAAGGGCACTTTTGACAAATATGTTGTAAATGGAAGAGAATTGTAGTAACCATGTTTCGTGGTGATAGGCATAGTTTACACTTGCGCCTATTAAATCGTAGTCATTACTGCTATAGAAAACGAGTAGAATGTACTATTTGAGTTATTCTTGTAACCCTACTTTTCTAACCAGTAATGGACATTTAAAAAAAAATGGATGCCCCAGTTATGGACACCCAGTGATGGACATACAAGAGAAATCAGCAAATGTTTACGTCTAACCTATTGAGGTGTAATTTAATATGTAACCTGTATTTGTGCGTAGGATTTTTATTTCTTTTACACTTGAAAAACGTTAAGCAAAACCAGTACTCGTGAAAACGAATGAAAAGAGCCCAATGTTCATTAGAAATTGCATGTTTGGGAACAACTGGTGAAAATAGCTACCACTTTTATTATTGAAAAAACAATAACGCAAACGGCTATTCTGAAAGGTAGCGGTACCATTTTCCGATACAAACGTAAAAGAAAAATTCTTTAAGGATTGTATTTTTTTCTGCCTCTATTTGAAGTTCTGCTTTGTACGTTCCATTTATTGTTCTGCGCGTCGCTTTTCTTCTCTCTTCAACTCCATCATACGTTTTATCTGTAACTTTTCCTGCTCAATTTTGGTTTTAAGTTTCGACTCACTATAGAGTCGCTATTGTTCAGATGCAGACCCGAAACTAGCTCCCCTCTAGTTGCGGGCATGTTCAGATATGACAATTCCAGGAATCCGTTCCTTCTTTCTTTTGGACAACCTCGATTTGTCCTCGGGCCAAAACAGAGCGATTTTGAAAGGAGCTGGAACGTCAGGATAACACCATACTTAATTGTGGGATGTAGTTGATGAAGCAACTGCTGCTGGATCTGAGTTGTTGGATGTAGATGATGAAAAAGCAATTACTGGTGGTTCTGAATTGTTGGCTTCTGCGGTTTCTGAAGAGATGTCCCCTGTGTGAAATTCTGTCATCAATGAAGCTGTTGTACAGACCTCTGGTTTTCTGGTTGTTTCTATAAATGCAGAAGAGTGTTGAGCAGACACTGACATTGTTTCAGTAAAAGGGAACAAACTATTCCACGCGTCATCTCCTGCGGGGTTTACGGTCTGACTAGAGTCCAACTCTTTGAAAGATTCATCCAAATCTGCTTGTGTTGGATTTTTCAAAGGTGCAGGAATTTCTTGGACAAGTTAAGCAACATTATTCATATGAGATACATCTCCGGTTTTCACTAACTCGTTGAAAATTTGTGACTAATTTTTTCCAAAGATATTATCCTCGTTGCGTCCTTTCCATGGTTGCAAGTCCTCCAAACAACGTTTAAACGATAATAGTTTTTCTCGTGAATTTTGAGACTCAATAACCTGTTACAACTGTTCTGAAGTCGCTCGTTGAAATACCATTTATTCGACATGTTTTCCTTTGGGGCCTCGTGCCGTTGGTAGGACCCTTGCAGGAGTTTAGATTTTAATTTTCGGCTTTTTGGCAAATGGGGCTGAATATGAGGAACAAAAATAATGTGGGATATTGGCCCCATTCGTATAGAACGTATAAGAAGTTGTATAGGACCTATTCGTAAAATAAATACCGGTATTTTTCCGTTGGGACTCAGACATGGAAATAAATGTCTCAATTCGAAACTGTAATATCTAATTGAGCCGTTTGTTTATGTCTGTTTGTGACTTTCATCGGTCAAATGCTGGGATGTTATCTTACGAATAGGTCATATACAATTTCTTGCCAATACACCACAAAATTTCATTGCCTTACGTTCTGCCAAAGTTGCCGAAAAGCCAAACATATCATTCACATTTTGGACTCCTTAAGGAGCCCTACCAACGGAACGACGTCCCATAGGAAACAACGCCAAAAAGATTTCTCTCCTCTTTAGACCTCTAAAATCACCTCGCAAGCATTGTACTAATTATTTTGAATCATCCCGAATATACGAACTGGAACGTATGCAAAGTGTCCATAATTGGACGAAAGTTGCTAAGCTACGTCACTAATACACACCCACTGTCCATTAGTGGTAAACCTCACAAGCTATCTTTATATATATATATATATATATATATATATATATATATATATATATATATATATATATATATATATATATATATATATATAGCCAGTTTGTTCATATAGCTTTCATGGTACTTTTGCAGTGGGAATTTATATTATTGACACATTTATAAATTCTACCAGTAATTGACAGGGGGTGTCCAACATTGGCAAATAGCATCTTTATCTTACCTGTCATGGACACCCCAAATAATGACAGTTCAAGTTTATTAATATACAATTTTGCCACACTTATGCCTTTCTTATACCAATATTAGTGCATAGAAAAACACACACCTTTCATTTTGTTTATAGCTTTACTATAGGAGAGCTGCCAAGTGATTCCTTAGCTTATTCAACTTCTTAACACAATGTCAAAACAAACGCATCCAATCGACACTACAACTTTACCACAACTGCAGCGTCCGTAGATTTAGCAGACGACAGCCTAACAATCTTGAATGGAACCAGTATATTACGTAGATAATTTCCAACACAATGCAAATTTCTCTGCGTTAGACAATGTCTTATTTTACACGCATTTCCGCCGAAGTGTCCATTACTGGCGGCGAATTTATCCATGACCATTACTGGGGTGTTTACCTCAGTTTATATCGTACGATTGGACAATGAGTCACGTATGTGGGTTCTTGGTAGTCACTCCAGTAGAAAAAATTCGTCAGTGAACATCAAATCGTGTGTGTAGTGCGGTATAATGGAAGACATATCCAACTTTAAAAGAGGGCAGATAGTAGGGGCGTGTCTAGCAGGCGCATCTGTGTCCATAGCTGCAACACTTGGTTACGACTCACGACCTGAAGTATCCAAGATATTGTGTGCATATGAACAGGAAAACAAACCACATTCAAGTGCACGGGAAAACGGATGATGTCTGAAAGGGACTTCAGGTCATTGGCTACGATTGTTGCACGACGAAAGCGAAAATCACCGCATCGGCAATCACCGCAGAAATGAATACACACACCTCATAGAAACTGTGTGCACCAAAACAGTTTGTCGATACCTCATAAGGCCAACATCCATGGTTGCAATACCGAAGTCATTCATCAGTAGCACAAATGCCACAAAGGAGGTTCAGTGGTGGCAGAAGCACAAAACCTGGACGTTGGATGACTTAAAACGTATCATGTTCTCGCATGAGTCCAGCTACAGTTTTCCAAACAAAAGGGAAAGTGTTTCTCTACAGAAGTCCCTCTGATGCACACGATTCAGACTGCTCGGTATCCACAGCCAAATATCGAGACGGATCCGTGATTGTTTGAGGTGCAATCTCGTGGCAGACTGGGCCCTTAATTGCTCTAGAAGGTCGTATCACTGCCAAGGACTATAGGACACTTTTAGAGAACCATTTATAACCTATGGTTCGAACATTTTCCCCGGACAGTGGTGTAGTGTTCCAGGGTGATAACTGCCCCATTCACACTACTAAACTTTCACAGAGTGGTTCGATGAGCATGATAGTGAGGTTGATCATGTGCTATGGCCCACGCAATCACCGGATCTCAATATTAGTGATCATGTATGCGGTTTGTTAGAGGATCGAGCGAGGAAAAGTTTCCCTCCATCACGTGCACGTGTTCAAACACTTGTCACTGCACTTCAAGAGGAATCGCTGAAAATCCCTCTGCAATGGTAAAGGAACTCTATCAATCCTTTCCAAGGCGTGTTGCTGCTGTGCTGGTCGCCACAGGTGCCCAACACCTAATTACATACAAGTTATGCTTTTCTACCAGGTTCTTCAGTTTCAATCTCAACTACCTGTATGCTGGTAGTGTGCGAGAGATGAACAGTATATCCAATGTGTGTCCTACCCACCGACTATGGTTCATATTGTAATTTTTCTAAGTTTCTATATTCCTTAATTTCAACTAGTTCAGTTTAGCTACAATGTAGATAATTTCAAATTTTTGAATATAGCTATATATTAAAATGTTAGGTTTATATGTTTGTCCGCAATCCTTCGACAATGAGATCTCGAAACCACAAAAGCTAGAAATGTGCCGTTTCTACTGGTCGATTCCAAATTTTGTGTAGATTGTCCAGTTCACATTCAAATTTTTAAAAACCGTTTCGTTATTGTTCTATTCAACATTTTAGGAGCCGTTTCGAGCCCATAAGATTATTGTTGCAGGCTAAAACTACGGTGTTAGGCAACCAGTAGAGAAGTTACGTATGGCAGGTTGACGGACATTGCAGGCGCTTTGCTTAAATCTGAATGGCAAAACCTATTGCATGATGGCAACTTCAAAGGCCTCAAGAGACGCAATGAGGCGTACTCGGACGGATATGGACTTATTAGAAAAAAAAATTCCACTTGATATTTGTGTACTTATACACATATGCTACAAACTCACTCCAACACCTTTACATCGCAATTCGCTTCCTTTGTGACTCTTATCCTTTACTTGTGTGAGTAAGGAGACATGCACAGTAGGAAGGAAAATCATGGTCATAACAAAACGATGCGCTGAGTAGACAGAGCAGGTTTAGCAAGTTCCATTTATTTTCTTAGGGTCCTAATTTGAAACTTATTATTATTATTATTATTATTATTATTATTATTATTATACAAAAATGAGAACTCACGAAAACTTAAGATATTACCTATTATTTCGATAGTACATTTTTTAAAAAAATACAGTAAGCTAACTACTGCAATTTGTAAGATAAACACCATGTTAAGTAACTGTTTTCCATCATTTCTTTAATTGGAGTCCTAATTTGCTTTCTCTCTTCTATTCACTAACCCAACAATTTTAAGTTGAACAGTTTTGTACAGCCTATATATTTAATATTGCGGAACATACATCTCAACTGACCTTAAAGCTTGCTAATGGAAATGTATTGATGGGAAAACTTTTAACATACCTAATACGGAGTATTAGAAACATAAGGGACATTCCATGTCAAATCAACAAATCATCAGACTTGACCATCTCAGATTTTTGTAAAAATTGGTGTACAGTTTTATTACAGTGGGAGATGAAAAAATCCCAAATATTACCTCTCCCCCCTGAAAGTGTCACCATACAGGGTGTTCAAAAATTTAAAAAAACTGCATTTTTCAGTTACAGTGATTATTAAAAATTGTCATAAAATGGTTAATATGTGCACTAGAGACGTGAAACAAACACTAATGGAAAGCTTAAAGATTGCTCTACAAGTTGTACTATATTGAAAAAAACCTGTAAAATAAAAAAATAACACTTCAAAAATTCAAATTAAGATTTGAATTTTGAATTTCGCATAGAAACGTCCCTCTGTATTTGTTCAAAATTGTTCAGATTGTAGTCTCATATGTGTATTAAAACACCACAAAGTTGCATTTTGGGTACTCAATGGGATCCGATTCAAAATTCAACATAAACCAAGCATTGCACGATATTGACCATGTGAATATCTCGGTTCATATCGATAACCATTTGCCTGGAGTTATTTACCTGCAGCATCAAAGAAATTTATATTCAATTTCATTTGTTTCTTGATGTATTCATTTGAATTTACACAATTATCCACCTTCTGAACCCATATATTCACATGGTCAATATCGTGCAATGCTTGGTTATGTTGAATTTTGAATCGGATCCCATTGAGTGCCCAAAATGAAACTTTGTGGTGTTTTAGTACACATATGAGACTACAATCTGAACAATTTTGAACAAATTCAGAGGGACATTTCTATGCGAAATTCAAAATTCAAATCTTAATTTGAATTTTCGAAGTGTTATTTTTCATTTTACAGGTTTTTTAAAAATATAATACAACTTGTAGAGCAATCTTTAAACTTTCCAATGGTGTTTGTTTCACGTCTCTAGTGCACATATTAACCATTTTATGACAATTTTTAATAATAACTGTAACTGAAAAAATGCCGTTTTTGGCATTTTTGAACATCCTGTATGGAGACACTTTCAGGGGAAAGAGGTAATAGTTGGGATTTTTCATCTCCCACTGTAATAATGCTGTGCACCAATTTTTACAAAAATCTAAGATCGTCAGGTCAGATTTTGCCATTTCATTGATTTCACATGGAATGTCCCATGAACACAAATCTTATAAATGATTATTTTGTAATATATATCCTTTTGCATCATGTATGTGAAAAAGAAAAGAAAAAAAGGTGTAATATCCCACTATCCCTTTCATGGACATTTGAATTCATGAATGCTGATATGGTACGCAACTATGTTCTTAGGCGACTAAAGGAGGGCGCTTACATCATCTAGAGGTGAGAATTAGCACCCATTTATAACTTCCACTTCAATATCTAGCGCATAGACTGCAGTGTTGCCATACAGGATTATAAAATGAAAAGGAAATATTTGTATTGTGTAATATTTCGCTCTTCCATTCTACTTAACATTTAACATATTGCCAGAGGCTACAAACAAGAAGTGAAGTGAAAAGACATAATCTTTCATAATAATCGAAACAAACTTCCCTTTTTATCACTCCTCCAAATCGCAAGTTGATTTCTTCCAGTAGTTTACGGAATGGGAATAATGGAATGAATCGGCTAGAAGCAATTAAACAGGTACACAAATCCCGAACTATAAGCCATGCGTGTCACCAGTTAATCTAGAAGCAATCAGCTCTGAAGAGATGAGAACTGATGAAGGGAAAATATTTCAAGCTAGGAAAGATCAATATCAAAGAGCGATTGTTCGCTTAAAAAAAAAAAAAAAAAAAAAAATATGAACATGACTATCACAGTTGATTATGTGAATATTAATGTTAGTTTAGTCTCAAACTTTCTATGTGTAAAACTACTTTTTTTTTTTTTTACCACATTAGATAAATGAAACTTTATGTTACAAATTAAACATACGCGGATTTAGTCGCGGAAATCGTACTTAACTCACTATCTGAAATACGTTACAAACAAACAAACAAACAAAAAAAATATCATTAAAATTAAATGGCCCCGTGGATAATCACTTCTCTGGCAACGGTTAATCTGGTATGTTTGAATTTAATAATTTCATTGACTACTATTTGTCCAAAACAAATATAGATACTTAGATTTAAAATGTATAGTCATGTTGAAACACCTCACTATACATTTCTGTAACTGATGTTCTACGGATGATTCAGGTATTTCTATCACTTCCTGTTACAGAACTGTTAGTATCAAACGGTATTCTCATTTTTCAAAACATTTTGATTGTTACGTAAAGACAGTATATGCCGGCATTTGTTCCTTCACATGCAGATACGTTTAATTATCTGATAATTTATTCTTTTTTTTCTATCGAAAATTTAAACCAAATTACAGATGCTATTTATTGTTCACTTTTGGTTACGGTAAAACACGTCATTGTATTTGTCGCATTTTGAACACCCACATTTAATTCAATGAAAGCAAACGAGGGCAGAAGTAGTAACGAAAATACGCCATGCTTATCTATCTATACTCTGAAATCCAATATTGCAGCAATTGATGCCTTAATCACTATAACACACGGATTGGTGAAATATCTGTTTTCTTGTAACAAAAATTAGTGGCTGTACAAAAATATGTTATTTTAAAACCTATTTTTGGGACAGAAATCAGAAATACTAATATTAATGCATATTAATAAGCGTTAACATAATGTTAATAAGCGATAACAAAGCCTTAACATTTAACTGAAAATTCACATTTAAAGAAATTTGTTGGTTGTAATCTATCCGTCGGTTCACGACAATTTCCTGTATTAAAATTTATTATTTCACTGACTAAAGAGACCATGTAATTCTCCTCATTCCGAGAGGAGACAAAGTGATTTAAATCTAATCTATTCTTGTAATCTCTAAACTACATCTAACAGCGCACCTGTAATTGATGTCACGTATACTGTTTTTCATTTATTTATTATAAGTCCTTTTCAGAACTCTGTCGATTACTACGTACACACTTAGACTAATTCTGATATATACAAATCTATATACAAACAAGATCTAAGATTCAGAATAGCTCATACAAAGAAGGCATTTGAAGAAAAACAGAAGCTTCTACCGGAAGCATCGGCATAGAACTGAAGAAAAGGCTGATTAAAGCATGTGTGTGGAGTATGGCATTATGTGGACGTGACATGGACACAAGGAGAAGAGGAAATGTGGTGTTATAGAAGAATTATGAAAATTAATGGACAGTCAAAGTATCAAATGGGAGAGTATTAGAAATGGTAGGAGAAAAGAGAAGTACTCGATATTCAAGAATATTTCAAAAAGACGAGATAGAATGATTGGACACATTATAAAATAGGGAGAGATCAGGTTAGTAGCTATGGAGGAAAGTGCAGAGGGAAAAATTCTTGGAGGAAGGCCGTGATTGAAATATACAGACCAATAATAGGGAAGAAAAGTAAGAAAGAAACGAAAAGTCTGTTCCAAGGTAGGGAAGGGTGAAACAATTCACTTGAATTTTAGTTGTTCTGCCATTTTCGGATCAATGTTCAATCTAAGAGGACAAGAGGTATCATAACTTGATTACCACAGTTTAAGAAACACTGCATTAATGTATTAAATAGATTTTACAATACTTCATGATTTACTCTTTAATTTTCCGTATTATACATTGTATCGATAGTATTATTTTTTAAGTGATGGGAAGTGTGATAAATGGTGTCCTTGGTTTCCTGGTTCTATCCCAGCTTGCGCTAAGGAGTTTTGTGGTAAACAACCATAGTGTGTATGTGGGTTTTCTCGGGGTTCTCCTGTTTTCTCCCACTTTCTTCAATCCACCATTTCACTCATTCTCCTCATCACTGTCTTCCTTAGTCTGCACAGGAAAATCGTGGAATGAAAAACTTAATTTCATTTCATTTTTACGCCTAAGATAGCTCATGTTTAACTAGACGGTAAGTTGTCAAAGCACCGACATCTATCAATACTATTTCTGATTTTCTTTACTCTTATCTGCTATTACTGCACTTCACTGAAGTAACTATAATTACAGCAAATTGCTATATATATATATATATATACAGTACGTGTCTGCATCAGTAATTGAACCTGGGAACATGTGCATAGAAAGACACGAGTACTGAAATGGAAATATAGTGTTTTAGAAATAATAATTTTATGTCAATTGGGATTGACAATAAAATCTAGTAATTTGCATGAGTTGTGTAGAAAAAAAAAGCTGGATTCGCTGTTAACGCCTGTTCCTTGTTGACTTTACTCTCTAGAGCTTACTGAACACTCCGCAATACACACACAGGCACACAGCATGAGAGAAGACGTTGTTGCACAACGAACGAACGGCCTAAAAGCAGTTAGTTCGATCGTTTTTCTTTTAGGGTTGCCACAATGGGCCATTGGGGACAAGCGCGCCAAGGATTCGTTGAGGTCGAATCTGGGTCCTTGTGACCAGAGAAAGTTTTTTCAGACCCACTTTCCATTCTTCGCTCCTCTTCACGACACCGTTACCCGCCCAGGTCAACAAAGAAGTCGTTTGTTATTCGCCTATTATTTAGGTCTGTCTGAAGAAAATCAGAAGACTCCCTCGCCCTCCGACTTCAACACAGATACTGAAAACCACTGATATCACTCACAACACACATAGACTTTCCATTTTTTTTTCCCCTTCCTATTTACATGCTTCTTATCTTCAATGAGTATCATGGTTTCCTATGTGATTTCCCTTCTCTACCGATTGCGTTCTGATTTTACTACATGATTTATCTAGTATTCGAAGTATGCACAACAAATATGCAATATAAAACGAATTTTACACAGAATGTCTAGGGGAAGGTGTTGTACCTTTTAAACAATATACCTTTGAACACATGTGCTTTTCTCGAATTCAGAGTTATCTAGGTGTAGTGATTAAAATTCGTTTGAAAGAGTAAATGAAAGAAAGCCCTACAAACGCGTTTGGCTGTTGTTTACTGAGTGTTGTGCTTGTAATGTTCCTTTTAATTTTTTCACCGTCCAAAACAAAGATTTTTTGTAATTACCTTTTGAGTTTTGTGCTCTTCGGTTTTCGCAACTTGTGATATTTATTTGTTTAAACTTGGGGTAGAATTATTGGTGGGTACAGCAATGTTTTTAGTTTTAATTTCTGTGTAATATTTAAGCTAATTGAAAACTTTTTCTCGTAACGATGACCTCTTGCACCTATGAACATTAATTAACCGTGTACCTTTGAACGATAAATAATACTATAAATAATAATAATAATAATACAATGTAAGTAGTTAAAACAATTTATATATTTTATATAGGTTAGGTTAGGATATAAAGTTATTAATTATAATTTTAAGTAGTTTCTAAATATTATCTTATTGTAAAACATATAAGGTTATGTTAAAGAGTTGTATATGCTCAACTTTACTGTTTACAAGTTTTTGTTAGAACTTCTCTTCAATTTTTAATTTAATTAATAAAATTTCAATTCTGGGGAACTTTTTATAGCTAAACCTTTT
The DNA here is from genome assembly GCF_964235325.1 of Thermobia domestica. Taxonomy (NCBI): domain Eukaryota; kingdom Metazoa; phylum Arthropoda; class Insecta; order Zygentoma; family Lepismatidae; genus Thermobia; species Thermobia domestica. The sequence continues at coordinate 332,600 of NW_027655886.1, read as the reverse complement.
ATTGCAATTTATAACTATTAATATTTGTGGCTTCTTTTTATGTTATTGCCTCAGAAACGTTGTAATTATCACTTTGTTCAAAGGTATAAGAGGGTGTGTTCAATGGTACATGACCATAATGTACCTGTGAACAAAACGGATATGTTCTTATTATATCCTACAAAAGCTATTGTAAGTACATAACACGTTTAAAATCATCCTATCTGATAGCAAAGAGATGACACTTTAAATATACGACAAAAATTGGGGGAAAAGTGTTGAATATTAGCACCAAAAATTCGAAGACGCTAAAAGTGTTCACAGGTACAACACCTTCCCCTACTATCGGAATATTAATTTTACTGAAACTACACACGTAAAACTTAAATTAGAATGTATTATCACATTATTACAATATGATAGTAAGTGGCACTCAAATCCTATCTAAGAGTTTAATACTTGTTAAATAGCGCAACATAATGAAAACAAAAAATGAAAAAATGGAATCTTTAAGTTTTATGTCCCACTCTTATGCTGGCTAGGGTAAAGGAAACGGTGATGATGAGAACGATTAAATTTTGGGATGAAGAAAGTGAGAGAAAACGGGAGAACAGCGAGTAAAACCACACACACGATGTATGTCCACCAGATAGTTCACTTGGTGAGCTGGAATCGAACCAAGGACCCCGTCCACCAGAAATGAACGCTCTACCACCGAGCCACCGCGGCCCCGGAATATACAAACAACTCAAAGTATCGAACTCCATCATGGCTATGTGGTTAGTATACGTACTGGGTTTAATTCTCGGTGGGAACTAATATGGTTCGGATCTCCCGTTAACTGTAGGTCAACGTCTCATATTGCTTCAGTGCTGAACGGGACGATGAATTTGAAATCATCCAACCAGCCAACAAATATAACTTAGACCGAGTGTTAGATTTGTTGGGAGAGATTACATTTTCCAATTCTGAAAAAAAAAAAAAAAATACGTTAGTATCTGACATGGGAGGGTCCCACAAGTTGACGCTAAAATCTGATTGCCATATAGCACATTTGATAGAGCACCATGAGAAATGAAAACGAGCAAAATTTAAGGTGCTATGGACCAGAAGGATAGGAGCTACGGGGCTTCAAAATTTGAATATCCAAAAAATTATATCATATAATTATGTACGTTTAAAGTAAATGTCATGAAAACCGTTAAAGCAATCAAAACAAAGTTGTACAATTTAATTAGAACAAAATGCCTTATCGAAAACCACAAACAGTGTTGCCATAGGTGAAGCAGTGTTTCCAACTCAGCATAAAAATATTTTGTTTCAAATAGTATCATATGCAAGTGTGCACAGATTTAAAACGCACTAAATATAACAGTGAAGTGTGATGGTACGGTGTTGCACATTGTTGGAACTACGTATGCTGAAAATTTGCAATGGGGAAGTCTGGTATGTGGAAACACAGGGTAATAAAGGAATGCATTGGAAAAAAGCGACGGATCTGCATTACACTTCCGTAGCCTCGGTGAATAAGCAGAGAACTCGCGAAAACAAAATGATACACGCTTGGAAAGAAACACGTGTTTTCTAATTTTGTAAAATGATTCTCCAGATTATCTTATCAATATTTGGAAGAGTAGTTTCTTAGCGTATGTCTTTCGTGTTAAGTGACATATTCTTTTACTTCCTTTCCTACATACCATATGATTAAGTTTGTACACTGTAATATTACCATATTCACATTTGAAATATAATTATTTTATTACTATCTCATTTCGTTTTTATCGGGCGTGTGGTCTAGAAGGCTAGACAATCAACATATTAGGAATGCCGGTTCCAATTCTGCCTCGGACATGTTTTTGTTATACTTTTCACCTTACATTTCATTGTTATCTTCCTTTGTCATAGTGCTTTGGATCATATTTTACACTATAGGTCCCGTCCTATATAGCTTCGGAGCTGAAACAACGTTAAAATGGCATCACTCAATTTCGTTTTTCAAATGCATCATTTTTTTCTTACACTGCTGACATTTTGCTATGTTATACTATCGGTGCATTTGAATAAAAAATTCATAGTATGAGGCCCAGATTCCATTATTACAATCTGTTGTCGTATATCAGACTTCTCCATTGTACATTTTCAGCACACGTAGCTCTAACAGTGTGTAACACTGTACCACTACACTTCATTGTTATGTTTAGTGATAATAGTGAGATTTGAAACAACATATTTTATGCTAAGTTGGCAACACTGCTTCACCTATGGCAACACTGTTTGTGATTTTCTATAGGGCAATTTGTTCTCATTGCATTGTGCAACTTTTGTTTTAATTGTTTTAACGGTTTTCAAGACATTTACTTTAAATGTACATAATTCCATGATATAATTTTTTGGTTATTCAAATTTCGAAGCCTCGTAGCTCCTATCCTTCTGGTCCATAGCACCTTAAATTTTGCTCGTTTTCATTTCTCATTATGTTCTATCAGATGTGCTATATGACAATCAGATTTTAGCGACAACTTGTGGGACCCTCCCGCGTGAGGGATAATCCAAATTTCGCGAATTTCGCTTAACAGGGAAGGATCATAATACTTTCTGGATATTTTCACAAAACGAGTACAACTGGGTCTCGCAACGTGAGTGGAGATCAACTAAGAATAAAATCAGAAAGCTAATACTACTATTACTTCTTTTTCCTATCCTTTCTCCTAGATAATAGTTCCAAATTAATTTGCCACCTTTGTAAATACTGAAAATTTGTTTTAATTTTAGTTCTTTTGTCTTAGGTATACCTAGTCCTTGGTTCGATTTCGGTGGGAGAACACACACACACACATTAACATTTCATTGACTTTCGTTAATCATCCGTCTACTTTCGCCTAAAGGGCAAAACATGAGACAAACTAAAAATTTCATTTCACTTATTTATTAATGTTTAAGCCTAACGAGCCAAAGAAATTTGCTGCAATTTGTTTCCGAACCTCGTAGAACATTCTAATTCACAATGGAAGCCGGTTGGTAGGTCACGATTCATGTACGACGATTTTCATTAATCAGAGACGACGCTAGTAACTAAATTTTCCCCTTCTCCATCATTCTGTATTGTTATGTAGGTCAAGTAATATAAAATTGTTATCTTCGGTATACAAAAATAGCTGGCCCGAACAGACAGAGTGACCCAGAAGCAGCCAAAATATCATTTCTGGAGCATCACTGCAGACCTTTATGGCTCATTAATGATATTCATTGCTTGAGGTCGAACATTCATTTGTTAGATTCTAGGAGTGACATTTCTTAATCAAGATACTATAATTTGAATATTTCATGTTTTCACAAATATAATTTCACGTTTATTTGCTCTCCCATTCGTGGTTTTTGAACATACCCATACAAAAAGAATTAACAAAACATTGTTTGGGCTCAGCGCTATATTTTATATTTTAAACGATAAGTTTTACAGATCGATTACACAGTAGTTTGTCTTTTCTGTGATTCTGATGCGTATATACTCTAATAAACCTTATAGTTATCTTTCAGTGCAATGTATGACACACACACACACACACACACACAGAGGCAAACAACAAGCGAAAAAATATATTTAGTTACAAGACAACGATAAAGGAGAGAAACATGTTCGTTTGAATTGCATTAGTAGCCTCCTACATACTTCCCATGGGTTTGTCCGGGTAACTTTGGATCATGTGTCTGTTCGGGTCACCGAGTCTGCTGGATATTGGGTCTGACTGCCTCTACTCTTCCGAATCACGGGTGGTCAGGGCGGTTTTACTGTTAAAAAGAGCCAGCTGCTAGAGAATTTTCTGTATATACAGTACATATATAGATACTTCCTCCCACTAAAATAAAAACTGTCAATTATTATTGGAAACGAACAAGGTAACTTTTACCACCACAAAAATTTGTTCGATCTTCTTGAAAACTTGCATGAAAACTTACCCTCAAACATTTTATTTTCTTCATCCCGATGAGGTCTATTAATTGATGTCTTATCTTAGGCAATATTTTAGTTAAACCGAAATTAAAATTTAAGAGTTCATAATAATTTTACACAACATCTAAATAACCATAAAATGTACTGACGTCTTCTTTGTCATAATGAATAGCTTAATGATTCTACATTTCAGTATCAGATTTAACTCAATAAATGGTGTGGTTCTTATATAGCACACTTCTTAGGTTTACAAAGAAATAACTTTTTTCTCCAAAATTACGCATGACATTTTACACTGGTGCTTTTCATTTTGTTCAGCTCTATACGATTTATCGATTGGTAAATCTCTCATCCTTGGACATTTTCTCCCCTTAAACGCTCATACTATAGAATTTTACAAAACACAGTTTCTGAGTGTATTTGAAAGTATCACTTAACTTCAGTGCTTGATATAAATCAATGTTACAACGTGAAGAAAAAAGTCAGACAATGAGACAACTATTTCTACAGAAGCAAATATGCTTTCTTCGTTCTAAAAATCATAATTACAACATCCTTTATGATTGTTACAACTCCTCAGTTATTTTACAAAGAACAATACAAGTTTCACACACGCCGAGCTTCTCACGCACCAATTACACTCTCTGCACAATAAAAATCAATAGAAATTGTCACAATAAACTTTCTGAAAGGGATATGTAACTGAAACAAACTCACCAAATAAGATCATTAATTTCTAGGTTATGAAAAGAAAAGCGAAAGTAGAATATTCAGAAAATCATAAGTGGTTCAAATCACAGCAGAAATATGCATACGAATGAAGGTTATATGATTGGATAGCCTACTTTTTCGTAGGGAAATCGTACAGAAAATAACTGTTGGCTTTCGCCTTTTACAACTATATTGTTCGACACAAAACTTGTAACTGGAATTTCTTTCATCTGCACTATCAACTTCCTTGATATTCTTGGTAATTCTAAAATGGTTATAATTGCCGAAAATGCCTGTGCGTGAACGCTCATAGTCGCTATTAAACAATGTGGGCCTTATGCAGAGACGTTCTGACGTGTGATTAGTGCCATACTAAAGAGTTCGACTAACATAAGTTTGCTGCAGTAGTCAAGTCTTTGGTATGACACTAGTCGTTCGTCAAAACCACTCTGCATAAGGCGGTGTATCTCCATAGTTTCTGTGAGAGATAGTACAGCACTAACATATAAGCTAAATTTACATGTAGAACGGAACATAAACAAGCGAAACTATCTCACATTAAATATTCGATGGGATTGTACTTGACGTATATATATATACAGGGTTTGTATGATAAGTAATGAGACCAGGTCTGGAAACATTGTTTTATTGATCTGATCTGTACAGGGACTTAAAAGCTTTCGAAGTACTCTCCTCTTGCGTCGATGCACTTCTGCAATCGATGTTTCCACGCTGCAAACGCCCCCTGGAAGTCAGCAGCCGGCATGTCCTTTAGAAATGTGGTCACGGCTGCTTGGATGGCTGTGACGTCTGCAAAACGGGTTCCTTTCAAGCGTGGCTTCAGCTTCGGGAAGAGGAAGAAGTCGGCCGGGCTCACATCTGGGCTGTAGGGTGGTTGTGGAAGGACTTCCACCCCAATCCGGGTCAAAAAGGAGGTCACTAAGAAGGCGGTGTGGGCAGGGGCATTGTCGTGATGCAACTTCCACCGGCTAGCGATCGCCGGTCTTTTCCGCTTGACGCTCCTGTGCAGTCTCTCAAGGACTTGTTTGTAGAAGGCGGCGTTGACGGCTTGTCCTTGGGGTACAAACTCCTTGTGGACCACCCCCACATTGTCAAAAAAAACAATCAACATTGTTTTCACCTTTGACTTCGACATTCTGGCCTTCTTGGGGCGCGGGGACGCAGGAGTGTGCCACTCCGCGCTTTGACGTTTCGTTTCAGGGTCGTACTGGAACACCCACGACTCGTCACCTGTTATGACGTCATCTTCAAAGTTAGGGTCACTGTTCATGAGGTTCAACAGTTCCTGACAACAATCAACACGTCGTTGCTTTTGTTCGTCAGTCAACACTCGCGGCACCAGTTTCGCACAGATTTTTCTCATTCCCAATTGTTCCGTCACAATCTTGTGCACTGTTGTGTGGTTCATATCGAGTTCATCAGCAATCAATCTCAACGATAATCGACGGTCTGAGTTCAGGAGATTCCTCACTTTTGCCACAGTTTCGTCCGTAGTCACTGATGTCGGGCGTCCAGCCCTCTCCAGATCCTCAACGCTTTCCCGGCCGTTCCGGAACGCACTGTGCCAACGAAACACCTGGGCTTTGGATAGGGCTTCCTCTTTGTAGGCCTCCGTGATGAGAGAAAGCGTCTGAGTAGCCGTTTTCCCCAGGCGAACGCAAAATTTGATCGCATAACGCTGTTCGATGGAACCCTCCATGTTTGTTGATTTTCCGCCGTGACAAGAATGTTCACAAGGGCTTTGTCCAAGGCTTGTCCGCGCTCCACTAAGGCTCGGAGCCAACTGACGCGCGGTGCGTTGCTTTGCTCGGACCCCCCCCTACATCCTCCATCACCGACAAACCCGCTCCAGCGACACGCGCGCCGCGGCGCGGCGAGTCTCATTACTTATCATACAGACCTTGTATATATGGTGTTTCAAAACAACACCAACAACGTTTGGAGCTGATTCCTGACTCAAAATAAGACAAAAAGTATAGACCAACTTGGATGTACAAATGTTTCCTTTTGGAGTTATAGGCTGCCGAAATCATGAAAAATTGAAATTTAAATATCCATAGCTCCAAAACAACGGGACCTATCGCAGTCGGGTCAAGACTTCACGTAGGAACTACTACGTGCCCTATCCGAAAATCCATATTTCAAAATCCTGCGGTACTTCCGCAACAGTTTTTATAGAGGAAGTTTGGCTACGGGCATATAATTTGAAATACTCACCAACTACTTCTATAAAAATTCTGAATTGTACCTATGTTCGTGTTATTCTAAATTGTACCAACCACTATGATTTTCGCCAACCTGATTACTAGAAGAATTGCTGTCTTCTCCCAGGACAAATTTTTGTTTCTTACTCCATTTAGACCAATTTGGTATTTTTGACCCTACTTTTAGTACGCAATCCTTCTCATATGACACATGAACATCACTGAACATTAGTCTAACACGAAAGAAAAACAAATAGGAATGTACAAAATACTGTACAATAAATTATACATTCTAAGCAAAGCCATCCATGTTTTAGTTTTAAATGAGCTGAAACATGTAAGTAAAATATCTTTAGGTATTCGTTCGTCTTAAGATATTTCAATTTGCCTCCATTGAGCTTTACTTTTCAACTTTGTTAGTAAATTAAAATTACGTCAGGTAAATATGTCTGTTGAATATAGCAAACTGAGAGCATGTATTACTTGAAGATCAGCAACTTTTATTAGAAGACGGGTTATGTTGATATCCATTGCAACGTCTTTAATAATAATAATAATAATAATAATAATAATAATAATAATAATAATAATAATAATAATAATAATAATAATAATAATCACATTCTTAGCGTTTAACAGTTGAAAATACCCAAACATAAGAAGTACGCTAATCGACAAATTTCACTGAGCTAATAAACACAATGATGCGGGTGAATGTAAATCTTGATGCGTAGTTTTTTTGAGAAAATAGAGAAAACTTTTTCATTGGTAAGCCTATAAATTGACACTACGATAACCACGCCATCTATTAGGATGAAACTGACACTGAAGTATAATCCCATCAAGCTTTTCATTACGACACTAGCAAGGTGACTGTTGTTGTTGTTGAGTTCAGTTTAGCATCCCTTTCAGCAGCGAACAGGTGGACCTACTGATTAACGTGGAATCTCAAACCATGAGCTCCCTCCGGGAATCGAATCCGGGTCTCCCTCGCCAAAGGTGCATACGCTAACTGCTTTAGCCACGGAGGGGCTAGACACTCGCAAGATAAGTACATACTGTCATAAAATAAAATCCAAAATAATTATCAACCTTAAATCAATATTGTTTTATTAGGCCCTATATTGTTCAATCGATACGGCGCTAAAAAGTATGTCTTCGTTACCATCATCTCTTGTATATTAAAAAATGTAGATTGTATCTATTCTCTGTCTTTTCCTCATTGTAACACATATACTCGTAACAGTGATACACATGCACCTAATTGTGACACATATTTCCACATACACTACTTGTAACCAGGCCCGTATTTAGGTAAGTGCTGTTCTGTGCTCGAGCAGAGGGCGGCAAAGTTTTGGATTTTTTAAAGATTCACAATAAAGTAATATTTAAAAGTAGCAACCCGCAGTCCCGTGCAAGTGCGAGAAAATATGTTAGTGTGTTTTATTCGATCTAATTACAGCAATTACTAATTAGCTAGTTTATCTCATTATTTTTAAAAGTCATTCTCTCCCACCCCAAGGGGTAAGGGAGAACTTGAACATCATGAAAACTGATACCGTTAAACTCAGCGACCTCGAAAACTATGAATTCAATACTAATATCTGTCGTTTTCAGTTACTTTTAAAATCTCGCCCCCTCCCTGGGGACTTTGATGTTGAATTGGATTAAAACTGTCACTATTTACCTCAGTTACCCCAAAATATAAATTCAATTCTAATATTGGCCGTTTTCGATTATTTTTTTAAATGGGGTCGCGGTGGCTCAGTGGTAGAGCGTTCACCTCTGGTGCTTGGGGTCCCGGGTTCGATCCCATCCCCCGCCAAGTGAACTTTGTGGTGGACAAACACCGTGTGCGTGGGTTTTCTCGGGGTTCTCCCGTTTCCTCCCACTTTCTTCATTCCATCATTTCATTCATTACTCATCATCACCGTCTCCTTTAGCCTAACAGGCATAACCGTGGGACGTAAAACTCAAAGATTTCATTTCATTTTATTTTTTATTTTTTAAATGTCCCCATGTTATTCTTTAGCTGTTGTAAAATCACGGTTTGTTTCCTTGTTTGAGACAAGTTTGTGCGGGGAGGAGGCAAATTATTTAGAGCACAGAGGTACACAGTATATATATATAAATACGGGCCTGCTTGTAACGATTAGTATATAATTCAAGACGGAATAACTACATCGACTAATACATGTTACACACTTAATCAAACACCCAGACAAAACAGTTTACACCCAATAAGTAAGCTTTTTTTTTCTGTACAATATGACCAACTTACAATCGCAATTTGTGTCAAAATTAGGACACCGTAACATTTGTAGTTATAAAGTGACGCCTTTAAAGATTCTTGACTTCTATTGCTACACCTACAACCGTTACGTCATTCCTCCATCAGAATCACCTCTCGCTCGGCCTTCTTCAAGAAGTTCTTTTCACAACTTAAAAAAAAAAGTAATTTGAATTTTAAAACTCTCTTCGTACAAACTCATACGCATTTTTTCTTCTTCCAAAGAAAAGAAACACTTCACGAAGATTATGTAATCCGTTAATATACAATCAATTTCACATCAACACAATCATTTGAAAACGCCTATAGTTTAGCACTCACCACTTCGACCTCTAAAATAAACAGCCTTCTTCAGTTTACAGTAAGAGCTTGCATACCAATATTACTAATGTGTAATACGATTTTTATGGTGGACAAGTAGTCCTATGTTAAGTATGCAAATAAAAATAAACATACCGAACCACATCGAAGTAGGAATTTTGGAAAGCATTATTATGCTCATTACAAAGAAAGAGGAAGGGGAACAGAAACTAAACACTCAACATCAAAGATATAACCTTCTTAACTAGTCCTCTTAAAATTCGGATAATTTCATATTCTCATATCTTAACAGTAAACATGCTATTACCATTACAAAGCGGCAATAGGCACAATTTACAGATGACAGAGAGTTGAGTGTGCGTTTGTTTTCGTTTCACTAGATATAAAAGGTATTGAAATTATCTGTACCACGCCAAATATTATTGAAGAAGTAATCACTATCATAAAAAGAAATGCATCTTCCATGTATCAGATAAAGCTAATCGTGGAAATGTTTGGAAAAGGAGTTCTGACAGCACATTTGTGATCGTCGCAGTCAGTAAATGTAGAAGTGGGTTCATGCCCGGCATGATTTCTACACTCTACAGAAAAATCAACCATGGGGAACATTTGAGGTGTTCCAAATAGTAAATTAAAGGCGAACTCAACAACAGTTTGTTCCTGAAAATGCACTCTGAGAGATCGAAATAACAGCCCCATTATTTTGAAACAGTAATTTCTAAGGGAAAGAGGAACGACTTACACAAACTATACAAACAGGGACGAGAACTGGCTCCCGCAGACCAGTTTGGCATTACTACTCGAACACATCAAATTACTTTTTGAACGTTGATATTTCATATTAACTTTGGTTGAGTTCATCCTTACTACCTGGAAAGCCTCATATTATATCATGTGTTCTGTAGATAGAGTTTCAATCTAGAGTGCAAAAAGTTGGTCTGGAAATGGGGTGGAGGGATGAAAATTTTCATTGTTCTTGGCTGTTTATGACTTTCTTATTCAGTTACCACCTTTGCTTTCAAGTAGCTGCTTTTACAATTAAGAAAGTACATTTATAACATACGGTACTTGTAAATCCTATGTTCGGTCTAAGGGATGAATATCTTGACTGGATTTAAAACTGGCGTTGCACTCTTCGCCTGAAAATGTTAAGTTATGCAACCCAACCTAATACATGTTATTTTGCTTGACTAAACTCAAGTTAGTAGGGCCTCCAAAAAACAAAAAAACTCATCATCTCTGAAGTACACAACCTGTGTATAGTGTTTCCCCTTCTCGAATACAGAGGTTGTTCAGCCTACGTTTGGCCGATTTCGTTCATTCCCCCTCCCGGACAGAATGAACTCACCCGATCTGACTCGTGGCGTCCTGCAGTATTGTGCAGTGGCTTCCTGGGACGGAGTTGTTTTTCCGCGCGGACGACAATAACGCACAAAACAACACCACTGTTGTGAGTGTTGTGTTAAATTTGTTTCCAAGTGTGTGGGTTTCCGCTTTGTGACCAAAATGCCGCCCAAACTAATCTGGTTTTGGGAAGACTATGTTGCGGCTCTTTATGACGCCCACTTTAGTGTTTCTGTCATTAGAAAACAGTGCAAGAAGAATGGTTGCAACATCAATTTAAGTGGAATGAAAAATGTTATTAAAGAGCACAAGGGACACAAAGCTCCACCATTTCGATCATCAACGAAGTTGCCTAGGAAGCGGGAATGCACCAAGGCCACCTCCACCATGCAGAGGAAACTTCGCGAAATGGCAATGCAAGAAAATCCGCCAACACAAAGGTGTATGGCTAATCGTCTTGACGTGTTTTTGGGATCTGTGAGCCTGACGTTACACTATCAACTCAAGCTGGAAAAAGTCATGAAAGCTCGCGGCCATCTTCTCACGGATGCCCACCAAAAGGAACGAGAGTGTAAGGCCCGCAAGCTGTACGAACGGCATCTGGCAAAACAAAGGTGGATGTACGTCGTAACGCTCGATGAAGCATGGATTTGCCTTTTCGACTGCGGCAAACCGAGCCATCATGTGCCGAGAGAAAGGCACCCAGAACTTCAGAAGGTGGATCCGTGTCTGGAAAGAACCCTTTCCAAAAGGGTTCATGGTCGTTACTGACTACTGTTACCGAGGTAAACTGAAGATTCGTAGGGTGGCGAAGAACTGCAAAATAAATTCGCAGTATTTTCAGGAGCAGATCATGCGGCCGATCTACGAGCATGAGATTCCAACAATGTACGGAAATGACGCCAATCTAGTTGGCATTCACATGGACAAGGCCTCATCACATACCTCAGATCGTCCCTCGCATTCTACAGGGAGATGGAGGAGGCAAGTGGTATACAGGTGATACCTTTCAATGAGGTACCAGTTAAATCTCCAGATGCAAGTCCTATGGACTATTGTGGAAGGACTTTGGAAAACTGTGCAAAGGGAATGGGACAAGATTCCCCTCCCAGTTCTTCAGAGAAGCCTATTACAGTGGAAATTACGCTGTCGGGCTATTGTTAGGAACCAAGGGAAACACATCGAGCACTTACGGACGTGGCGCCATGGATTCTTCTAAATTTTTTTAGGTAAGTCGAAATTGGCCGAATATAGACTAAACAACCTCTGTACACTTCGAGGTATGCTTCCACAAAATTGCGAGCTTCTAACCACGTTATTAACTGAAATTCTAGTTTATGCATAAATAGTAAATTGTAATTTCGTGGCATAAAATCTACCCATCACATTTTTTGTAGAACTATTGATAACACTATTAATCTCTTTACTACAGCGTTTATGTCGTTGAATATTATTCTAATAGCTCTACAAACAATTCTCTGAACTAGAAAACGCACTGTGACTACTAATTTAACCTTTTTTTCCCCTATCGATTCTTTAATTCTTGACACTTTTTCATGTTGTTTTCCCTCAGAATTCAGTAATTAAATATCTTTTCCTGTTATAGTGGAAAAGTGGAAGGTGCAGTTACTTCTTCATTAAGACTGAAATATTTTTGAAAAACTTTCAAATTTCTTCAGGAAAAAGTTGAAAAGTTTCTTTTTCAGAGCTCTTGCATTTATATTGAAACCTAAAACAATATTCAATGAATGTATAACATTATATGAGAGCGCGCCCGATGCTTTTCTTCTTAATCATGCATACGTAGAATCTTTTTTTAAGAAAGTAATTTTCTTGAAAAGATAATTATTTTTCATTTTTAGTATAATTTATTTGGTTATTGAATTTTAAGGAAAGCATGTTTTATTTTTTTTAATGTATTATTTTATAGGGATGGCCAATTCCGAAATTTTTACTTTCCGGAATCCGGAAAGTAAAATCGGAAAAATTCCGGAATTCGGAAAATCCCGGATTTTTTCCGAATTCTGGAATTTTTCCAAAATCCAGAAAGTGAAATTTCCGATTACGAAAAATAAATTTGGGATTCCGGAAAATTTTTGCCATTTCTATTATTTTCAATCTTCTTCAATATTTTCTTCACTCACCTACATACGACTCCTAGTGTTCAATCATTTTCTTTTCGTTTAATCATTTCATTTTCTTATCTAATTTCCTCCATCTTCCTTCCGTCTACATGTCGATAACATCTTTTTCACTTTTCTGTACTATACGTTTCTGCCCCACATACTTCAACACTCCATACGAAAAAATTGATGAGTTTTTCTTATCTCTTTATTAAAAGACACAAAAACTTTTCTTACTTGTAAGTGCTTCTTTCCCTATTCCTATTCTTGCTTCCATTTCTCGTATACATTTCACATTTTTACCAAGGCAGTCCCGATATTTCCTAGCCAAGCCAAGCCTATGCATGAAATCCTTCAATACGTTCTTTCCATCCGCCTACATATTGCTTCCGCTAGCTTTTAATTATTCCTTTTATTGTCATCACTTTGCCACTTTGTTTCCTACGAATTTCCTCTCTGTACATTTCATCGTAATTTCCTACTATTTTTAATTCTTCTTTGTCCTAGCAATGTGTGCTTAGTAATTTGCTTTGTGCCTTCTTCAACATTGTTCTGTTTCTAAAACCTCCCGACATCTAATTTTCTTTATCATGTCTGAGAGTCCCCTTTTTTCGTGGTACTCTATGGTTCTTCTGAAATCTGATGCATAACAAGTTTAATATGTTCACGCCGCTCGATTTCTTATTTCTTCATATGCACCCTACTCAGTCTGCAACTTTTTTCTTTAAAAAAAATCTCTAGTTTGTTCCATATTTTTTCGATTATATTGAATATTCGATTTGCTATGATCTAAAAAAAAAAGCCCAGAAAAGTTTTATTATTATTTAAGTATTTCGAAATATTTCTCAATCACACCGAAATCCATTTTAGATCCCCGTTTGTCTTGGGGATTTCCACGTACATTTCCTACGCCGATTAAATCAAATGTTTACAATTACGTGCTCTACCCCCTAAAACTGACGAATAACTCTCTCTTAATTTTTTTTTTTACTTATTTTATAATCAAAACGTACAGCAAGAAATTTTACTCTTCTGAACTCCTCTTTTAAATGCTCAGCAAGAATATCTCCTAACCCATAGCTCCATTCCATTATTTCCCGCAGCGAGAGATTGATTTAATGAAGAGGTATATGGTAATCAGTTCAAATAATAGGGACTTTGGAGAAATTTGTCTATTCCTGGTTTAAGTCTAATGTATTGATATTAGTTGTTTGGTAGTTGAATAGAATTATTGGTATTATTTTTTGGTAGGTTCATCAAAGACTAGCCGTTCGTTATTCGTTTCCCTTTCTCCGTTTTGTGGTGTGGGACACACACATTTATATTTAAACCCATTTATATTAATAATAATTTCCTCACACACTAATTCCACTAAAACATTAAAACTATTCATGTGCTAGGATTCATACTACTAGTGGTACTGGTTTGATTTCCATGAGAAATTGATAAACCACATCAGTAGCGGACTCTGGCTTACAAAGCAATAATAGCGCTCGGAATAGATGTGCAGTCCATGCATAATCCAACTGAATATAACCAGCCATAGTCCCTCATAGATTGAGGTACTTGAAAGTTTAGTCTTGTCATTCGGTAGACATTTCTTCAAACTTTAATGAGATGCCGCAGAACACTCAACAACTCTTGTAAGACCGAGAACTGAGTTCGTACAGAAAGAATAATTTGGAGAGCTAAGGAGAGTTCACCTATAGATTCCGGTGCATATGATCATTAAGACCTAATATCATATCCAGAACTTTCTTTTCCCTTATTTAATTTATTAACAAACAAAACGTCATCCTATAGCGAACGAGTGTAAATGTCATTTTTTGGGGACTTTTGGTACAGATCTGCACCATGGCGTCGACTTTCGGAATTTGTTTTATAAATGTGTAGTAAAGCTTTTCACGCTTTTTTTTTTTTTCATTCAATCAAGCGGGAAAGCATCAAAGAATATGTTTCATGGGCATTTTGCAATCACGCGTGCGATGCCTGTGCAGTGACGTCACAAACATGGACGAAGGAAAAAAGAAAAGAGTAAATTTTAATGCTTTTTTTTTTAAAAAAAAATCCTGACACATCGTTATTAATCCTAGGATCATGGTCCGTGCCTCCTTGTGTTCGTAATGAAGGAATGTTTCCAACTGTATCACTCAAATTTCCCTATTATGTACCAGAAGCGGGAATATCCCGCCCAAAGTGGAAAAAAGGGGATTTTTCAGAATTTTTCCCTTTTTCGGGAATTCCTCCCCTCAGGTACACGAAAAGGACATGTGAGTAGTACTGTTTAAAATCTAGCATCATTCCGAAGAAAACGAGGTACGAATCATGATCGTAAGGTAAATAGAGATTTTTCAAAAAGAAAATCTGAATTTTTCCCCTTTATACATTTTTAGTAAATGTGTTTAGTAAAGTAGCTACAGTGTCACCCCTATTTGTCGTAGGATCATGGTTTGTACCTCATTTTGTTCGTAATGATGCAACGTTTCCAACGGTACCACTACTGTTGCGCTGTCATGTACTTGAGGAGATAAATTTTCGAAAAAGAGAATTTTTGAAAATTTGAATTTCCGGCTACTTCTTTATACATTTTGGAAAGGAATTCCTCCATTCAGGTATATAATAGGGATGTGCAAGTGGTACTAGTGCTTAAAGTAAGCCTGTATGAGCCGGTTATGCATCCGAAAGTTAGAAAATCGGCCGGTATGGCATATCAGTAAAAATAACTTCTTTAAATTGTAATATGCGTCTAGAAAAAAATTGCCCTTTAGACAGTTTTAATGTTGAGCCGTATAATTCTTGGTTACGAAAAGAAGGCGCAGTGCAAACTACAGAAGATGTCAACAACGAGAAAAGAAGGAGATGGATTTTACAAGAAGCTGTGGTGAATACTATGTTAATGTTCAGAAGCTACAGTAGATTGGTAAAAATAATTTAATATTCAAACTGTTCTCAAATAGGCCTATGTACAACGTGTCTTGTATACTTTTAGTGGTTCACACTTATGTAGAAAGTATAAAAAGCTTACACTTTGAGCTGACAGAAATTTCTTTCTTTCTTTTTTTTTTTTCTAAATCTAAACCTACTGCACAAAACATTTGTCTGTTCACTGGATTTGTATTATGTGATGGTAATTATTTACCGAATATTGTGATGATTAACAATATTTAGAGTTTCCATATTACTGAATAGTATATAATGCAATACAATTAAATACAACGGAAAACAATATTCATTGAATACTGATATTTATTTCTGTTAGGCTGGTGAGTGTGGGAGTAAAATATTTACATATTAGTCCTCTCTCTCTCTTTCTATTGAGTTTTCACATTGAAAATGGAGCAAAAATGTCAGGAGTAGAGATGTTCTTTAGGATTCTATCAAAATTACTGCTCTAAGTGGCCATATTTATTCTATACCGTCACCTCATCTGATGTTACTTTAAGCACTGAGTGGTACGATTGGAAACGCTGCTTCATTACGAACAAAATTAGGTACAAACCATCATCCTAGAATAAACAGTCTTGGTGCAAGAGCTGACTTACTAAATTTCACACCCCATTTTTGGGTAATAATTACTAATGTATTCAATAAGCTCTAGCGTCAAGAGTCCCCCAATCATTGTAGGATCATGGTTCGTACCTCATTTTGTTTGTAATAAAGCAACGTTTCAAACTGTACAATTCACGTGTAGATAAAGATCCTTGACACTAGAGTTTATTGAATAACAATAGATAAGTAGTTATTAGGGAAAAAAACGGGTCGGGAAAAAATAGTAAATTAATTTTAGCACCAAGATTATTTACCCCAGGATCATGGTTCGTACCTCGTTCTATTCTGAATGAAGCATTTTTGGGGGGGTAACATTCGCATGTCTGTGTCATGTACAGGAGGGGAGAAATTCGCGGGAAACGGGGACGTGTTTTTTACTCCTTTTTCCACTTTGGGCGGTAATTTTATTGCCTTAGGTACATATTAGGGGAATTTGACTGGTACAGTTGGAAACATTGCTTCATTCCGAACAAAACGAGGTATGAATAATGATGCTACGATAAATAGTCTCGACGCATTAGCTGCTTGACTGAAAGTCTAAAATTTACCTAAAAAAGTGGAAGTCTCAAAAGGGATAACCAGTGTTGAGATTTTACAAGCGAAACATTACAATACGAACAATACGTAGGTTTATATACATCTTTTGCTGAATTGCTTTCACGATTAATCGTAATATATTTCGAAAATTGCCACTTTTTCATCTCTAAAAATAAAATAAAGAGGTTTCGTTTTGCACACCTAGTGCGTCACCACATCGTGTTTATACGATTTCAGTTTTACTCAGAATATAGTACAGAAACTACTTTCTGTGTGGTATTGGTTCCTTACATAAATATACGACGATTTCAAGTATTTCACCTGTACGACCGGAAATGACGTCACATACTAGGAAGGGTATTTTTGTGCCCTTTGTTAAACAGGGAGGTAGGATATTCGATAGAAAACTCTTTTGTCCTCCACACAGGAAAACAAAATGGACAGCATTTTAAGAGTATCGCCCTTCCTTAATTTCACTTTCTCCTTCTGACCTGGTTACAAGAGGATAAAACAAGGCCCATTCACCGAGGGCAAAAAGGATTTGTCAGTGCTAAGCTGTTGTAAACACATGAACAGCATACATTCTTTTACTTGTTACGAAAACAAAAATAATCGATGACACTTCTTCCTATGCACAACTGAATTACTATATTATTATTATTAGTAGTAGTAGTAGCAGTGAAATAATAATATAATAATACGGAAAGAAATCACTGTTGTTGCTTTGCTTCTCATTAATGTTGGATATTAAATGTATTTTTGCAACATTTGTGTGTGAAATTATATTTTACCGGTAGTCTTTCACACAGCTTCAAAATTAAGAGTACTCACTTTCGATGCGCATAATTGCAAGTTCAACTGCTGAAAGCAAAACGCTTATGCGTTGAATTTCTACGTAGATTCCCCACGAATTTTCAGCTGCGATTATGTGAGGTGCAAATTACAATTTGTTCCCAAACTTCGAACAAGCGCATTACTTGCCGCTAGTTACGGACTAGGCTCAAAAGAAGCAGGTCCTTAATGAGTTCATTTTTACGTACTTCTACAAAATAATTAAATATAACTCCAATTATACAAACATTAGTCATTTGGATCCTTAAATATCTGGATCGATGTCATGAAATAATAGAAAAAAGTTTTTCTTTTTAAACTGTTCTTCAAATCTGAACTGTGTTTGTATTTGTTCATAAAAGTATACTATCCTTGAAATTCCTACTTAAACCAACGTCAAAATTTATGATTAATTGGAATTATCGAAGTAGATAGTGTTCCTTAATTCTACTAAAAGTGACTTCATTTCACCATGTACATTAGCCCTACCTTTTTAATATACAAAAATGATTTTAGAGATTTTTTATTTCACAAACTAACTTTTTTTTAATGACTGCTCCAATCCGGATTTCTGCATAATTGGATTGCGTCCAAAATGCACTAATCCGAATAATTGGAGTTTCACCGTACCTAAGCTGTTTTCTATCATCAAAGTTAAAAAAAAAAAAAAACTCTTGTTTTTACTGAACTCTTCCTAACAGAATGATGCTAAATATAACGAAACTCAATAATGATCGGGGGCGCGGTGGCACAGTGGTAGAGCGTTCACCTCCGGTGCTTGGGGTCCCTGGTTCGATCTCAGCTCGCGCCGTGTGGACTTTGTGGTGGACAAACATCGTGCTCGTGGGTTTTCTCGGGGTTCTTTCGTTTCCTCTCGCTTTCTTCATTCCACTATTTCACTCATCTCTCATCATCACCGTCTCCTTTAGCCTAACCGGCATAAGCGTGTGACGCAAAACAAAGATTTCACTTCATTTTTGAATAATGATCAACTTCAAATTGTATATGTATAATAATATTTAAATATGCTGCTTCAATGAAAAGTAATATTTTACCACAAGCTGGTTCTAATCCCGAGAAGTACAGCTATTTTTTATTAACAGGATAAGGTCATATATATATATATATATATATATATATATATATATATATATATATATATATATATATATATATATATATATATATATATATATATATGTGTGTGTGTGTGTGTGTGTGTGTGTGTAATGTTTAGTTTATAAATGATCTATCTATTTATACGGTCAGAAAATTTTGCTACAGAAACATTGACAGTGAAAAAATTTTAAATCACTTTACCACCAATAATAATAATACGAGTATATTTGTATTACTGAAAAGTAGAACAGCACCCATAAGAAAGAGTGCAAATACGATTATTTTTCCCTACGTGATGAATTTACCCTGGATCTCTCAGAAGTCAACTCGATTAAACAAGTAATATATTTTATTTGGAAAAGGCAATCGATGTCTGAACTCTTCCGTCTATGTGAAAAATGTCACTGCCTTATTTTATTGCAACGAAAAGTAAGAGAGTGCAAAAGTCCAATTTCCAGTATCTTAAAATATTTTCATGATAAGATTAAATCATACACTTGGAGAGCCAATATTCATAAAGAGGTTGCAACGCTCAATATTATCCAATGTTAACTATATCCAATACTAATTTCTATTATCTAGTAAATAGAAGTAGGTATGTTAACCGCCTTTCTTTTCTTTACGTTTTCAGATCTAGGAAGTCCGAGATGAAAAGATGCACAACTTTGCAACGACAGAACGATGAACTTTATTTTGAAAATTAGATGCGATTATCTTGACAAATGGGGCATATCGTCGCCATTTCAATGTCAAGAATGCTACGTCAAAATCAATGATTCGTCATCTGGTTGGATGTTTTCAGCACGCAGAGTGCGATAACTCATTTGCCATGATAGAGGAAAGCACACTATGAGCCCAAACACACTAAGCACTTCAACCTAATACAAGAGAATACAAAAGAAGCACCAGTACATCCAGAAGAAAACAGTATATTCTGATACGGTTGTGTCGAACGACATTCTGTCGCATTCTGAAACGAGATTTGCACCTATATGAGGAACATTCAGAAAGTAATTACTACTTTCTATTTGAAGGTTTGTACCAAGAATTTGCACTGTGGAAAAGATATTTATCCTCAAGCTATCAGACCGGCACATATTCTGCGTGTACCGGTAGCATTAGTAGCTTTGTTGAGTATTGCTAGACACCCAGAAAAGCAAGACGGTGCAGCACGTGGAGATAGCCGAAGTTTATGATTCGCTTTTTGTTTCAAAAAGAAAAACAGTCCAATAAATTCACGATGTACCTTCGGTGATGTACAGTGAGAAAGTTCCATTATTATGACACAGTACTGTGGTGGTGTAGAAGGTTTCAGTGGGTTCAACAAGTCCGTAAGATGAAGAATTCATTATGGAAGAATCTGGAATTGAGAGGATGAGAGACATAGAGTCTCTTGTGCTTGCACACCATCTTATTACTACCGCAACTATCATAACGAAAATTAACATTAGTCAGAGGTCAGTATTTATCATAATACACAATATGCTACACATCATAATCTCGAAAGCTGACGCCATTCCAAATACAACACAGAAAGGAGACCGCATCGCAAATTTTTCAACTCTGCAGTTTCAATCAGGACTTTTACAAAGAGCGACCACTACGGATGTGTCGGATGCACCATTATGATCAACAGACGAAAATGCAAAGCACGCAGTGGACTAATACTTTATAAAACGTAACAGGGTCAAGTAAATTAAAGGTAAATGAAGGATTGACTGGATGTTATATCTTATTATTGTAAACTATCAGAGATAGTATTTTAGAAGTATAAAATAAATTACGATTAGGCCTACTTATTCTCCTTGTTTGGTATTTGAATTATCGTCAAGCTCATTTCTTTATATATATATATATATATATATATATATATATATATATATATATATATATTACGGTGGTCCTTATTTATATGGGAATAATAAATTTATGAATTTTCCGGGACGAACCCCCTAAAATGGTACCATATGGGGCCAAATTAAGCCAGGATAAAAATTAGATCGATTGAATAATTTTAAACGGTGCCTCAAGCGACCTAAAGTTTTGAATTCGTTTAGAATACAGTGCATAGTATATGGGGAAAATCTGGAATAAACCCTTGTAATTTAGAAACGGCTTAAGTGAATGGGAAGATACTCTGAATAATGGAACTAGAGGAAGAGACCAACCTAATCTTGTATAGCATTATCATGGAGATCAAAATTTTCAAATAGGAAGAGGGTCATGTGACATCATTTTGAGGTAACGTATTCCCAGAAACATAAATCTGGTATTATTTTCACGCTACCAATAAACATGTAAGAGTTATTACGTGTGAAAAACGAAATGCTTCGATGTAATGTTATTTTATTATAGTTATGGGCCACAGATTTGTAAGAATTTTGAAAGTATTTTACATAAATTTGAAACAAAACTAGAGAAAGTTAAATCTTTGTTTCCCCATAAACTACAAATAAGGTGTCCCATCAAGATGATTTATAGACCATTATGAGGAAAAAGAAAAATTATAACGAGGAAGAAATTGAAATATCCCTTATTTGTGTAGTAGCTTTATGGTAAGTTTTCACTCTTATTTGCTACTCAGTTCACTTTTGTCACATCTAGGGAAAGATTGTGTATGGGCCTTAGATATCTGTAAAAGAACTGTTTCTCTTCCTCATTTTTCGTAAAAACGTTGTACTCTTCTATTAGTTACACTTCCCTTTCTATTGCATCGTTTGTTACGTGGATGAATTTAACTATTGTCTCTCCTTGAAGATAGTCATTGTTATTTGACGATGAAATCGGATCACACTCAGGAAACCCTTTGAGTATTTTAAATCTCTCGAGAAAAATTTGTTTGTTGTAACGAAATCACTGATTTCTCTTTGCACAATAATTTTTATGGTATTACCTCTTGCGTAAAGTTTCTTTGCTGCTTCAAGGTTTCGCCTTACAGTTTTTAATTCTTTCAACCAATTTTTTTTTTCCCATGATGCTAACTTCATTATCAAAAAACCCCAATGCTACGTATTCCTCTGTCAATCACTACAGATGCCGAGAAAATTTAGAAAGAGCCACTTCAGATAATTCACTATCTATTTGTCTATAATTGTACAAACCTTTCAAAGATTGCAGGTCTTGTAATGGTGAATGCGATGCTTGATCACATTTAAACCAAGCTTGCACATATAGTCGTATCAGAAAACGCATACTCTCCGAAGACCCGTTTCTATTTGCTTCGTTAAACAAAATTGTTGGCGAAAGAGAAGTATTTTTAAATAGTAGATAGCTTTTCCCATCCACCTTGCATGGTGAATTGCTCCAGACAAACGAAAGAAAACGCACCGAGGAGGTATGCCGCCCAAGGATATGATGGGCAGTTCTAAAAATCACCTGTAATCTTCTCTGCAGCGTCCTGCTGCTACAAGTTTGATAGCAAAATTTAGCACTTCATTGCTTACATCGGAAATATTGTTCCTTACATCATCATCACCATCATCAGTTGTATAGTGGTCATCAATTAATATCGGTACGAGAATGTTTAACATTCTATTAGAGATTGCTTAACACCGATATCATCTCTCTCTATGACCTACCTTTCCGTGATATTGCCTAAAAGATAGTTCTGATTTCGGGAGATTTAAGGAGCCAAATCTCGGGAACCGTAAATCACACAGAGATAATATTGGTGTCGATCAATACCTAAGAGGCTGGTAAATAAATAAATAAATAAATAAAATAAGAGGCTGGTAAACATTTTGGTACCAAATAGTAACCGGTTGCCACTGATTAACTGTCTACTAGCCAACTGACCACTGTTCCCCAGATATTGGGCAAAAAAGTTCGAATTTCTAGATATTTAAGCAGCCATATCTCGAGAACTGTAATTCATAGAGAGATGATAATTTGCTAATTTTTGTGAGAAAGGGAAGAAGGTGCGGATAAAATGATTTAGTTTTACATCCAGGAGCAATGACAGTTATCCTTCCCGCTCCATCTTTTCATTCTTTTTATGTTCGTTCTAGCAATGCTCTTGGAGCATTCTCAACTGGTTTGGACTGAATTTTCTTTACTTAATCAAATTTTTGAAGAATATCGCGTTTTTGTGTTACAGCTGTTTGAAATTTTACAATATAAATATACTGCATACATAATTTTACAGAAGTGGGATGAATACTTTTATAAACACTGTAATATAATAAACATAATGGAAAGGATTAAGCTAGCTTGCGTTATAAACATAATAGAGGAGAGGGAGAAGCAAAATGATTAAGCTGAGTATTCAATCCATCACTGACTAATACAGCCGGAAGGAACTTCCCTACTGAAACACGAAAGAGTGCAAAAGACCTCCATCCAGCTAAAGAAAAACCCTCCAAAATTAGATTGAACCAACCAACACATTTACAAATGTAGAATGACTCTACTCTCGTCAGTGACGTCATATGCGTGTCGTACGGTGTGCGGCAACAACAACTGAACGGGTGATAGTGTCACATTCCTAGAATGAACTAGTTTATTTTTATTTATTTATAGGTAATCGGTAACTCCTGCTAGTTAACTCGGACGATTCAGCACCCTGTTTAAAATTAAAGTTCCGTAGGACATTCAAAATCACTTAATATAATTTGTACATGTCCTTTTTTATTTGAAGAAAAAATGTACATTAAATTCCTTTACTTAGAAAATTAGTTTTAGACATCGTCATCTCTTTCAACACCAAAGCAATACGTGACTTGGACTTCAATGTTGAGATCCAAAGCATATATACTCTCATCATTGATCGAAGCAGCTTCGCGATAGGTATACCACCTGACTCACCATTTATCATTCTAATCTTGTTCTATGTTTTCTGCCTTTACAATCGTATCTCATATCTGAATCAACGCTTACACACATTTCTCACGGTCAGTCCCTAATAATCAATCATTTCACTCACACATTGTCGCATGAGAACCAGAGGAACGTAACTCCAAAAATGCGGTTGTCATTTTCTTCATGTTTGGATGTAATTTTGAAAGCCCCGCTTGGTGTAAATGGAATGTAACACCATCTGTTCTCCTTGTCGATCATCTGTTACTTATTAAAAACACATCTTTCTAAGAAAACAATATTTTTGTCCTCTCGCCTGTAAACCTACGAAAATGGAGTTGCGTTCCTCTGGTTCTCGTGCGACGACATGTTTTCAAGATAGATACTTAATAGGGATGTACTTGAACCTGAACCCACAAAGTGGGGGTGATGTATATATCTCCTGAAAGCTTGGATCAAGGTAAGATCAAAACTGGTTACCAAAATGGGGAGGTCTCATACATTCCGCTTGGGGGCAGCATTTTACTCATTTTTATTAAAATCTTTAAGCGTGTCCATAAAGTCCGTTGCAACCCCGAAAAATCTGAAACGGTGAGACAGATATGAAAAGAGAAACATATGTCTTTCATCATTTCAAAAGTACAACGTATCAAAGTAAAATAAATTGTTCCCGGGTCCCCCGCAGGGTCCCAGATGGGTTCCAACTTGCATATTGTATGAAAGTTGCTGTTAAATAAAAGAAGATAAATCAAGTCTCGACTCTCTACGATAAGCTTGTGCAAAATAGCGGTGGGTCAAAATATCAACAAAATCTTCATTGCAAAATCTATGGCCACTCGTACGAATCTGAAACGATGAAACCGCAGGATCCCAGACGGGGTCCAGCTCAAAAGTATCAAATGCTAAGGGAGATAAATAAGCACATCATGTGAAAGCTCGTGTTAAATGATACAGAATTGAACATTGGACAAATCTCGACTGTCGATAAGCATTGCAAAATGGCAGCGGGTCATTTCCTTTGATAAATTCTAGTTTTTTGTTTTGTTTTGTTTTTGCACCTGTCTAACCACTTCACATTAATAGGAGCGGCCAAAGAGTTTTTCATCAAGAGTCGACACTTGTTTCGTCTTCTTTTACACGACACTCAAATTGAACCCCTTTCCCATTTCAACATTTTGAGTTGAACCCCGTCTGGGATCCTGGAACTTTTTTTTTTTTTTTTTTTTTACTTTGAATCATTATACTTTTGAAAATAGACATATCTGAGTTTTGTTTCTACGCCTATTCCACCGTTTCAGATTCATACGAGTGGCCATAGATTTTGCAATGAAGATTGTGTTGATATTTTGGCCCACCGCTATATTGCACAGGATTATCGTAGAGTGTCGAGACTTGATTTATCTTCTTTTATTTAACACCGACTTTCATACAATATGCATTGATTCCCGTTTCCATTTAAAAATTTTTGAGTTGGAACCCATCTGGGACCCTGCGGGGGACCCTGGAACAATTTATTTTACTTTGATACCTTGTACTTTTGAAACGATGAAAGACATGTTTTCTG
This sequence comes from Thermobia domestica, assembly GCF_964235325.1. Taxonomy (NCBI): domain Eukaryota; kingdom Metazoa; phylum Arthropoda; class Insecta; order Zygentoma; family Lepismatidae; genus Thermobia; species Thermobia domestica. The sequence continues at coordinate 307,261 of NW_027655886.1, read as the reverse complement.
TTTTTATATCTGTCTCACCATTTCAGATTTTTCGGGGTTGCAACGGACTTTATGAACACGCTTAAAGATTTTAATAAAAACGAGTAAAATGCTGCCCCCAAGTGGAATGTATGAGACCTCCCCAATTTTCGTAACCGGTTTTGATCTTACCTTGATCCAAGCTTTCAGGAAATATATACATCACCCCCACTTCGTTGGTTCGGCTTCAAATACACCCCGGGTTAGATACAGAGGAAATGACCATCTAACGATCTTTCTCTTATTTCGACAGTTACATCGAACACTGCTGAAGATGTGAGACTATGTACATGTGATTATATACACCGACTGTAAAGACACTCGGCTAATTACTTCACGCTGTATATTGTCCCAATTAATAGTAAATAAAGGATACAGTTTCTGCAACCCACTGATGCAGCCTCTGGCTTCTTTGTATTCCACAAACATTCATTTCCACTGCGACAGATTTTCGAATAAGTTGAACAATGAATTTGTAGTTTCGTTTGTTGGCATGGACGTCGATACAAGGTAGTTGAATGGGTGTTGCCCCTTTCATACTTGAAAATCTATTTACTTTTCTCTTGAAGGGAAAGAAAATTAAATTAGTAAGTCTCGTTTTGCATTGAAATCTACGGTAGACTTTCAAACTATGCGAATTCAATACTGGAATCGAAAGTAATACATCTATAACGTTCGGCTGCAACAGAGGGATAATTGCAAAGACAAGGCCTGTTCTTCGGATCTTGAGCTCATATCAAAAACAGTTTCTCGCTATCTCTTACAATTATTACAATATACAATCCTGGGAGTCTCAAACGAACAGGCTAACACCCTTTGCTCAATTTTCAAAGAAGTTGAACCTGGAATTCAACTTATATCATCCGACAGAGCCTCCCTTTTAGGTGCAGCGCTACACACTGATACTCGACACATTTTGTTGTTGAAAAAAAAAAAGATATGTAAATTAGATCTCTTCTTCACTCGACTATCTAAGATATCTACCCACTCAGCTTTTTACCTCCTACGGGCCTCACTAGCCATTCCTAGACTGTTATATTTCCTTCGTAGTTCTCAATTCCTGGCGTGAGACAGATCTTTTGGAACAATACGATGAATCCATCCGACTTGGCCTAGAATCTCTTCTCAACTGCTCTCTCACAGGTAACTCATGGCTACAAGCATCTCTCCCAGTGGATCACGGAGGTCTAGGAATTCGTGGAGCCCTTGACTTGGCTACTCCATCTTTCCTTTCATCCACGTATAGCTCTATGCCTTTGATCACTTCTCTTCTTCGCCGGGATATTCATCAGGATTCAGAAGCCGAGATAAATGATTGTATTTCCTAGTGGATATCATGCGGCGGATTCGATCTACCTGATCTTGACAAGAGAAGTTTTCAATCTTTATAAGACGCTCATCTTATAGACTCCAGATTATCTTCTATTCTTCAGTCCTCCACCAATCCTGAAGATAAGGCACGTCTTCTTGTTACTTCTTTCCCTGAAGCAGGTGCCTGGTTACAAGCTATCCCATCTTCATCCCTAGGGCTGCATCTTCCCGACGAAAGTTTTCGAATCGCTTGTGCGTTACGTTTGGGAGCAGATGTCTGTGAACAACACCAGTGCCCTGTTTGCGGAAATTTAGTGGATAAGAAAGGTTTACATGGCCTATCATGTGTTCACAATGCTGGCAGATACTCTCGACACTCCACTGTTAACGATCTCATTATGAGAGTCCTCATCTCCTCTGGAACGCCTTCCGTGAGAGAGCCAATGGGGTGTAGTCGCTCTGATGACAAAGAGACCTGACGGGATGTCTTGGGTGCCTTGGAAACGAGGGAAGGCTTTAATATGTGATTTCACTTGTACCGATACCCTAGTCCCCTCTAATCTTCCTTCATCTTCCACAAAAGCTGGGACGGTTGCAATATTAAAAGAGACGAAAATATAACAACCTCTTGGACAAATACCACTTCGTCACCATAGCCATTGAAACTTGTGGCTCCTGGGGTCAGGAAGGTCTAAACTTCATTAATGAAGTTGGATACCGCATAACTCTTAACACAGGCGACATCCGAGCTTCATCCTATCTTATACAAAGAATAAGTATGGCTGTGCAAAGAGGTAACGTAGCAGCGATGCTAGGAACTCTTGCCCCGGGAAAAGCTTTGGATGAAATCTTCCTTTTGTAATCACTCTCTTCTCACCAAAGTCTCGCAATTGCTACTAGATGAAGAATCAACCACTTTCATATATTTAAAATATTTAAAATGTAATTGGCCCTAGGACCTTCCTTGTAGCATTCACTTCGAAAGTTTCCAATTTTGGACAGTATATTTTATGTTACCTAAATAGTTACATTCCTCAAGCTTATATAGCAGAATTTTGTGCTTAAAAAAAGAATAATTTGTTTCTGCAAAGATGTGTATATATTCACTGCTATACGTATATGTTGATATTGTTGACAGTTTGTAAGGAATATACTGTTTATAATGAATAAAACAATAGAAAATTTGTAAACAAAACAAAGAATTGTATTATACGAGAATTATTACAATATAGAAATTAATAGTGAAACCACAATTGTACTAAATTTTTACTATTCCGCTTTCAGTAGAAGAATAAGACCTGAGATAAAATATATTCTTGAGATGTCGAACCTGTATCAAAAACCGCCTGTCGCCTCCTATTACTGTTTTCGCTCTACCACTTCCTTTGCAATAGAGGAAAAAAAAATGGAATCCATTTTTGCCATACCGGAAACTACTACTCGCTATTACAATTTTCTAACTGTGGCAAACAATGCTGAAACCGGAAATCACACATTTTCACAACTTCCGTTCTGAATAGACAGCTGAAGGTCGAGACGAAACTTATTTCTGGGACATTGACTTCGTACCAGAAAATCACTTCTTGTGAACTCCTACCGTTTCGACTCTATGATCAACATTGGAACCGGAAGTAGTAGGAAATTTCTACCAGTTCCAGTTTTTGTAGGGCAATAAGAGGAGAGATACACTCTATTCTCTCTTGTACGGTGATCAACGTTCAAACCAGAAATGAATTCAGTTTCGGCTTTAATAAAGGATTAATGGAGAAGACAGAATCTATTCTTTGAACACTGAATCCATTGCCAAAAACAGCTTCCCACTATCTCTTAACCATTCTGCTCTGATACCTGTTGACAGACAGACGGACACAGCAGCTGTATATTACGACTTCCCATACTTATTATGAATAGCATAACTTGGACGTCTAAAATTGAAAAAAGAAAAATACACTAAAACAGTTATAAACATCCTAATTTCTACGGGAGCTGAAAAATCTCTTCCATTGTAATACTGCTTCAATGTTTATTATTTCTGGTTTTCCCGTAAATAGTAAAGCGCATAATAACAATATTCTAAATAATAAATCGTACTGATTTACTAACGAAGGGAACATGGAACTCAAAAATCTCTATGTTGTGTCAAAGGAAACTCAAATAAGTGTAGAGGTGAAATATTCAACGGAAACCTTAATCCATTGGAAACTACTACTACAACAAAAGTACTCATGAGAAACGAAAATATCGCTTTTAATTATTAATAACATACTGAATTTCGAGTATCATGTCAACAACACTTGAATATCTGTGTAGTTCAAAAGTTATACAGTAAATTATGGAAAAACGCACTTGGTCAAATGACCCACATTTTGTACTAACTTGGAATCAAATTTTAAAGACATCATCTTTACTATTCCCGAAGTATTAAAGTTATATCAAAATAAACTAAATTTAATTTCTTTGCTATTCTGACGACGTACTCTATCTAATAAACTGTTCCTTCCGCTATTTACAAAAATTATCAAGAATAATTTGGAATTATAATGTACAAACAACAGCAAAAATGGGAATATACACTTTACACGTTTTATGTTCCACAATGTCCGAACGAACTAATCAATTGGAATACAAAGATCAGTACTGTAGAAAGAAATACCTTTTTCTTACGTCAAAATAAATAAAATAAAATTGGTTAACTCACTGCAAATTTATTGATAACATAACATTATAAGGTGTATAGACATCTCACAACACTGAACAATTTATCATAGTAACATGAATTGAATCTTCGCTTTCTTACATGTAGTACCTTCAAAAATATAATTATCCACACATTTTGACATATATGACTTTATATTGGAATACTGAACTTGATTTCAATTATTACGACTCACAACAACGAAAGTTCGTTCCCAGCAGTTCGATTTCAGTAGTAGTGGACAATCATCATATACACGCTTTTCTTATAACACTTTCTTCGCACTTTCCCCTGCACCAATTATTTTATTGCTACTTGTTTACACATTATTTTTATAGTATGTATGTCAAAATTGTGTCAGTAAGTACTTCATTAAAGCAAAAATAAATTGAAGATGAATTGTTATGGTTTACTGTATATGAAGTGTAAGCATATGTGTGTCGAAGATGTGATTATACACGTTATCAAACACAAAGTTGGTTATTTTCTGTTCAGTTATCTGTTACGGAAGACTTACAAGTACAGAAATAACGGAAATAATCTCTTACAACAGACAGACAAGAGAAAATTGGCATTAACTGGCATTCGTGTTACGATGCTATTTATTTCGTTGTGTATTACTTACTATTCGTTTTGCTATCTTTATTCTCCTATTTGAAAACAATTAAGTTTTTCATTTGTGCTCCTTACCGTATTTGCTGTGCTACTATTTGCTAATAATAATAATAATAATAATAATAATAATAATAATAATAATAATAATAATAATAATAATAATAATAATAATAATAATAATAATCTTAATTGCACTAAAAACAAATATTTTTCGAATTTGTTTACACTGACCTTTCAAAACACATTTTCTGTGAACAACTTTAGTATCGGTAAGTTAACAAAGGTGTACACATCACCAATTGATTTTCTCACATTAACAACAGTAAAAGGCTTAGATACTGCAGGTATGAATGGATAAAGCACCATTTTATACTGTTATGTACCCTTATTTTTTGCGGCCACTGCAATTAGAGCCAACAAATAGCATTCTGTTGACTTTTTTAACTCTGGGCGCAACTGTACCTTGTACAATTCAAAATACTTTCTCAGAAAATTAATACTACCTTTGCTGCACAACACATATGAATGAATCATTTAACATGACACCAGTTTTTTTTTTTTTTTAACATTCCGAGAGAAACATTTAACATGTCCGATAGAAACGTAATCCAAATATAAAGGCATATATTTTTTAAAAATCTACATCTTCTTAAAAAGAACAATAAAAAATATCACCTGAACATTTTTTTTTAAAAAATGTAAAATTCTGAAGTTTTTTCATCTTATGACCCATTGACTCTGGTGTTTTAAAAGCAAATTTACAAGACCCGTAGCATCATTTATATTAATCCCAAAAATTATTTAAATGACGCACTCTTTCTCTCGATATGAATAAGGAAATTTATAGAAATCAAAGTACTTAAACGGTACGAGTAGTGTTTTGTGTTTTATCCAGACATGTTAGGGAAGGAAAGAAAACTTTTCTCCCAAAGTACTAGAATTCATATATATCATATAGGCGATGAATCTAGTCTCGTCCTTTGAACTTCAGATTCCCCATGGAGTCGAGAAGACTGCATAAAGCAGTGAATATGAAGTCCATTATTAACTTAAAGATTAAAAAAAAAATCGTTCATAAATATTTACCTGATACTGTATTTGAAGTGTTTCTTAAACATTTCTTAGCAAAGTCACTGCAAAGATTTGCTGAAACTTCCTCATACGAAGTATGAACATGTTCTCGAATTTCAATTGACATTTTCTGTAACTTTTCTCACATGCCTCTTGTTCCTCATAACTACTCAATAAAAGTTAACAAACGTGAACGAGAAACAGGCAAGCACATAAACTGCAAACATCTCTATTTGCAAAGCGAAAACAAGTGTTTATTACATAACGGTCAATATTTCCTTCCGTACGAACTTCCTTCCTTCCTCGACCTCGTTTCTGACGGAAAAGCAATAAAATCGAGCATGATGTATTCTAATTTCAGTTACTCTCTTCCGCAATTGTCCATATTTTTTAACCTACTTTTTCCACAAATTACAGTCCAATGCTCATACCAACTACATACTTTAGTAGAGTTCCTGCCTTTGAAAACCGCACACCCACAAACAAACTTATCGATTATTCTCCCTATTAATTTCAGGAAAGGGAAACAATGCAGATCAAAGAAAGGCCTCACACCACGACAACTTTAAAACGTGTGACTACAATAAATAGGGACGCACGTAGGGGATAGCTCTTGAAGTTCAGGACTCTCTGCCCCAGAAGTCCCGACTTTTCTCTAAATTTAGTCTAATTTTAGGATCGATTTTACGATTTTCAAAATAATTTATCCTCATATTGTATTTGGACTCCTACCGAAATAAATTCCTGCGTATCCTGGCAAGAAATATATCAAATAATATGACGTAGTATGAACATTATATAAAGATCTACGCGTAATTTCTAATTTGTCCTTTTTGATACTACAATAGAAAAAAAAAAGTAAACAAATAACAGAAATTTTATTGCCTAGAAGTCTGGTACGAAGCTAGTCAGCTGAAATCTAACTCAGCTATGACTGTATAGGACGTGAACTTAAGGTTTAACTTAAGATCGAATTGCATGTGATTTTATCGAAACAACTAATAAAACTCAAGACTACACGCGAAGTAAATACGTGGCTACTTGGGCTCTATAACTGCCTTCTGTCATATTCCACGAATGAGACTAAAAGCCAATTAAAGAGTTAAAGTATCTATGTACCTACTCTGCGCGCAGTCACGAATTTTTGTATGTAGCACCGATACAAGTGATTCGGATCTGAAATTAAACTGTAGATTCACATCCTCTACAATGCACAACAGCTAAATGTACAATAAAGAAATTAAGAAAATTACGCTAACGTAAGTTGTAATACGATTTTCACTTTAGAAGAGTTCTGACTTACATTCAGTTTCAGAAGTAATAGCACGCTTATCTCAGCATCTTTACTCACACTTACCTAGAAGAGAAAAACAAATATAACAATATTTTAATACAGTAAACTATTTAGTAAAATACATATTGTATACTATTCTATATAATTAGTTAATCCGATAACATAAAGCGTAGTACTATCGTATGGTTTCTATAAGGCACACATATTTTATATTACTTGAGCAACCAAAGGAGTCATTCCAAAAATGTTGGAATACAAACAAGCTATCAATCTCATACGGAAACTTGAGTTGAGTTGATTTTGAGCTTAACGTCCCTTTCAGCAGCGAGGCTATATGAGACGGGACCCACTGATTAAGTGGAATCCGAACCACATGAGCTCCCCTCGGGAATCGAACCCGGGTCTCCCACGTCAAAGGCGCATACGCTAATTGCTTAGCCACGAAGGAGCTCACGAAAACTTCTTTTATACATATTTAAATTTTTGACATAACATTAAACCGATTTATGTAGCTCACAAGTCAATAGTAGATTTGTTTTTTTCTTATATCTATGAGGCGTACGCTAATATGCTATTGAAATATTATACTCTAATTTCATGTTTTAAATAAAACAATTGTCCCCTCACATTGATTTAAGATCACCAAACGCTCCGAAATAACAGCCAAATTAGGTGATTCTGAGAAATAACGTATTATTTCGACACGGCCACCCTTGTAGGAGGCCTAATATTTGTTTTGAGGTGTGGTAAGAGGTATTGTTCCTATCTGTGTGGACCAACGCTACAGGTACGGAGGCTGCTGATATAAGATCAACTTGACTTGCTCATTAATAAGTTGTTTATTCTTTGTTTTCACATAAAGTTGATAACGTAAGTTGTCCAAAAAATTAAATGAAATGAAATCTTTGAGTTTTACGTCCCACGGTTATGCCAGTTAGGCTAAAGGCGACGGCGATGATGAGTAATGAATGAAAGAGTGGAATGAAGAAAGTGGAAGGAAACGGGAGAACCCCGAGAAAACCCACGCACACGGTGTTTGTCCACCACAAAGTTCACTTGGCGGGGTAAGTTGTCCAAGTTTCCGCTCCTTTTTTGAACCATGCAGTAATGGAAAGAAAACCTCATCAGAATTATCTATAGCATCACACTTGGATGTTGTTGAAACCAATTTTTCTATAAGCTTTTTATCAGATACAGCGCAAGAGTTTCAGTGTATCCTCTCTCTCATTTTGATGAAAGGGCTAATAAGGAAAAACAATATGCTAATAAGGAAAAACATAAATCACCTATAGTTACAAATTTTTGTCGACATGAAAGCAACATTTGCACCAGCACCTCAACAGAGCCGATGTGGACATCTTCACTGTGATGTATGGCAGCATCCAAATATATTTCTAAAATATGTCAGCAGTAAACACCAAACGTTATTGTCAATTGTGAACACGCTTTTGTAGTATTTAATTATGGTGGAGGTCAAAGCAGAAGACGAGGAACATTTGCATCGATAATATAGTAGTTATGGACTCTATTTACGTCTGGATTGAAAACTGAATTTCTCTCAAACAGCAGTAACGAACTCCCACTCATCTTCCTCTCGAACAGTCATCTGCAAGTAGCAGAACACAAAGGATTTAAGGCTGATGTAGATGATGATGTGATGGTTGTGGCAACAGAAGTCAAAATGGATTTGAAACAGTATTGAACGGCGAAGACACTCATTTGTTGGTTTTAATGATAATTTTACTGTACCAAACCCAAGTCTGAAGATGTGTTTTTTCAATAACCTTCAAACATCAGCTGATTCTATAGCTGTCTAACGCTAAAGAAGTTTTCTTTTTACCACTGTGTGGTTCAAATGAAGGCGGAAACTTGGAAAATTTATCTATTTTATATGAAGAAATCTCCTAAACAGCCTACAAGTGAGCAATTCAAATGCATTCATTTTCTTCTATGTCAGCAGACACTTCTCAGTACTCATCACGCGCAGCAATGGAGTGGCATTAACACTGACACACTACTGCAAATGGAAGATGATGAACGGTTATCTGCAGCGATAGTAAAAGGTATCTTATACCAACTTCGAATATCGCTGGCCTAGGAGAACAGCTGCATCTTGTCTGTTGTAGCAAGAACAACTGACTACATAATGTTAGTCCGAAATAACTAAAATTTTCAACCATGTGAGCGTATTACATGTTAGGAGGTAAAGGAAAAAAGAATGGAGATTTATGCATACAAAAACAGGAAGATTCACACGAAAAAGTAAGTCCCAAAGTGCAAAATATCCTTCCCTGGAAAAATGCGTCTGCTATCAAGGAATGCTGTGAAGATATTATTATTCAATGTAGTTTATGATTTTCTGAATTTTATACACACAATAACCATAATCTCCAATAACAACATTTTAAAACAGATGAGATAAATAACACTAATTTTACAAATTTCAAAATATTAACCATCGCGTGTATTGAAGCCGAAGTTGATTCTTTGGGTAATTTTCTTACTTGATGAACAAGTAGCTGGATTCTTTTGAAAAATACCTGAATATTAATTTTTGTGTCTGATCAAAACATAACTGCACTTTTCTCTTATTTTTTAAGAATATTTTTTAATATGAAACTTTGTCACACTTCTTTCTTTTTTTCATATAAATAAAATGAAGAAAGAATAAAGAAAATACGTACACAGTGTCAAGAGCAATGGAAGGCGTCCAGTTCAAAAAATGTCGTAAGAAAGTATTAGTAAGAAAGTCCTCGAACAATCATAGATTTCATTCAAAAATTATTTCTGATACTTGATGATATTAAAATCATTTTGGTATTGTTTTAAAGCTTTTAAAACGATCTATGTGCACAATGTCAAAATGTGTAATATCGTAACTACTGGGAATTTTACACTTAAAATTTATAACATATAATTAAAAAAAATTCCTTTTCTCCATTTTTGTTAATATATACAGGGTGATAATGAACTATACCGACAAACTGTAAGAGGTGATTCCTTACATCAAAATAAGAGAAAAAGTTCGTATGGACCTACGGGAAAAAGTGCATAGTTTGAGCTAGGGCTGCCCAAAATCGCGAAAAAAAAAACAAGTTTCAATAGGCCCTATTTCGAATTCCAGAAACTGTGGATGGTAGTCCGTATCAGCGTAAAGGAAGTCACGCATGCACAATCCAAAAATGCACATTTCATTAATTTTCAGTGGGTATACAGACTATTCCATACAAGGTGAAATTCCCAGACATGCCATCACCCGAATTTTGAGATATGCTCTGACTTTATGATTGATCCAAAATAGGCAAACGATAATCCTTGATAGCAGTAAACACATAATCCTTTGGCGCGATGTCGGAAGTGTTAAGAATCGTCAGCAACACGGTTTCTCGTACCCGGGAAAACGCATGCTGCAATGTTTTCATTCACGCTTATAAGTGAAGAAAACGTGAAATATACTGTGACGAAATACATCACATCACACATTATTCCGAACACAAAAAAACATGGAGCAGGCCGTTCCTAACACTTCCGACTTCCCTCCGAAGCATTTGATGTCCATTGTTGGTAAGGCTTACCTTCTGCCTACTTTGGACCCTCCTGAAATCACGATACATCTAAAAAAATCTATTGAGAGCATATCTAAGAATTACACCCTGTATATGACGAGCGCGGAAAAACATCCAATTTTCTACAATTTTCAATTAATTTACTTGCATTTGATACAAAAGCGTTTCTATCTATACTCTGCGAGAAGTTATACTTGTTTAAAGATTACAAATTCTCACAGTGATCACATTGATAACGTCACATCCTTAAACAAGCAACTGGATTCTTTGGGACTTTTCGTGAGCAATACCTCGTAAGTAGCATTACGTATTCCAACAAATGACACTTTGTTTCAATTATATCTAGGTTGACTCCAAATTGCACTATACCAATTATGTATGTATGAATGTAAGATGATATCAAGTCATCCTCCCAAAACAATCTCGGATATCCTCTATTAGTTTTCTAATTACGGGACTGGTATTGCATTAACTATTGTATTTAGGAGATTCGCAATTATAATATATTGACGTGGTTTACATTTTTTCCCATTCACGTCTGAGTAAAAGTGACTCATTCATCAACATAAAGGTCATAATATATGGTTAGAAACATAAAATTTGGACACGAAACTCATTTTGCCATGAAAACAAGGGATAAGGAAGGATTATTATTATTATTATTATTATTTTAATGCGAGATTAAAGAAAGGTTCGAATATTTTTTCAAAGAACGAAAGGTTTCATATTAGGAAGATGAGCTTCCCCATTACAAATAATTGTACAAGCTTCAGGATTTTTTTTGAATATTCAGCTCTTGAATGGGGAAAAAGGGGCAATTTTTATCTTACAAATTTCTACTTCATTGTGAAACTGTCAAATGTGAGGATTCGCTCAAGTTAGAGATGTGGAATTCGGTCCTTTAAATCTTTTAAGTTAAAAATAAGATAATACATCTTTCGATAATTCCATTTCTATTAATAGGGAAATGAAACACTCGATCCTAAAAGGGGCAATTTCTAGTACTAAAATTTTCGATTCTTTATTCAGAAAGTGCTTAATGTAACTATTCGCTTAAGTTGGAGGTGTAATAATAATAATAATAATAATAATAATAATAATAATAATAATAATAATAATAATAATAATAATAATAATAATAATAATAATACAGTAATAAAATGAGTGAGTAGGTATTGCAGCGTTTTCGCAGATTCAGCTTCTAAAAGTTACACCAATTCAGAAGTATACTACTATAATACTACTAATAATATATAATAAACTTATTTAGCAATTTTCAGTTTCCAACTCCAAATCGGCGTCACTGTCCTCAATTTTTTTTCTTTTTGATCCTTATTAACACTACAGTACTTTGAACAACAACAATATTTCCATCCCCTTCTACACATAGCTGAATTTAAAGAATGGATGCAGGGTTGTCATTTTCCAATTCACAAATCGTAATCGATTTATTTGATTGGAAATAACTGTTAAAAACCTAAGTGTGTCTATTTTATTATTATTTTGTGCACATCTGCAATTTATTAGCTCACTCAAAAGATTGCGAAAACATGTGCGTTCTAAAATTAACGTATATTCATCTATTATCGTAAGGGCATTATCGTATATATAATTAAGGCTTAAATGACTGTATATCTCGTTAAATTATCGTATGGTTGGCAAGCCTAGGTCTGACCCACTGCGACTCATGTACTCTGAGATTTTGTACACAGATGCCATTTCGTGAGCAAATGGCTCAATACATTTTTGACTATCTGATATAGTGTTTTAGTGAATGCCATTTTACAAATACAATAGAAATGCATTTCTTTATAAGAACGCGTAAACTAGCTGTCATAAATGCAGAAATATCACCATTTACAACCTACGTGAGATTTAACTTGAAAAGGGAAAATTTTGTTGTGATGGTGCGAAATTTGTCTCAGAAATACTAGGAGGACTGCACGAGATCAATTACAAAACTCGTAAAAATGTGTATTTTTATGTTAGAACACACAATAAGAACCAACACATTTTTATTGTTCTAATCGTTGAATAAATTAACAACAATAGTGATGAAACAATAATTACAAAAAATTGTCTATTCCAGAGCAAAAAATAAAATACAAAATACTACAATGTTCTTTTATAACCATAGCAGCATTTTATTCATTTCTTTTCATTTTCCCTCATTGCTTACACTTAACACTTTTTTTTTTTCAAAATTTCCTTATTTTCTCATCTTCAAAAATCCTCTACACACACACATTAACATCCTTCTACTTCATCATTTTCTGTCCCCCCCCCCCTTTTTTTTTCTGATAATAACAAATTCTTTGGTAAAGTATCGCAGCAAAATCTTTGGGATTGAAAGAATACCAAAGGGTTTGCGTCGTGGTGAAATACGAAGAAACTTGTTAGAATTCCCCCACCCTTCATCTCATCATCATCCACTAGCAAGTTACTTGATAATGTATCGCAGCAAGACCTTTGGCATTAAAGGAATTAAAAAGGGTTTGCTAAGTGAAATATCAAGGAATTTGCTAGAATCTGGTTTTCCAGCGTAAGATCGTATGGTGCATATGATCTTACGTCCCTCTCCAGTCAAAAGTATGTCCTCACAGAGGTAGATACCTTGACGAGGTTGTGGAGCTTTCAACCAACATCTGCCTGCACCAACCTTCCTACTTTGCATTGGATGAAAAATAATATCTTGTTCTTTTCTTTGCAGGAGAACAGAAGTCGAGAAAAATTTTAAAGATCATTACTCGTGGAAAACACAAGCAAAATATAGAACAGACCTGTGCTAAATAGAAGAAATATTACCTGTTTGAAAGTTATGGAATAAGAACAACATCGTATGGTATCTCTCAAGCAAGACACCGTGGCAATAAAAATCCAACATCTAAAACTCCAAAAGATTGAAGAATGAATACAAGAAACAATTTGTGACGACAGTAAAATAGAGGTGATTGAAAGGCGTATAGAACTGTCCAGCAAATTAGTTTTGAGCTATGATGTAGTGCAGCCCTAATCTATGGAATGGTACAACGCAGCCAGTTAGTGGATGAAAACTTACGCTCTTGAAGTGCTTGAAGAAGACCGACTTACTCACTCAGTCTGATAGTTGGATCATATTCATGAGTTGTTGATTTTAAGATGTAAAAGGAAAACGTGCTCAAGAATCGATAGTTATCGAGAGACTGGAGGTTAATCCTCTAATAATACCGTCGACTGCCGTGACTCATTGCAAGTAAACTCAGAGCGGTCTTCAGGTTGCTCCAAAAAGTATTTCGTTCCTTCCTTTACAAATTAAGAATATTGATATAGGAGGGAAATTTGATTCAGCACTACGAAGGAATTTACAAAACCAGGAAGGATCATTCTTCCCATTCTAAAGAATAAGGAAATCATACAAGTTCTGGCTCAAACAGAAATGTTGACTACAAGGAAAAACCAAGAACTTTCATGGAAATCAAAATTTTTACATTCAGCGAATTTATCGTATTAAAAAGTTACTTGAGCAATAATTTCCAAAATTTACCAAAATTCCTCCCCGAGAAACAATATATTATAAAGGTAACCAAGAAAGTTCTATCGCTTTTTCACCCACCACCTTCGAACATCGATATATCACTTAAGATGCACCTGGAAGATCAAAAATGGTCCCCAGCAGCATCGACGACCTTTTGCCAACGTTCTGGAAAGCCATGGATTCCATCGAGGTAGAACTTGGTGAAGCGAAGAAGGTATCAAGTGCATTTTGCACTTCTACTAGGAATTTGAACTGACGTCTTCTAAGGCGATTGTCCAAAAAATGGAACAGGTGATAATCGGATGGCGCAGTGTCCGAGGAGTATGGCGGATGCAATAGTGTTTCCCATCCAAGGGATAGAATGGTGTCCCGGGTCATTCTAGCCACGTGGGGCTTAGCGCTGTCCTGTAACAGGAGGAGCCTTTTGCGATTTGCGATTCAGAAGTGCTGGCTCCAAAGTTTTGATTTTTTCTGGAACACGGCTCAACTGCTGACAGTACACAGTTGCATTCCGACCAGCTGGTAGCAGTTCCAGATGCACGATGCCACGAGCAGTTTACAAACACACAGGAGGACCTCCTTCTGGTGCAGTGCTGGTTTTGGCTGTTTCAGAACCAGTTCATGGGATGCTAAAGAATGATGATGACGCCGTGGAGCTTTGTACAGGACCCACTTCTCATCACATATCAATAGAGATGCAAGGGCTCGGAAAAAAACCGGCTTTTTGGAAAAAAACTCGGTTTTTTCTGCTTTGCTTTTTTGCTTGGGAAATTTTGGGCTTTTTTGAAAATTCTGCTTTAAATTGATAAAACAGACTTTGTATCGCTTCTCTATAACACAAAAAATCATTTAATTAGTGGTTGATGCTGATAATAATATAAAACATCGAAAATAAACTATGAATTTCGAAAAAATATTTCAAACAATTTTTCTTCAACATATTTACATTATGAATGAAACAGTATTAACCAATGTATATAATAAGAATTTTTTAACCTCCTATATGCAAAAGTAAGCAGAGTTGGCAAGAGCCATGGTTGTTTTTGAAAATGCCAAAAACCCGTTTTTTGGGGGATGTTTAAACCAGGCTTTTTTGACTTAGATTTTTTGCTTTATGTATTTATATTACATATTCACAGAAATAAGTTTGTTTCGCCTTGATGTTATTATGCAACAGCGGGGTTATGCCGGAAGACTCCCATAAGCGTAGATATCATTGAAAGTCAAATCCAAGCTAATGTTGGAAGCTACGTAGGCAATCGATATATTTTGCCAATTTCTATCAATATATTTAAGCAATATTGGCTTCTTTATAAAACAACACGCATTTAGGCATGCAGAAATATACAATTTGGTTTGTTTCGTATATTTAGGCTTAACATCCTTACGAAATACCGAGGTTATCAAGGAGAAGACTTTCGCTTAAACTGACATCCGAACCGCTACTTGGGTTACGCATGAAAGAAGGTTTGTGGTTCGACCGAGAATTGAACATGGGACACCTTGATTAAAAGGTGAAAGGGAAATAAAACTATTGCAGGTAGTTTGATATCTGGAAACGTTACCATGAAGTTCACACGATTCGCATTTTTCATTCTTTTTATTTTTGTGGTTTACTCAATCACATTTTACCCAATCCTCAAGTTTTCTGAATTTTTAACAAGAGGGATTCAACATATCATTACGGAACTCCCCCCCCCCCCAAAAAAAAGACTACGGAATATATTTAAGTTAAGCTAAATACAACTGCACAACAAACATGACTGAGTGATTAGCTTTTGCGCTTCTATCGGGAAGTCCGGGATTCAACCAGCATTCGACCATTCTGACAAAGCTTTTCTTCATTCCATCTGTGAATGTAGAAATAGTGCGTGTACTGTGAGTTGGGCGACTTCCTTTTTTATTGTTTTTAAATCGTTATTATTACTAATTACCAGCAGTGACGGTTTTGCGAAGGTTAGGGGGGCGGTCTTTCGGACTGAAGCCCGTTCCCCAAAGTTACGGAATGTCTGCAACAAACGAAATATCTATTATTTATGCCTTTACTCATAAACTTTAAGCTCCCGTCAAATAAAAATTACGAATGTTTAAAAAAACTAAACATTAGTAAGAAACCCTTCCCAAAATACTTTTCTAAATCCGCCACTGATTCTCAGTATAAAATGATTTTTAAAGTTGTATCCGGAAGATAATTGCTAAACATATAAACGAAACGAAATATTAGTTATGCCTGTACTCATAAACTTCAAGCACTTCCCAAATAAAATTAGGACTTTTTAGGAAACGAAACAATCAGAAAAAACCCTCCTAAAGTACTTTTCTAAATCCGCTACTGATTATTTGTATAAATTGGTATTCAAGGTTGTGTCCGGAAAATTATTGCTAAATCACTTCACAGCTACAGTATAACAGAAATGTGGAAGTACGGTTTGACGGATATATTGAAAAACGTACGCTTTGACGGATAAATAGAAAAACGGGCAAGTTTAACTTTTGCGCTAGAAGCTAGAGTACTGAAAGCTCTTAGAAATGAAACACGTATGACAAACTAGAGAAGAAAAAAGATGTCGATAACTCAAAAGTTAAAATAAAGTTTAAAAGCCTCTAAAATTACCCTCAAATACTACATTCTTCATGTTAGCTTTAATTCGTAAAACATGTGCTCCATCCATCTTGATGGTGAATTTCAGAGCGAAATATCACATTCAGGTCATGTAATTCTTATTTAACTATAGAATATACTATAAGAAAGCTATTTAGATAGAAAAATCATGAAGTTGAAAAAAGCCAAAATTTCCAAAATTCTCGTTTTTTTCCCAAAAAAGCCGGCTTTTTATGTGAAAAAAACCATCGATTCAAAAAAGCCGGCTTTTTTGCATCTCTACATATCAACATCCTGTCCAGAAATGGCTCCTGTATATGAATTAATATTATATTCAACGTGCAATAGAATGTTAAGTGTTTGGGGCCTAATAATATTTCCAGCAACAAATTCATCATAAATTTCTAGATCATAATATATTTCTCACAATAAGAATACTACATATTTCTTACCTGAAAATATATTGTTCAAAACTCATATCATACTTCCTATGTTCTCCAGTTTTAACATTACTTTTTTATTCTAAGGTTATATTGAAAATGAAAATAGTACGAATTTTACTTCAAATTGCACGGATGCCGGGTTCGATTCCAGGTGGGAAGCATTAAAAAAGTGAACACTTTATGGTGGATAATATTCCACTTTAAACTGCAATTCAATGTCTCATACAGCCTCGATGCTGAAAAGGGACACTAAACTTCAACAAACAAACGAAAAGCAAGAATCGTAACCATTTAACCACAACAGAGGTAATAATAATAATAATAATAATAATAATAATAATAATAATAATAATAATAATAATAATAATAATAATGAATAAGATCTTGTAACAATGTTTTTGAAAGAACAATAAAAACGAATGGAACTAACAGCTATACATCTACTCAGTTTGCAACACCTATATGCACATATGTGACCTTCCTCTTTCATAATACTTTTTTTATTATTATTTATTCCAAAAGCAAACGTCCTCCAAACACATAGGTGCAATATTAGAGCTCATGACCTTGAATGCCCCCAGAAGTCTTGACGTGTGTCGTTAAGTCTACAAGGTCTGCGTAAACATCGAATTTTCTTCCGCTGGCTGCTCCCGACATCAGGAAGGAAGCTGAGGTTTCTCTGAAGGTCACCAGAATTTTCCTCACCTTAAAGAATATAAAAAGCAACATACCACACGACTATATTAAGAAACACGGGATGAATATGGAGGTAGAAATTCGCAGACGCTACCAAATTTGCAGTACACTTCTCTCCTGCAACAGTTTTTTTTTTTTTTTTCGAATAAGAGTAAGAGAAAATTAGTTCTTAGGTGTTCTCATCCTTCTACATATACATTGGTGGACGACAGGATAATATTGGAAACCTAAATATGGCATCTCATAACTACACCACTTCAGACTTAATCGCTTCCCCCAACCTACTTCTGAAATACTAGTTTTATCTTAAATATTATGGGTCTTCGCTAAGTTAACCCTAAATTTAAATAAATAAATAAAACTTATTGAATAGCCTAAATACAAATGAAAAATAACAAAAATGTAGGAAGTGAGCCAAGTAGTATCTATAGACTACGATTAAATAAACTAAGAACTGAACCATACACCAGAAGTTTGGGAAGCGCAGTTTATAACGTAGTAATTGTTAGGCACCCAAATTTATACACTATACGAGTCTTGGAAATAATTAATTCATGTAATAGAAATTTTGCAGATACTACCTGGCTATCTTTCTACACTTTTAATGCTCTTCCTTGTTTTTTAAGTTATAAACTACGAATCAAAAAAGTTCAGGTCTGCTGAAGCTCGGGCTGAGCCCGCGGGCCGGACTCGGGCCTACAAAACATATATTACTTCGGGCCCGGGGGGCTCGGGCCGTAAATTTTTAAAAATACAACCATATTTCTCCGATCTATTAGAGCCTAATTTTGAAAATATACTGTGCAACGATACTTATCTTTCTGGAGAACTTTTAAAGCACAACTGAAAAATTAAACCTCTAATTGCTGAAAATAAAATGCGATTTTGTGTTTCTGTAACTCGGGCTTATTTTGGGCTCATCTAACTTTCACACGAACTCGGGCCGGGCCTCACATTATAAATTCACGGGCCGGGCCGGGCCTGGCCTAAAAATCCCGGCCCCTTGCAGACCTCTGTTCAGGTGGGCTTAGTGAAGTCTTAAGGGCATAGGCGATCTTAGCTTTTGCAGGACCTAGGGCGGGGCCCTTCGCCAATTGCATCAAAGGTGAAAGTGTCAAGGACAGAATATCACTTATCAAATTATCGTTATATATATATATATTCTCGAACAAATGGCAATATTACCAAGAACTGCTTAATATAGGCGGCTGCTTAATATTTTCATGTACAAACAAAAATAATGGAGTAATTCTTGGTTTTTAACATTTTTTTCTTAAATTTTGGTTTTGCTTGCCATGAGTTCTGTAAATATAATTTGATTATTTCTTCAGAGATGACTTCTGAATGCTAAATTGTGTGAAGTTAGAATCTGACCAATGGCTGTTAAACAGCCTCTTGTGTTTCCTGCTCTGTTTTTCTGCTTAAATTTGAATATGGGATATGTAGTCGATAGTTCTTCCACGTTTCACTCCTTTCTCAAGATTGCTGTGTAACATGTGCAACTTCGGTCCTGGATTCGATCGGGAAGCTTCACGACTCGAACGTATTACAGTGGTTTTAATTCTAACTTAAACTAGAGGTCATGTCTCAAATAGCCTTGGTGCTAAATTTTAACATAGGAAAAAGAACAATCTAACAACTCAGGCACTAATCGTCTATAGATTCAGAGCGAAGCATGGGGAGATGTACACTGGAAATCACTCGCAAATGTAGGAAAATAATTATTTGGTCTAGGAATTAATTCGTGCGGGTGGACAAGAGATGGCGCAACGAACGGAGCGTCCCACAGTTCCGTGTATCCACACATGTGTTGCAAACCCCTGTCATCGCGTATCGTTCGTAGTATAGGGCAGTGGATTAAAGCGTCAACAACACCAGTTTGTAGTTAAGTGAACATGGCGCAATTTGTGCCTGATAAAGTGTTTTGCGGGGTGTCCTGCTGCATTACTTTAACATGCAGAAAAGTGCGACTGAAAGTCATCGTATTTTGGTGGAAGTGTATGGTGACCATGCTCTAGCTGAGCGAACGTGTCAAGTGGTTTGCACGGTTTAGAAGTGGTGATTTCGGCTTGGCAGACCAAGAGCGAGCTGGACAGCCAAAAAATTGTCAAGACGAAGAATTGACAGCATTGCTCGAGCAGGATTCGTGTCAAACGCAGGAACAACTTGCAGCAGCATTAGGCGTTGATCAAACAACAGTCTCCAAACGCTTGAAAGCCATGGGAATGATTCAAAAGATGTCACATTGGGTTCCACATGAATTGAAAGACAGAGACGTTGAAAGGCGAAAAACCATTTGCGAATTGCTGCTTCAACGACAGAGCAGAAAGGGGTTTCTGCATCGAATTATTACGGGTGATGAGAAGTGGATCCATTACGAGAACCCTAAACGAAATAAGGCCTGGGTGAAACCAGGTGAACCAGGTCCATCACAACCAAAACGAGATATTCACTGTGCAAAGGTTATGCTGTGCATATGGTGGGATATGAAAGGTGTGGTGTTCTATGAGCTGCTGCAACCGGGTGAAACTATGAATGGAGAACGTTATCGACGACAATTAATGCGTTTGAAGCAAGCTCTGGCCAGAACACGACCAGAATGGGAGAACAGACATGATAAACTTATTGTTCAACATGATAACGCTCGCCCACATGTCGCAAAACCGGTCAAAACCTATTTAGAAAATGTCGGATGGGAAGTTTTACCCCACCCGCCGTATTCACCAGACGTTGCTCCTTCGGACTACTACTTGTTCGATTGCATGAACAACGATTTGATTGGACAGCGGTTTACTTCTTCAGAAGATATCGAAACATGGGTCTCTGACTGGATCGCTTCCAAGGATGAGGACTTCTTTCGCCACGGAATCCGTACATTGCCTGACAGATGGGCGAAAGTGGTGGCTAGCGATGGACAACATTTTTCTTAAGGTATTTATGTATTTTGTGTTTGTACTACAGCTTCAATGTGTGCGTACCAACCGCACGAATTAATTCCTAGACCAAATACATGGATCAAAGGGATGACGAGAGTGGCGGATGCTATCATGAAATACAAAGGCATAGAAGTGGCAGTGGATCGATAGTATTGCAAGAAGAAATTATGATAGCTGGACAAGGACAGACATCCTTATACAAGGTGGTGTGATGAAATAAAGAAGTACTGGAGTAACATGGGAAAGAATTGCCAAAGATAAAGACGGCGAAAGATCGAAAGACATCTATCTAGCAGTGGATGGGCAATGGTTCACTACGTTATATGCAATTTGTTTTCACTTACTTTTCAATTCATCTTTGACAAGATCAGTCTATTCGGAATTATTGTCATTTTAATTATTTACTATACGTAACATATCGTGTTTATAAGGTAATTACGATACTTGTTGGTTTTACATTTTTTTCAGCACTGAGGCTTTATGAAAGTAACCTATAGCTTAATGTGGGATTCGAATCAAGTCCCTAATGCTAAAGCGAGGAAGAAGTTCTGTAAGATAAATGTGAAAAACTGAAACAGCTGTGACACTAGTAGCCAATATAACACAGGGGCGGATCCAGGGGGGGCAATCAGGGCGATCGCCCCCCCCCCACAAGAGGAAACTTTCTTACTTTATATATATAAATAAAACTCATCCCAAAGTTTGGAGCCCTTAAAAGTAGCAGTATGAAAACTCACCGCTTCCCCCAGAAGTCAGTCCTGGATCCGCTCCTGATATAACATAATGTTATACAAATACCTCTTCCCCTTGGCACTCGCGATTTTGTCTTACGTTCGCCAACCAGCATTTGAGCCCTCAGAATATCTATCTTACAAAGCTTTCATGAACTAATAAATACGAATTTCATTAAGGTTAGTTCGAACTAAGGAAACCTTTAGACCTAATAAAATTAAGAACTTCGCTAAAATGTATAAGAATGACACAACCATATACTCAAATAAACTTTATATCATATTTTAAAAATAAAATTGATTTAAAACAATTTTCATTTACAATTCAGACAATTGGATCGAAGCAGCTAACACCAAGAAACATATAATACCTTCAAAGGCAATATAATATTAGTGTTACTGTAGGCTAGTGGAGAATAGATGAGTCACGTAAGTTTGTCACTTCTGCTCTTAACGTAAGTGCAAGGTTCCGAAACTTAATATTTTCGGTTCCAAACAATTCGTTTGCTAGGTAAAGAAAGCATACACCGATGTGTGTTCCACTTTATTTTCACGTAGACTAAATACGTTTCTTGTGTCAGATTTTTTTTTTAATAACTGCAATTCTATCTCCATTATATAGCAGCTTTCTAAATGTGGGTGTGGAGAATTCGCTGGGTCGACCAGAAAACGAATCAGGGGTGTAAGATATGGTGGAGTAGAAAAGAAAAAATTTTAGACGTTATTGAAAAGAGGAAGAGAAATTGGGTGGGACATTCGCTAAGAAGAAACTGTATCATGAAAGACACGCTAGAGGGTATGGTTGCAGAAAAGAGAGGGAGGGGCAAAGGAGGCTACAATTGATGGACGTTATCAAAACAGAAAAATCGTGCGTGAAGACGAAGAGGTTGATTGAATAACGTGGAGCATGGAAACTTCTCAGTCGCAGCAAGTGACTTGCCAACAATCGCAGAATAGGCCTACTTAGAGGATGAGAATGATTATACAGTAATGTTTAGAAGTCAATACGAAACATAACCATTGTAAGTTCCATATGTAGTTCATGTCTTTAAAACCCAACGGAAACAAACCGGAAGTACTGGCAGAAATACATATGACTGATCCAACTATTTCTGAGGAACGAGCTACACCTTCCATTAGTACGAAGCTTAAAGTCCTTTATCAGCACAAGACTATACAGTATAAGACAGTCACTTGCACCTGGATAATCTGTGATATTACATTTGCTGCTTACATTTCAGTAAACCACACGGAGAGAACAAAATACGACGCCTGGGGTTGATAAAGATAGGGGTGACACAGTCAATGGTTTAACAGGTGTGCTACTCGTGAATCCATGATTACTCGTATACTGTCAACATTTCTTTATTCCACTTTTCTACTTCGTCCACTCCTTTCCTTTGCTCCATTTATTTTCTCTGTCGTTACACCAATTGTAAAAACGTGGCGTACGTCATACAGCAGCCAGCTGGAAATCAATGGTAAGTGAAGTGAACAATAGTTGACCATGTCCTTAATTTGTTGTAATTTTCATCTAGACATGCATTACTCACACGTAATGGAAGACAACTTCTCTATATAATATATCACATCTGTAAGATATATATAATTAATAATTTGGATTGGTACACTAAATAGTAATTTAATGAACATAACCTGGCCTGTTGAGTTCACTATACGAAGCTGGAGAAGGGAGGAAAAAAGAAAAATCAGAGTCAACTTTTACTTTTTCTTTTCGTCTATTGAATATATATATATATATTGCGAAGTTTTTACATAACATAGAACCCGAAAGATAATATAGCAGGGTTTGCCCAATTGGGCCCAGCCCGAAAAAACCCACCGGGTTTTTTCGGGTTGGACCCACCTGAAAAAACCCACCTTAAAACCCACCTGGGTTTTTCAGCTTTTTGTTAATATATTATTGCTACAACTAAGTTGATCATATTGAAAGTGATTTTTATCAAATTTTGGACTTTCCTCGAGCGAATTAAATGCTTTCACGTTAACGTATACAACAACATTCTACATAAGACCTTTATAAAGTTCTGAATGCACTGAGTAAATGAAAAAACCTTACCTTAGCTTGAGATAATTATATAACAAATTAATGTATTGATTATGCTTATAGCCTATTTGAAAAAATGCAATTTTATATTTTAGAAAATACTTTCCCGTAAATAGTGTGCTCGCCGACTCGGCTATACCGAGGGACGTTATCCCTCATAGGGGACACCGGGGCACATTGTCACAATTTTCACGTTTTATTTTCTTGTGATGCTCATCTAAGGCCGAAAATTATAATTTTTAGTATACACACACTTTATTATCTTGTGCATAACATATATTTCTCTGTCCAATGTAACTCGCTCTGAACTGGACTTATGTACTACGTTTTATGATCAATACAGTTGTGACAATGTACCCTATATGCGGGGCAAGTTGTCACAATATATGGGGCAAATTGTCACATGTTATTCTTGTGGCACTTTCCGGAAATTGGTAGATATTATTAATGCAACTATACTAATGCAAAAAGACTGTAAATGTTACCATCATTAAATACTTAGCGTCTGAAAGAGAATCAAAACATAATTAAATGAAAGGGGAAACTATATTAGTTAAATAGGTAAAAAATAGGCGGACCTTGTGATTGTTGAATCAATATTGAACCACTCTTAAAACTGTCATATATGTCTTGGGCTCCATAGCTTATATTTTCTCAACCTAAAAGATTTGTTGTTAGGCCTACATCAAGCTTTGTAGGAAAACCAAAACGGCCATGAAAACAGAACTAACTCATAGCTAAGGAATCAAAACTACAAACTGAAAGGTCATAACAAAATGACGAAATTATCGAATCATAGCCTACTTCTCCAATAAGCCAACACAAAATTAACCAATTGCGTTTTAGTTGTTTCTGATTGTAGTTTATGAATTGCAAAGAATTCCTCGGATAGGACCACTGTATAGCTAGAAGAGGAGTAAATATTATTACGAAGTTTAGTTGTGTTCTATCAGTACGCACTGCAAACTAATTTGAAAATGTTTATCCTTTTGCTTCTACATGTACTCGTACTGTATGGATCGCCATAAACTGAACACAATGTATCGTCGTCCTCTGAGGAAGAATCGTAATCTTCTTTGGACCTTCGTTGACATTGTTTATAGGTGCAAAACTATTTCCTTGGGGAGTTCTTATAGCAAGATCACCATGTCTTTTCAGAAATACCGGATACCAGTGTGGGCCAGCAATGGCCATTTCATTCCACGACTATGGCCATTTCAATCCTAGCGCTTTTGCATAGTTGTAAGCCAAATCGCGAACCTCTTTCGTAGTGAGTCCAAATTATATGTGCGAAACTTGTTTTGGTATGATACTAGTAATTCTTCCTAGTATTACGAAGAGTAACCTAATGTAAATGAGCATTGGCCGAACTGTAGTTCGCCATCTGTAACACGTGCACAGAATCTTACCAATGTTCTGTAGTGGACATGAAATTCTTTAGCAGCTTTAGGCCTACGTATTGATATGGGGTTGTTATTTCTTTTCATAGCTCTTGCCGCAACCAGCAGATCTTCCATTGGTGGTGCTTTCCTCTCTGTCTTTCTTTAGTATATTCTCACTGTCTGCGAAACAGAGTGGGGCACATTGTCACAGTGACAACATGCCCCGTCTTATTTGTGACAACTTGCTCCACGCGTCGCCATTACCCTTTTTACAAAATATCTATACCAAAGTACAAGATGCTAAGCGGTTAGCGTACGCGCATTTGGCGTGGGAGACCCGGGTTCGATTCCCGGCGGGAGCTCATGTGGTTCGGATTCCACGTTAATCAGTAGGTCCACGTCTCAGATAGCCTCGCTGCTGAAAGGGACGCTAAACTAAAATCAACTCAACTCAAACGACAAGATTAGGCGCATTCAAAGTAGCACACTATGAAGCTCTATTTGTAACGTACATAACACACACAAAAATATTTGATTCTACCGCTTTCACGAACACACAAAACAGCAATTTCAGGACTCGGAAAATTTACATTACGGCACTGAAAACACACAAAGTTCAACTGACGCAGCACCGTTGTTACCGCGCATCTCCAAACGAGTACAGTTAGTAGTGACATCTGGTAAGTAAACAAGAAAGCAGTACCGGCGCGCTAATGTTTTCGCTTTTTTCAGAATTGCTACTGTGACAACGTGCCCCTTGTGACAATGTGTCCCGGTCTCCCCTACGTTTGACGAGTTTAAAGCCATATATGCCGGTACTGCCAGTAAATATGTAGTACATTAGTAAAACTATTAGTATTATTTCGTACCTTTGATGGTAGCATAAGTATTCTTCAGTAAAATTTAGTTTTCCAACAGTTTAATTCAGTTATTTGTTGGTATTCTTCAAATAAGCATTCTTTAGGATCAACACCAACAATAGCGTAAAAATTTTTGTCCAATTTAAGAAGCTTAATGCTCAGAGTTCCGAAAACTACGTAACACTTACTACTTCAAGTGCTGAATTCAAACTTCCGAACTAGTGGAAGTTTCGTTGTACAGTAAAGAAAGCTGCATTTTCGCGGGGGGGGGGGAGGGGGAAGTCGCGAAAGAAATGCTCGGGAAATTCCCGCAATTGAACGCACAAAGCATCGGAACTGAATACTTCAACAATAGAATTATTTATTTTACGCTGGAAGATATTTAATTTTATTTAAGACATTTTGAAACATTTACTTTATAAAATATGAATTATGTCTTTGTTAATTGTCTAAATTAATTTTCTGGAAAGAAACGTCTTGCAACAAATGCTCGGGAATTTCACCTAATTGAACGCACAAAAGTGACTTTCAAATAAAACCATTTATTTTACGCTGTTAAATTAATATATTTGGTGTTCATATTTGGCAAACGTCACTGAGGCTTCTGGGATGATTCGATCTACATTTGTTCATTCGTCTGCCTGTACCACACATACTACAGGGTACCACCTTCGATGTTTTAAGTTTAACTTTCCAAGGTACAAGCACGAGACATTAAATTTCTAGTATAGATTTTGGCGGTATACCAGCGTACAATTTCAAAATGGTGGCTTAAAAAAAATAGCGGGTATCCACGCTACAAAGTGCAATTTTCGGTCTTTTAAGTTGAATTTTTTTAGAATATAAGCAGGATACA
This sequence comes from Thermobia domestica, assembly GCF_964235325.1. Taxonomy (NCBI): domain Eukaryota; kingdom Metazoa; phylum Arthropoda; class Insecta; order Zygentoma; family Lepismatidae; genus Thermobia; species Thermobia domestica. The sequence continues at coordinate 280,603 of NW_027655886.1, read as the reverse complement.
CTCTAAATTAGATGTATATTTTTTGGCGGCGATCTAACGTAACATTTCAAAATGGCTGCCAATTTTTCAAAACAGCAGTAAATAGAAAATATTTGCAAGTTGTGACAATGATAATCTTGAAATATAAATCACATTTTAACACTTTTACCACAAAGACATCAAAATATTTCGAAAAAACCCAATTAAACCCGAAAAAACCCGATTAAACCCGAAAATACCCGAAAAAACCCACATGGGCCCAGGTGGGTTGGGCTTTTTCAAAAAAAACCCGGGTTTTTTCAAACCCTGTAATATAGTGGCCCTATAACATAGAACCAGGCCGATTCTCAGTGAACTGAATTTCAAATCCTCATAGGCCAAGCTCAAATAGCACTAGATAAAATAATAATAATAATAATAATAATAATAATAATAATAATAATACTAATACTAATAATAATAATAATAATAATAATAATAATAATAATAATAATAATAATAATAAGCAGCAGCAATTGCACTCAATAAAAACAATAACAGCAGAAGTTTTACTGTACTTTCTTGGTCTTACAAGAAGTCATCTCTCTTATCTTTGCGACAAAATAAATAAATAAATAAATAAATAAATATGAAACTGGCTATTTCGTTTACAAACGCTAAATTACGAAAAGCAAAAATAAATAAATAAAGACTGATTTTTATGACACCATATACATAATTTTATTGTGTTTTCATTATGTATGTCTTATTTCATGATATTCACAAACAAAAGCTAAAAATAAAGCAAAGATATGCACTTTACATGTAATTATAATAGTTTCTGTTTTACAAACGATTGCGCAGTCGATTTACGTAAATCCTAAGCATTAGGTTAGAGCGATTGAAATATCTAACCATGTGTCATTTTCAAATGACGGAAAAATACTATAGGCCCTAAAATCTCGTCAGTCAAAGTAGTCTCTGGTTACAGCCACACACCCTTCCCATCGCTCAGGCAATAATTGGATTCCATGGGAATTTGAGATGCAATGAAGTCTTCAACAGTACAATGCAGCACAAGATCATCGGGGAAATTTTTCCCCTCCAAAAAGTATTAAAGATGTCGGAAGAAGGAAAGGTTTCATACTGCAACTTACGGAAAATGAGCACCACTCTGGAGCGACATATGGGTGTGCATTCTTGTGCAACATTTGGACATATATCTGTTCACCATTACTGCATGCTTGCGGACAAGTTTTCGATGCATTTCATGGGGATCAACACCGATTCGCAGTGATGGTGTCTTCTCCACAGAGAAAAACGTGGTTGGTCACATACCAATCATAGACCACCACAGCAGCAACACCTTATGCGGGAGGATGATGGTTTTGGAAACCATCCTAGAAGTAGTTCATGATCCAACTTCTGTCCTGACAGTTTGTGTGTGTCATAGAAAATCCAGTTTTCATCAGAAATGACAATTCGATGCAGGAAACCTTTCTGATTACCTTATCCACTCAGAGCACTGCACATTTCCAGACAGCGATCCTTAGTACACGATACTAATTCACATACTAACTATGAGATCAACATTTTCATTTTATCAATTGTGAGAAGCGGCCCAACGACATCTGAATGATGTACGCCTAACTTGTCTGAAACTAAATGACCTTTCTGATAGTCCGTTTCCATGGCGTTGCTGAGAAGCTCATCAGAATATGTTGTTGGTCCATGGTCACGGAGCCCATTTTTTAATGTGTCACTGGGAAGAATTTTCACAAACCAACGGCACGCAGTGCATTTATTCACCACTGGCACTGCTGATATTTCTCGCGGTTAGACCATCCATTGCTTAGACGTGCAAAATGTTCCACTAATTCTTACAGGAAAATCACTTCCAAGTGTGTGTTCACGTCGCACTTTTATATGAACATCTCTCCACCTACAAGGTTGTTGATAATATGTTGATCTATGATGGGTGTGATCCATATCTTTCTTAGGCGACGTGAACACAAATGCAGATCATTATACTGCTAAAGTCCACGAAATGGAGAGTGAACTTGTCCGCAAACATTCAGCAATGTTCAATAGACATGATGCATGACAATGCTGTGTCCAAAGAGCGAGATGTAGAAACCCTTCATGAAATAGAAATGATAACGATATTGTCTTGTTAGAAATTTTCATTACTTCTCCGAATATTGGTCGGAGTTTAATCTGACGGTTAACTTCCAACGTGGGGTCCTGCCGCTCTGACACGAGTCCTGTGATCTTCCGTCTGGGCCAATGAATTCAATTCATTGGTTTACAACTAGAGTATCAACGTTATACTATCGTCACAAGTCATCTTGGGTAAAGTACTGCATCAAGTACTGCAAGAACAACTGACTTGCATGATCTAGGGTTTCAATGACTAGATAATCCTTATTCTCCAAACTTGAACAAACTCCAATCAATACTTGAACAAACCTGAACTCCAAACAACACTTGAAAGAACACCATTTTGGATCCGATAAAGAGGTGACTAGTGCTACGAAACAGTCTTCAGAACTTTTTAAACTTGTATGCAAAAATTGGAGCACCAAACAAGTGTATTGAACATCGGACAAGGTATATAGAGTAAATGTAGAATTAAATAATCCCACGTGCAGTCCTTCTGAGTTGGGCTACGAAATTTGCAGCAGCCTCTCGTATAACCTTATTGCACATTGTTCAATTAGTTAATAAGTTATTTATAAATTCTTAACATCTTTGATTTAAACGTGAAACCAGTACCAATAAATTTATTAGAATATGTGACCAATGCCAATATAACTTTTTAAAAGACAAAATATTCTATGCTATCTTTATATTTCATGATTACAGTCAATTTTAAAATTGACCAGAAATGGTTAGGAAAAATTAGAGGAAAAATCTTATGTAACAGTTTAGTAGCCAACTTACTATTCAAAACTGGTCAAGATTAAAGCATACAAGGCAGTACTGTGACATTCTAACCAGCTTTTCAAATATTGCCTCTGTTGCGTTGTACACTTTTTATGTGCTACAGATATGCTACTATCTTGAACTCTCTCCGTCTGTTTTTTTTCTCTCGTTCTTTCCACATACAACAGTATTCGCATATGTATATAGCATCAATGCATTGCAGCGCTTGTTCTATTATTGTGTAACATTCGTGATGGGAGTCGCAAAGCTATTACAAGGACACAAAATCGATAACAATTAGTAATAAAGCACACACACTTAACCAACGCAAACAGGATAACAAGTGAAGGTCATTTCTTTAACGTCCTAACTACCAGTTACGCAACGGTATTCGATGAAGACAAAAGTGAACTTAACGTCAACGGATGTCAAGATCCCGGAAGGGGTAGGAACGATGAAGGAGAAACGACAAGGAAAGGAAAGACAAAATAGCACCTTGAAATCAATTGTACCCTACTGCTAAGATATAATGATCTTTATACTACACGAATGTTTCATTCCTGGAGTGGAGCACAATATTTGAAGGATTTATATGCATAAGGGCTCATGTTACAAACTGAAATTCTATCTTTTTCTCTCTTCAAGTTTTCGTGTCATGTTTTGCTAATTATGCTGTGGGTTATATTCCCCAATGTAGTTGAGCCTATTTTAGCAGAGTTAAGGATGGTAATGAAATGTATTTATGGAACAGTTTAATTGATTGCAGTTCATTTTTAAACATAAATGAGTTAAGTCTACTGCCATATTATTAGTGAATAATTTATTTCTGAAGTATGAAAGAGCTCCTTTGTAGCGTATGCGTCTTTGCCGTAGATCTGGGTTCGATTCCCGGCGGAGCTCAGTGTGGTTCGGATCCCACGTTAATCAGTAGGTCCCGTCTCATGTAGCCTCGCTGCTGAAAGGGACGTTAAACTCAAAATCACCTCACCTAAAGTATGAACCAAATCGCTGTCCTTTTCTTTTTTTTAAAAAAAACAAAAACATGCAAAAACTCACCTCTAAGAGTAAATTATCCCCTCTGCTTTTCCCAGAGAAACGACCTATACCACAGTATAGGATCGTTAATAGAATATTAATTTATGAAAAATGAATAAAATCGTTAAAGGTGTTTGCGATCAAAAAATAGTCGAAAAAAAAACACCCCCAAGAATGAACTATCACTTGTGGATTTTTTCAGGACAAATGAGATATGCCATATTGTCAGATTATTTATGAAATGTGAATTAAATTGCCTGACTTGATTTTGAGGAAATCTTAAAAAAAAACCTAACCACCTTTCTGATTTTTTTAAACAAAAAATACTTATACCACTGCATAAGTAGTTAATGGAATATTAATTTACGAAATATGAAAAAGCCGTTACAGTCGTTTTGAGAAAATCGCTAATTTTTATTTTTATACCCTTCAATAAACTACCTCTATTTTGGGGAATTCGACCCGCTCCCCACCATCCTAGAGAAACTTTTAAAATCTTAAGTTCCAAATTTGGTCCTGATTCATTGAACGCATTGTCTCGAGACAAACGAAATGTATAAATCCGTTGAAATCTCGAATCGAATAAATCCGCTGAATCGATTTTTTTCCACGATCATCACACTTTATTCTTTTCTATTATCGCTCGAGAATAAAAAGAAAAGAACCTCTCCTGTAAAATTTTCAATTTGTTATATGAGACTTATCCAAACAAATTCTTAATTTCTCAACGACTAATCTCGTTGCATTTATACAGATGTGAAAATCGTAAAACAAATTTGAGTAATTTGGGATGAAGAAAGTAGCACACGGAACTTTTAAACAGAGTATCCATTTACTTTGTCGCAGGAAAGTTTAAACATTTGAATATGAAAAAGAAGCTCGTCTTCGTCCCTTGCTTGATTCAAATACGTTTCGTTTTTCGAAATGGCTAAGGAAGTAGTTTATTATTATTATTATTATTATTATTATTATTATTATTATTATTATTATTATTATTATTATTATTATTATTATTATTATTATTATTAAGGTACTTCGCTGGAGAAGGAACAATTCCAAATGGGAAGTTGCTTTCTCTCATCTTCAATGAAGAGGACGAGGGGAAACAGTTACGATCTGACCGACTGTTAGCAACCCTCTCTTTCGCATATACAGCGTGCCGCATAGCGTTTGGTATACGTAAACCCAACTTTAGGTTTTAAAAATTTTCTTCAGTCTTCCGTTATTGGAAACAATGCAAACAACAGTCAACAAAACTGAGGATATCAAATGCGTGGCTAACAAATTCTTTCAGTTCTTAAGCCATACAATGGTTTCACAGAGACTGGTCCATTCCGAAAATACGACATGCAGAAACTCCCGAGTTCAGGATAGGGGTGAACATCAGTTTGCTGACATCCGAAACATCTAAATGTGGTCGTTTTGAAGCTTAACCACCACATTCTGTAGCACCTCTAGATAAGATTCGAGCTGTGAATACGTCAAACAAATTATATTCAACTACAGGAAACTTCAAAATTACCTACCTGATCAACCCAGGACATATTGAACTCTACCTCAATCGAGGAGTTTGATGTAATAAGGGCGTAAGCGAGTTTACGCCCTTTTTGCACCAAACGTATTTGTAGCTTTTGCCATGCTTGTTTAGCCTCCTGGTAACATTTCAATTCAATATCGGAATAAAATGCTGCATATTACATTCTTTTATGTAAGAAAAAAACACTATTTAAATTTTCAACATCGTTTTCCTCCAACTGCATGTTTCAGACTTACTCCCTTTTTTCACCAGACTCCTCAACCACTGCATGCATTCATTTCTGTCAGGCTAGCAAATACAACTGTGATGGCCCACACGTCGAGAAACTATAGAAAATATTATGTTTTATTTGTCCAGAATATGGCTACAGAAATTCACATCCAAACTTTACAAATTGGTAGAATTTCGGATGAGCTTGACTGCAAATAAAAAAAAAATACATACAACTTCCCTCTGCTACCACAATTGCCCGGGCCCAATCCGTGAAGAAAATGTAGACGGTATAGTTTGAAATTGATGTCCTCTGCAATTAGCTTCCTACAAACTCCCACGCGAAAAGTTTAATTAAGTAGAAAATTTCCTGTCGACCTAAGAGAAGTTTTACAAAATGTCTCAGCGACCAACTGTATCTTTTATTCAGTACAAACTGTCCTTGGCCATCTGTAAAGTCATCTTTTTGTGTATAACCTCCTACAACTGTTCAATTTCCCACAAACATCGACGTCTTGCCAACATTGCTCCAATAAACCTCTCTGCATTTTGTTTTTATTATCTTCATCCTTCCACCATAATGAAGTATGTAAATATGAAGAAAGATCGAAAAGTTACTCTCAATATCCTTTGAGTTTCTTTGTAGGTTGTAAGCAACACGTTGCAAGTTGAAAGACAACAAGTTTAAAGTTCACGGTACAAATCAAAGAAGTTGGATAATCTGTTGTCATGATGGAAGAAGTCTGAACAATCACATAAAAATATCGCAGGTTTAAAGAAGTCTACAAAGGAGGAGCGAAGATGTAGTCTGATTTTTGTTGATTAAACGAAAACCTCCAACTAAAATTCACACGAACATTCTGAAAAAAATACATGTATGGTACTGAATGTATGAATTACAGTAGCACTGTCACCTGGTGCACGTTATTTAAAGACTCCACGTAAATTTTACCAATTCGCCATTCCTGACGAGCTGTAACAGCTGTAACACACCCCCGACGTAGGGCAATGAAAAGACAGCTCAGAATGAATGACGAGCCCGTTCGCGAACACAACAGAAATTCCAACATTTCTTACAGTCTACCATAATATATCGTGCATAACAGACTCGACTACAGCAAAATCTGTGAGTGACAGTAGCACAAGTCTTAGAAGACGTAGAAGACCTACAACGTATCTTTGACCAAATGGCACATTATGCATACGAATGGGATGACTTTGTGAAATGTATAGTGATAAGAAATGAGTTCTGGATGATACTGTGCACTCCTAAAGCAATTCAGCATGGTAACGTTCCGACTCTCGACAAACTGAGTCACCCACTTGGCTCCAAAAGCTGGGATAAATTATCCTGGTACAGTTTACTCCACCTGGATCACTACGACTGCAAGCACTTATGTTACCACATCAACAAAGTTGAATTATGTCCTTTACGAAAACCGCCTCAACACACATGCTTCAAATGTTCGGGTGCTTCAAGACATTGGTCGCTCCCATGTTGCTCAACAAGTTCGAGTTAAAATTTACCAATTTAGTTGCCCGATCGAGGTTTCTCCAGACTTTTATCTCTTTAGTCCCAAGAAATAATTCAAGAGTAGTCAAGGATTAGATTCGGCTAAGTCCAATTCGTCGTCGCAGGTAGTTATACACTCAGAAAACTGACTTCTATGAACAAGAACAAAGTATACTAAATGTCTATAGCTTCCTGATTCTTATCTTGAAAATTAGGTAAAGCATTGATGTCATTGTGCATATAGTTTAGGTTCGCTAATCTTCTGGCAAGAAAATTTAATATGAGTTACTTTTCAATCTTCCCTTGTAAGTTGTTCACGGTGGACTCACAGTCATTGTACTCATAACACAGCATACTACACCAAAGTATTTAATACGTCTCAACAAAGGTCACAGATTCACCTGAAGAGTGCTGTGTTGAGGTACTAACATGGATTTTTGTAGTTTTGAGACCAATCTTAACTTCAAACCTATCACTTGAGTACGGGAAAATACATGCATTAATGCAAAATATGCACGAAATGAAACCATTACTTCATCATATTTTCCTGGGTAAATCAATATAGGCCATCCTGTATACTCAATCTCTCAGTTGTATTAGATCTTAGTATACAGTACATTCTATACAGTTTATATATTAATTTACAGATTAGAAAAAAACTTATTTATTCTTAATTTTATGTAAGTTTGGAGACAATTCCTGTATACGGTTCATTAACTGTGACTTATTCAAAAGCATACATGTTCTCTTTAAATCTATCTGTTATGTGAAAAGTGCTTCACTGCAGAACGGAACAGCAATTCGGGTATCTGCAGAAAGCCGAATTTCAAATTACAAATCAAAGAAAAAGTTTTACTATTTATTTAATATCTACATCTAAAAACACATTGATGATGCATTTAATAAAGGAGAGTCTGGCTGAAACAGTCAAGATGCGTTTTAATGTTTTTGCAACGAAAATATTAACTTATTTCCATTCATAGCATCAACGATCATAAAAGATTAGCAAAGGACAGAGATACGATTTAACCAGATAATGGCCTTATATTAGAGCTGACAATAAATAAAGATGCATATTGCAAAAGTTGATCATGCACTGTAAGCTTCGGCAATCATAAAAATGTTATACCTTCAGCAGCGTTTTTTTTTTTTTTTTCACAATAGACAGGATGTGTAAAGTTTTATTACTCTTTTTGCGTGATATTGTACAGCAGCACGTGTATTACAAAGGATATTTATCGTCCGTTTTTGATAGTGTGAACTACCCAAATGTTTGTCTCAGTATCCTAAGTACGGTTGCAAAACACTTAAGACTCGAATTATGCCAAATTTGGATCTAAATTAAGCCAGGTGTTCAAATGAACTTTCCATGCGAAATTCAAATATCTATCTTTCTCGTTATCTTTTTTATTTTAAGGAAATGTTATAGTTGTATTGTCGTGCAGTCAGCGACAAAAGTTCTTTTCGTTTGATGAAATTAGTTTCGTAAATAACTTCAGAATGGAAGCACAACTTGAGTACAGTTTCCAGTAAATTAAAAAGAATGAGGTTTTCTGTACCTTCCAGCCATACCATCATCATTCCCAAATAAATGTTACTAAAGGGAAAGAATTTTTGTCACTGACTGTACACAAGAATTAACATGACGCTGTCGGTATGGTAATGAAATAATCGGCAGCTGACACACCATATGTTAAGTAGCTGGGTGATGGCCTTGTGTTAGGCAACCAAAACAACAACAATGTATAGTGGGTTACCTTGCATTTCAGGAACTGCATGAATTAGAATGGATTTTATAAGCAAAAATACACCGACTGGTTTTCTTCATTTTAATCATAGCTCATCTGAGAAGGATCGTATCCGACGATGACTGAACGGTCAATATTTTCGATATTATTTTCTATTCTCCAGAAGAAAGAATGAAATTATGCTAACTTCGGTCAAAACGCTAGAGCTACATGTTAATGTTAAGCGTGTGCAAATTGTGCTAGATAAGGCTTTACTGATCCTTAGTTACTCCAACATTAGGATTTTGAAAATCGCACTCGACTGTGGTTTTAACATGAACACAGAAAAGCATGAAGTGCTTTATGAAATATTACAGTAATTATAAAACTTTTACGAATGAATGAGCTTATTTTTACAATAATAATTCAGAAGATATAAATATCTTCGGCTAGATGTTTATGCAATAAGTAACTCTTAGGTCTTTTGATGGTTGCATATTATCGTTACGTGAAACTTTCATTTAGCAATGAATGAGATATGAAGAGCTACCGCTACCGTCGTCGTTACCGGGGAAGATTTAACAGACATACTTCATTAATGAACGCCAAGATAATCGCTCTGGCTATCTTTTATAGTAAACAGAACCGCAAAATTTGCTTTCGTTCACGAATTATTGTGAGGAGTAACGGTCGGACGGGCGTATGCTAATATTATCATCTTACAAGACCCACTAGCGCAATCGTAGTAAACACTAGGGATGCGCTCGAGTCGAGTCAAGACAGAATTTTCCTGATAAAATTCGAGTCGAGACACAGCTCTTCCAATAGAAAAATATATATTTTTCGAGTCGAGACATCACTTTTACAGCACATTTTCGAGACGAGACAGTCTCAAATTTTATCTCGTGCGCATCCCTAGTAAACACTGCAGTACATTAAAAGAATTATAAATTAGGATCCCAGCTACGAATATTAATCTTCACTATAAACATCATACCAACATTTGTCATACTGTAGTGTTACAACAATACTATTAAACATAAAACCATGTATATAAATAGGATTTTTTTAAAAAAATAAAGAAATCATTGGTCAATTTAAGTAAAAAAAAAAAAATACTAAACATGGTCTCTTCGAAGTACTGATCAATAAAATATCTGTCATTCATGTTACCATATACTCTCTCTGGCTATCTGTATGTATCAAAAGAAACGTGTACTATATCATATATGCGATTTTTTCTTTTAATTTCTGCTTAAGGTAAGTAAATTAAAGAAAAATGGTCATATCACCTTCTCAACTCAGTATCCCAGTGTGTGTGTACGAAATAGGAATGCAATCGGTACCCAAATATCCTATGCAGAGCCGTCCAGAAATTTCATGCGTTACCATACAAATTTTCGGCAGGAATTTCAAAGTTGAAAAAAATGACAAAAAGAAACGACAATATTTTCACCACCACCTCTGACATTTAACAAGTTTGTCTCTCCACCTTATGGATGGCCCCGATCCTATGATTATATCCAAATTTACAGAAAACATATCAACAATGAGTTTCTACATACAGATGACCATAAGAAATGAACGTGGACTATTTGGGATTATGGTGAGTCCAAACGGTGTTTGTGGATTTACAAGCGTTGCCGTTGACTATCGTTAAGGCACAGTAAGCGCTATCTGAAAGTTACGCGAAGTATGAAAAACGAAATTATGTAACAGTCCCACATAAATATGATTTATCAGAAGCGCTTACCTCACTCAGTACTCTTTATACTTCCTGGTGTTATACAGGAACACGTGTAGGGGAAATCTTTGTTTGACAAACCTGGTCACCGAGAAAGGTACAGCTCTCAGTATTGAGCTACTACCAAAGAAAAGAATAGTGCATACAAGACAACAAACTATAGAACAGGAAGAGAGAAAAAGCGTATATCAGTGACCTTCCTTCTTATTACATAATAGATGTTACATTGCAAACAGGACGGAGAATAGTCCTACACTTGCAGAATGTCCAAGTTTGGCCACGCACAGATAACAAGCTGATTGGTTATTTAAGACTATCTATGGTGCTCTGGATTTAGCAAATCAATGAAGAACAATGGGTACAACAGTAGAGACAAGTCATATAAAACAAAGTGGTTTTAATAGTATAATTTTAATAATATACTGAAAGCATGATGGATTATTATTGTTTTTAAAATGTTTTAATCTCTATGATTATATACATACTACCAACGTAAACACAAGTTATTTCACTGCTAGTTATGGTGGTGAGAATGAAACAGGGTTATTTAAGTAATATAGAAGTATGTGTCTCTCATGCTTCTTTGTCCTTGAAGAACTTGATTTTACATCACTGACGAAAAATGAAAAAGAAAGCAGTGGCGTAACTACTAATCCTGTAAGGACCAGCTAAAAAGTGTTGTCATACTACAAAATGGTCAAAATTCAGTAGATCATTATGATACTCCATAGGAACTATTATTATTATTATTATTATTATTATTATTATTATTATTATTATTATTATTATTATTATTATTATTATTATTATTATTATTATTATTTAAATAATCGCATGGAAGCAACAACCTACCGAGACGAAGTTCTTCACAACAGAATTTTTTACTTTAGTTGTAATACTGATAAATGTTAAAGCACAGTTATTTGCTGAATACCGCACTCCTAGTTTCTTATTTCACTTCAGAATCAACGTGAGTCTACATTTGATTTTTTTCTTTCTCTCTCTACTCATGCGGGTGTGGTGTTAAAAAGATTTTTTTTAAATAAATATACCGGTTCATTGGCAGTTTAGTGAGTTTTAAAAATTAGGCTATCTTAAACATGTACCTAAAGGTGGAATTACATCTACCATAATGCGTTCAATATTCTCCCACCGGAATCGAACAGAGGTCCACGTGCACCAAAGGAATGAGTGCGAGCCGCGAGACCAGCGTGGAGGAAGAAACGTATACATGCTTATGTCCTCACTTCAGCTCATATGCCGAATGTTGTGTCTCTATATGCTGTGTAACTCTGCCCTCAGCATCCTTTGCCCCTTTTAAGAGACAAATTTTCCAAAATTTCCTATCCTCAATCTAGGGTTTAATGCAATTTGTGAAATAATAATAGTAAAATTTTTCTGCTCTCCAAAGATTATTTGGTTTGATTAACAGCAAGTGAGCTTTACAATTTGAATCCACTATGGTGATTCGAATTCCTCCTTAAACTGTAAGTTCTCGTCTCATGTAGCTGCAGTGCTCAAGGGAGATGCCTAGCTTCAATAAACAACAAACAACTTTCCGAAGATATGGCGAAGGATCACTATATTTAAGTCTCCAGTTCTTCACCTTTGGAGGTCAGATTTCGTGAAACCTTGTCTTATTGAAAGTCTTAAGATTTAAACAGAATATTTGTACAAAACTTCAAATTTTAGGCCCAATGCCTTTAAAGATCTGGTTAGCACAAGATAAATTTTAACACTCATTTATTTCCCTATTAGCAGTAAACAAACCTCTACCCTATGCGCAGTCTTGGGATAATCCTGTTCTTATGTCTTACTTTTCCTCACTTTCTGCAATACTCCTTCGATAACCCAAGATTTCAGAGCCATTCTTCGTTCACCGTATCCCATTACTTTTTTCGCAGACTAATGTATGCAAAGTTTAATATGCTCCAACTGCCCATTAGTAACTGCATCTATTCTTTAAGAGTTTTATTACTTTTCTTCGAATTTTCACACAAATTGATTTCATGTATTTCCTTTTTTCAACTTTTTAGTATCTAACTTCTTGTTTCTTACCTTTCTTTTCACATTTTCACTTCGGCTAGCACTATGTTATGATGAAAAGTATTGGTCCCAAGAAGCCTGGCGTTCTTTAAACTATTCCGATATCTTTCCTGAATCATAATATAATCCATTTCATACCTCTGGCCCTCTATATCTTCTCTTGTGCCGGTTACAGCTCTTCGCTAAACTCACTCACATTTTTTTAAATTGTTGAATGTTTAAAAGACAATGAAAAATAAAAAAGAAAGGTTATGGGAAAAATCCTGATAATATCTACAAAATACTATTAAATAAACCAATAACAGTTTTAAAACCTTTTCTTATAGAACAGAAATTTGGATATGCAGTCATAATTATTGGGCACCCAAATTTATTCACTACTAGCTGAAATATCCATTCTTCGCATGGGGGCTGTATTTGGAGGTCAACGCCTGTGGGAGTATCACCATTCATCTCAGCGATCGCGAAAACTAAGGATTTGACATTAATATCGGCCATTTTGGATTATTTTTACGTCTCGATAACCCCTCCCCAGGAGGCGAACCCGACCCGCATACAATGGTGGCTGAATTTAAAAGTTATCGCAAATGAAATTATCACCATTGATCTCCACGGATTTGACACATATCGGTCATTTTGGATTATTTTTTACATGTCTCGGTTAGGGATGGTATCGAGACGAGACGAGACTTGACTCGGTTGATAAATAGCGGTCTCGGTCTCGCCTCGAGTCAAAAATTGCCGTCTCGGTCAACAGATGCTTGTCTCGATCTCGATCTCGTCTCGAAATAAATCATGTGATATTAAAATTGTGAAAGTATTATTATCGTACAGTCTGTCGTTTCCCCTTCTTATTTTTTGCCTTCATTTCTGACTTAGCATTATGGGATGGTGTACCTCTTCATAGCTAATTTGCTAGCGCTAATGCTTTCCATGTGTGTGTTCCAGGTTCAGTCATCAATGGGTATATAATACCTGGGATAAAACCGTTGTTTCATATAGCCTCAGTACTGCCTATACAATTAAACTCTATTAAATTATCTTCAGTATTATACAGCATTTATTTCCTTCCTTTGAATCAGAATTGTTCACTACCCCCTAACGGATGACGCTACAATAGCAGCACGAATGTATTTAATCGTACCCAAATTGAAATTTTACGGTTTCTCATTTATTATTCAATACATTCTGCTTTGACAGTCATTTTAAAAATATATCGTTTATTGTCTTAACAAATAGGGTAATTACTACAATATTGGCGCAGATCCAAGGGGGAGGGGGATATAGCCTCCCCTTGACCCTCAGGTAACACGGGATAAAATGGGCTCCAATTCTGCTTTACACTGGATAAAGCGGCAAACTATGGTTTAGCCCCTCCCTTGATATTCTGGATTCACCACTGCAACAATATATTTTGTTTCAAATTGATCAAATGTTTTATTACCGTTTCATATCTCCGTGTTTAATTGACGCTTTATAACACGAAATTCCTGAACCTTGTGGTGGGAGATACGACACTCATCTTTGCTATGTGTGGTCTGAGGTTGGATCACCAAACAAGTTAGATTCAGAGTCCGATGTTTCTCATAGTTCTCGTCTCATTTTAAGTACATTCTGTTTCTTATACAAGTTCATAAGGTCCTAATGCATTACATAAGCATACATATCCAGTGTCGTAACAGATTAAGCTTATTCCTGAGGTTTCAGCGGTTAATGCGATCTTTATTCGGGAAAACTAATCGTGCGTTCATTACGTTGAAATTTTATATTGATTGAAAATTACTTGCGAAACATGGGCATACATATTATATAAGTATATATGTAATTCGAGCTATCTTTATCTATTTTCTTTCTCTCCACAAAACAAGTAATTCTTAACTTTCTAGTTTTCTTTTGTATTAATTTTCGTACTTTTCCTGCAACGTGAATGATTGAATAGTCAAATATACATATATATATATATATATATATATATATATATATATATATATATATATATATATATATATATATATATATATATATATATATATATATATATATATTTCGCTGTACGACTTTCGTTAAATTTTGGATCCATTTTTACCCTACCTTACCTGGTAACAGTTACATAATATGAACTTTATAGGTACAAAATGCTAAGTCATTTTTTGGTCGAAATTGAGTTAAGAAAACTTTTTAAGTAGAAAAGCATTCTACTACTTTGTAACTACTTAGCATAGTTTGAAAAACAATACTATAGGTCTTAGTTAAGGAACCGGTCTTTCGCTTCTCCTGTAAAATTACAAAATTATGCCTTGGTTTAGTTTCTTACTTCTGAGGTTCAGATATAATAAAATCATCACCATCATCATAATCAACCATTATCAATCAACTGCTGGATGTAGGTTCTTCCAAGTCTTCTCCACAACTATCTATCTTGGGAAATTCTTTTCCAGTTACTAGCCAGTGGTTCTTGATTTCGTCACACCTTGTATGCGGACGTTTCCAAAGCTGCTTTTGTCTCGTGGTATCCAGTCTACAATTGGTTTCGTGTACCGACCATAATTTCTTCTTGCAATATGTCCAGCACATTTTCCAGCTCATGTTAAAATTATTTCATTACTACCAATCACTAGTTGCCAAATAATTTATTACTATATATTTGGGCTACAAATTGTTCAAATCCGCTAATTTCGGAGCGCAGAAACGATATTTTTGATCTTCGGATCTGACAACACTGACTAATTAATGATTTAAATCAACACAATGTGTGGATCCCCATTTGGTCTAGCATCTAGCAAGCTTGACTTCGGTTCGCGTGGTCCCGAGTTCAATTTCCGGTTGGGGTAATGTTGAATGACCGAAATGGTTCGGATTCCACTCCACGTCTCCTTTAGCCGCCCAAGCATAACCGTGGGACACTAAACTACAATAAACCAAACCAAAAATGATCAAAATGTGTATTACTAACTGTAAGTCCTTGAATAATTACATATAGCTATATAGTAGGAAGGCTCCTTGAATAATTGTATATAGCTATATGGATCGAGATTGAGATGGTCAGTGGTCAAACTAAAGCAAGGAAAATGTAATTAGGGTGTAATTAGAACTTTTAATTAAGCACGGTTTTAATCTAAAGTGTGCACCAGACCTAAGGCATAGGAGGAACAACTAGTGTTACTGAATATTTATCAGTTACATTTAATTTCAGTTACAATTTGCATTGCATGTATTGCTCAAACGAAAACTTTGACATTAACATTGCAAGTAGCCTAAAGACAATGAAAAACGCCGTCTTTTGAAAACATTCTTGCATCATAAAACAAATTAAGAGTAATTTAAAAATATCTTGCAGTTTAGCTACGTTATTTGCACTATATTTCGAATAATATTTAGCAATTTGTTTAAATCGGCAACACTGCTTAAAGTTGGTAACTGCGACTTGTAATTAAACCCACCAAAAACTATTGTTGTAATCTTATAGAAGCAAAGTAAAGCAATAATTATAATAAAAATTTAACATAAATGCGTCATTTTAAGCACTATAATAATCACTAAACATGTGTTTGGTATCTCTGATACCGTGCGGTTTGAAATAACAATTGTTGTAAATGGCATTATAATCATTTAAGTATTTTGGAAACATCTACATCATGAGACGTGATATGTCAGCACGTTTTCAAAGTCAAGTCTTCAGAAAAATTTAAATTTTCAATTTCTTGTAACTCGTTCCTCCATTCGAAATACATTATACCATGATCATTATTTGACGCTAAGATACGAGGGTCACTACGAAAGTTTTGAGATGTGAAATAACTTACATACTTAAAATCAATTTAACACTTTCATTTTCTCAAAGTATTCACCATTACACTGTACACACTTTTGCATCCTCGAAAACCACTTTTGGAAGCAGTGTTGCCAGTCTTTTTCTTCAAGTATTGAAAGTTCATTCTCGTAAGCCACTACAGCTTCTTCAGGGCTGCAAAATCTCTTCCCACGCAAACGATCTTTGATCCTGGAGAACAGAAAAAAATCACACGGGGCCAGGTCAGGGCTATACGGCGGATTAGTCATAAGTTTGACCTCCGTAGATTCTAAAAACTGAATTGTGATGTTGGCCGTATGTGCGGACGCGTTGTCATGATGAAGCAGGATCCCACGCAATCCAGTTCTTGGACGCCATTCTCGAAGTTTCTGGAACACTTTTGTTAGGCAAACAGTGGTGTACCACTGAGCAGTAACAGTCCTTTGTTCTTCAAGTGGAAGAGTTGCAACATGGCCAGATTTGGAGAAGAAAGTTGCGACCATCTTCTTCTCTACACTTCGCGGTCGCATCACTTTCGTGGGTGGATTTTCGTCTGGAAAGATTCAAACTGAAGACTGGCGTTTATTTTCAGGGTCAAACTGATAGATCCAAGTCTCATCACCAGTAGCAATGTCAGAGACGCGTCGAGAATTGCCTCCATCAAATCTTGCAAGCATTTCTTCACACCATTCCACACGCATGCGCTTCTACTGTTCAGTCAAAGTGTGAGGCACCCAACGAGATGAAACCTTCCTGAGCCGAAGATGATCATGAAGAATTTTTGTTATTGCTGGCAATCCAATGTTCACTGTAGATTCAATGTCCTTGAAAGTTGTTCTAGGATTTTCTCGAATCATTTGTTCCACAGCAATGTTTTCATCTGACACAGCTGTTGCCGGACATCCAGCTCTCTCTTCATCTTTATGTGATGTCCAGCCTCTTCTGAATTCACCAAACCACCGAAAAATTGTAGCACAGGAAGGAGCAAGGTCCCCAAATGCCCCCTGCAAACAGTCAATGCTTTGTGTCCCGTTCAAACCACTTTTGAAATCGTAAAGGATCATTGCCCGAAAATGTTCCCTTTCGAGCTCCATTCTAGACAGCCGAATACTGCTCACATCAACAAACAAGTGAAGGCAATACGGCCATGCCGATAAGCGAGGCGAGTTGAAACTTGCTTCGCTTCTTCGCTCTGGATACCACTACCGAACGCAATTGTTGGAATTCAAATACTGTGCCACAACAATGCGTATCTCAAAACTTTCGTAGTGACCTTCATACAATTTATGCGCATTGCGCTGTCCATGCCATTTGAGTTATTAGTACAACGGTACTTTGGTTAGAGATAATATGTCACGTAAATGAAAGATTCGAAATCTTTCTGGAAAGCTACGAAAGTATGGTATCTCCTACTGAAAGCCAGCCATGGTTGCTTTGCATTTTACAGACAAGTTTTAGATTTTTAAGAATGGTGTCCTATACTAACCACGTAATATCTACTTTCATGACCTACGAATTTACTTGTCAGTACGTTTCGCGGGATTCCATTTAACAAATTCAGAATCCTGGGACATTTCATCATTAACCAACTATTGAACACTTTGGAACACACCGTCCAAAACCCAACAGAACTGAGCACGACAGAATTTTCACATATTTTCGTGCAGAACAATTTCCAGTGAAAACTGCAGCCTGTAGGGCCTGGGACTAGCTTTGAGCACTACATATTCTGATTTAGTTTGTTCTGTAGATAGTGTTGTAAATAGAAAAAAAACCGTTCGTTTTTTTTCAAATAGTCATTTGTAATGTATCTTACGTCATTTAAGTCTGAAGTATTTTTATGTAGGTGTAATTACCATAAAATGCAACATAAATTAAACACTAGATACTGATACGGTACAAATATTTTACAATTTATATGAGTAGCGTACCTACTAATAATCCGTGTTTCTGTACTGTTTCACCAATATCAACGAAGAAATAAAAGTATAAATGAACATTTGTTTGTTTGTTTTTTTTTTTCGTGAAAGTAGGCCTTTAATAAGTACGAAAATAATATCACGAACAGTATAAAATGCAAATAACTTGTCTAAAGGTAAAAACTAATACTAATTTGCCTACTAATATTTTCTGAATATCATATAAATAATTTGTCGACTAGATATATGATATGCATTGCTGGCTCCACCATATGTGCAACACGTGCATTTGCACTTTGCTGCAATATCTGTCATAAGTGTTTTATTTAAAATAAATATTTCTTGTTGGAAATAGACTTCATGATCATGGTAGCTAAATTTACTAAGCCAGGGGGGCTATGACGCAAATTGCGTCATTGAAATATTTGGGGGATTAAAAATCTATAAATATGCTTGAGGGTGTGTAAAAATTAATCGAAAAGATTTTTTTTCATGGAAGAACACCTACGGATAGACAATTGAGGGGGGGTGCGTCATGGACATGAGGGGGGTGGGCACCACTGACTAAGCTGACCTTCTATTTGAATACTACATTCATAAATTATGTTTAGGTCGCATTACCTTAAGTAACATGATCAGTGCTAAAGCAAATGGTAAAATAAATCCCAGAATAAATTGCTTGATTGTTGTCAAATGCAGGAACTCAATTCTCGAATGCCTGCCCCCTTTGGTTAGTTATCAAAGTTCTGATACGAAAGCTTGTCTTGTCTTTGTCGCAAATAAGATTGTTATCATGGAAAGTGGAAACACTTTTTTTTTTTAAATAACAGATGTAGAAGGAAAATAAAGAAATAAAGGTAAAAGAGCTAGTTGCACTATAATTGCAAACTGATATGTTGAGATTGAAACTCGATATTGAATTCTATAAAAAGGATTACCATCTTTCAGATGTATTTGCTTTATCTTTCACTAACATAATAGATTAATATTTAAAGAAAAAAAAAAAACAGACACAACAATATTGTATTTGTAGTAAGTATTTAAGCCTTTCTGAGTGCGAGTGTAGTTTCCCTCCCTTTCGTTGTTCATGCTGGAGTAGCATACTTAAAATCATGACTTTTAAGATTTGTTGTTTCTGGAGAAAGATTTAGGCGACAAATTACGTCATTGCGCGGGCGACAAATTGCCTGGGGTCGGCCCGATGATATGTACATTCATGTCCACAATGATTGTCGCATATCTATAACTGTCTTCTTGTAAGAATATAATTTGATAATGATTTTGCAGGGTACTTTTAATATTACGTGTATAATCGGAGTTGTAAGTTTCAAAGGAAAAGAATTATAAATACGAAAATGAGAAAGAGTAAAAGAAACTGTTGCTAAATGAAAAGAAAGTTTTATTTTTGTTTTATTGTTCTTATTTACTGCTGTTTTGACATGAAATTTGCCACATACATGTCTTTGCCGATTATACACATACTAATATTATAACAAATACCAGGCGGATTCGTTATCAAATTATATTCCTACAACAACATATTTATAGACATACAATAATAATCTTGGACATGAGTGTGCATACAAGACATGAATATAGGATGACATAATTTGAAGTAATGCAGGGTGTTTCAAAATGAATATTAGGGTTTTGAAACTTTGTAGTATCTATTACAATTAACTTACAATTATAAGTATTATCAAATAAAAGAGCAACTCAAACAGTTTTGTACACACGCGTGCCATGCATTGTTTCCTCTGTCTGCCGTTAGAAAGAGCAAGTAGCAAAGATGGAGACTAGAGACTAGAAGGCTTTGTGTGTTTTAACTTTGCAAAGACTGAATCTGTAGTTACAGTGCAACCGTCTGTGTGAATTGAATGTTTTGTGCCATATGGCGGAAAGTTTATGGGCCTTTCTCACCTATTGACTCTATGTGTGCCATGTGACGAATGAAGCTCACATCGAACACTTGAAGCAAAAACTGTTTGAGGTGTTCTTTTATTTGATGTATTGTTTATAATTGTGCGTAAAATGTAATAAGTACTGCGAAGACTTAATTCCCCGATATTCATTTTGAAACACCCTGCATTTCTCAGCATCAGTATTGGAACTAAGATGTAAAAAGGACAGATTGTAATTGTTTACAACAACGATATTATTATTAGTCAAGATTATAATTAATACAACAACACAAGTTAATAGTCAAAAAATGTAATTAAATGTACACTCGTAACCCTTTCGGACCCAGGTGGCACATACGGATATGTCAATTTTTTAATCCGCTCCTGTATGGTCACTAATTAAGATATCGGTATATATATATTTCTTGCCAAATATGGTTGGTCCATAGTTTATCATTTTAGTTTCTTTTTCTTTTGTGTGTCGAATTTCCCTCTCAAATTTCACCCCAGTGAAAAATTCGAGAATTTTCAAATTTTCTTTATTACTTTTCCCCTGTAGCTTCATTCGTTGTAGAGAGACATCCTTAAGACTTGTCAGGTAGATACGTCCGATGGATACCTAATTGTTGACATCAATTGGACGGGCTTGCGCGCAGTGTTGCCAACTACGGAAATTAAAATCTCCTTAAATTTGGGCAAAAAATTCGAAATTTTTGTTATAAACCGTACCTATACGTCGGAATGCAAGTCAACTTACGTCAGTCGAACATTTGTTCTTACTGAACAAACTCGGGTACATATCGTTACAGTGGGGTAATTAGGGGAAGCACGAAAAATTCGGATTAAGGTTCTAACTCTTGATTTTTCCCTACTTTTCTCTTCATCGAAATATATTTTTGGTAATTAAAAGCATTGTTTCTTAAATATCGCCATGATACTTGTAGGATATATTAGTAATGTACCAGTGTTTATTTTAAGATAGTTTTCGTCTGTCTGGTAGCAGTGTTGCCACCTACGGAAAATTTTAATCCAATATGTTAGGGGAAAGTTACGTGTTTTGTCTATTATATCCCTCTTGTTGGCTACATAGGAACAAAAGTGCCAGTATCTGACAGTCTTGTCTTTACCCTTCACAACGCACTATAGAAAGTTTCAATAGGATAGTTAGGGGAAGTACAGTTAAGGTTTACAGTAGATCTTGTTCTCTAAGTGGAAAGATAACTGTGATTTTTTTTAGGTAGACTGAAATATTTTTTAATGACCTGCTTACTTTATTAGATATTGTCACAATACTTGTAGGGTATATTATAGGGATACCAAAGCTTCTTTTAAGATAGTTTGTGTGTGTCTGCTAGCACTGTTGCCAGCTACAGAAAATTTTAATTTCCGATTTCCGATATTGTGAAAAAATCCCTTTTTGTCTCTATTATTTCCCTCTTGTTGGCTACATTCGAACAGACGTACCACTGTCTGAAAGCCCCGTCCTTGGCCTACACAGCACACCATAAAAAGTTTTGGTAGAATAATTAGAGGAAGTACAGTTAAGGCTTATAATAAACTATGTTCTGTAAATGTTAAGAAAATTGTGAATTTCTGAGGTAGAATGAGATTTTTTCTTTTAAAAAATCATGCTTACTTTGTTAGATATCGCCATGATACTTGTAGGAAGTATTCTTGGGGTACGAAGGTTTACTTTCAGATACTTTACGTCTGTTTTATGACAGTGTTTCCAGCCAAAAAAATTAATTCCTGATTTTAAGTAAAAAAAAAAAAATTGGCAAATTTCCCTTTCCCCTCTATTATTTCCCTCTTGCTCGCTACGTTGCAACAAATGTACCACTACCTGAAAGCCTTCTCTTTAGCATACAGAACGCACCATAAAAAGTTTCAATAGGATAATTAGAGAAGCTGTAGCCCCGGCATATCTGTTGGTTTTTGCTTCTGAGGCGTAAAAAGTGTCAACATTTCATGTGTATGGAAACAGAGAATTTTTTCTTTCTCTCTTTGAATAGAAGCCAGCGACTTTAGATTTTCACTGTACCTTGTCAACCACCAAAGAATTTTTTTTAGGTGACTTAGACCCATATGGCATCAGTGGTGCTAGATACAAAAATCTTGAAATTCGGTTAGGGATTTTTTGTAAATTTTCACCCCTACATTTCCCTCAGTAATTTCCCACCCGCTCGCAACACTGCAATGTAATGTACACCAAAAAATAGTCACATCCCTTTTCTAAAAAACAAGGTCTTAACCATATCAATAGGGTAAATGGTTTTTGAGCAATAAGTCACTAATTGACAAAGTAGGAAAACGCCAAAAATGATCTGGGTCCGAATGAAATAATCACACGATTTTGCTCGTATAGGTACAAGGAAACAAACGATTTGTAAGTTACGAGGGCTTCGATTCAAGTTCTATTGATTATTTCAATAATCTTCAAGATAAATCAATAAATAATAGCTGCCAGAAAAAAAACAGACATTTGAAAAAAAACATGAAAAAGAACGATGTTTTTTATTGAAAAAAAACTTCACAGAAAAAAAAACAGTTTTTTTACAACACTATCTGTAGATATCGAATTTTGAATTAAAAATGAGGGCTCTTATTTGAAAAATCACAGATAGGCCCCGTAAGGCCCACACAGGGACGCACACGTTTTGAAGAGCACGGGCATCAGATAGTTCTATTGATATCCTACAATTTTTGTATTTTTCAAATTTTCAAAAAAAAAAAAAAAAAAAAAAAAAACATTCTAACTAAGATATTTAGCCGTACTGTAACTTTTCACACTACTCACCCTAAACGATTTTCCGGCTCTGTAAGGCCTAATATTCGTATCCTACAGCTTTGAGCAGTACATTTTCTGATTTAATTTGTTCCGTAGATACCGAATTTGGAATAAAAAAGAAATGGGGGCTCTCATTTGAAAAATCAGATGGGCCCTCTGGGGCCCACACAGGGCCGCACAAGTTTTGAAAGGCACGGGCTTCTGATAATTCTATTAATATTCTGCAACTTCTGTATCTTTCAAATTTTCAGAGAAACGCATTCTGACAGATATTTAGCCGTTCCGGAACATTTTACACTACTCACCCTAATAGATTTTCGGTCCTGTAGGGCCTAATATTCACATCCTACAGCTTTGAGCAGTGCATATTCTGATTTAGTTTGTCCCGTAGATACCGAATTTGGAATTAAAATGGGGGTTCTAATTTAAAAATTACAGATAGGCCCTGTGAGGCCCACACGAGCCGCACACATTTTGACGAGTACGAGTTTTCGATAGGTCTGTTGATATCATGCAACTCTGTATCTTTCAAATTTTCAAAAAAACGCATTTTATCGAAGATATTTAGCCGTTCCGGAACTTTTCACACTACTCACCCTAATAGTCTTTCCAGCCCTGTAGGGCCTGGTATTCACATTCTACAGCTTTAATCAGTATATACTCTGATTTAGTTTGTCTCGTAGATACCGAATGTGGAATAAAAAATGGGGGCTCTCAGTTGAAAAATCACAGATGGGCCCCAGGGGCCCACACGGGGCGACACACATTTTGACGGGCACGAGTTTTCAATAGGTCTGTTAATATCTTGCAACTTTTGTATCTTTGAAATTTTCAGAAAAACGCATTCTAACCAAGATATTCAGCCGTTCCCGAACTTTTGACAAGCACTATATACATGCTTGTTGAGTCCGATAACCAGCCCCTAAATACGCCACTGTACATGAGTCAACCGTTCTCATATCTAACGCAGCAACGAAACAAATTTTGAGTAAAGGCAATTTTAATAGCTATCAATATCAATATTTGAGACGAGACCGAGACTTTCGAGACTCACCTAAGTCTCGTCTCGGTATATAAAAAAGTCCGTCTCGGTCTCGTCTCGCTATATAAAAGTCCGTCTCGGTATTATAAAAGTTCGTCTCGGTCTTGTTTAGATAATTCGAGACGAATCCGAGACTAGTTTCAGTCTTGGTACCATCCCTAGGCTCGGTAAGCCGCCCCCGGAGGTGAACCCGGCCCGCATACAATGGTGACTGAATTTGAAAGTTATCGCAAATGGAAGTATCACCATTGATATCAGCGACCGCGAAAACTATGGATTTGACACTAATATCGATCATTTTTGATTATTTTTACATGTTCCGGTAAACGAGCCCCTGAGACCCCCCAGATTCGAAATTTGATAAAAATGCTTTGTCTTGTCTGGGCTTCGACCAAGGTAACCGTAACCGAAATTTGGTAACTCTCGGTCAACTTGTCTGATTCCCACTCTGCACACAGACACAGACGCACAGAAAAACAAACTTTATTTTATTAGATAGATATACGAAGAAATTCATGGAATTATACCATTTTTCTGCTTAGCAAAGACTCCTTGAGAAGAAATTTTGTTATGCATAAAGTTTTACTGTAATACTATTCATGTACAATCTAGGGATTTTTTGTACCGAAGATTATTGTTATCAGACACTGAATCGAGTAAATCTTAAATACGAGATGGGAAGTTTATTAAAATTATGTTGGGCTTGTTTAGTAACTTAATGTTTAATTAACCTTTCTAAAAGTATTTCCCTGTTTCGTTCTAAATCTTTTTACACTTACGATTTATATAATTCGTTAACTGAAACATTTCCGAGTTACAAAAACAATCAAAAGTTAATTTTCTCTGTTTCTAAACCTAGCTTGTAACTCTATAATCAAATGATTGATATTCATACCTTTAACGCGGAACACCTGAGTTTGATTCTTCGGAGTTGTGTTAAATTTTTTACGTCCACGTCTCACACAACCTTGATGATGTAAAGAGTCGTTAATTTCTAACGAATCAATCAATCAACTCAAACTCTTTAAATATTACAGGCCAAATAATACACTTACGATTTTGTAATAAATGCGCGTACTAATAAAGCTAGCTACTAGATACTAGTCTAGGGCTCTTGAGTTAAAACACTATGTAAGTAATCTGACATTATCCATAGGAAAAGGCCAAGATGCTACTTTCTTGAATAGGACCACGGCAGTTTCCTTTATCCTCTAAGATACAGAAACAAATTTACAAACATGTATATTGGCCAAGGGATAAAAATAACAGAAAAACTTATTTACTACGAAGTATAACAAGTACGAGACCCCGGAAATTATCAGTTTCATGTACCAAAATGAGTAGCGACTTTACCTTTAACGCAGGTGGTCAAAGTCCAATTGCCGTGGCAATGTAAATGGTTCGGAATTCGAACCTCGAATATTAAGTAAACTCCAGGTACACGTTTCACATAGCCTCGAGACCAAAAAACAATTTAAACTTCAAATAAAAAAATAAGTGGAAAGTTTTAACCTGACCTCATTTTTAAAATAATAAATATTGCATACCACTAGCAATATAGAGCTCATACAAGGTTACATATCTTCCAGGATAAACGATGTTACATTAATCAATATCAAGCATGACGAAGTAGGTGAAGGAAACTTATGATTACCATCCCTTCGATCCACACCAGTTTGTTCTCTCTCAACGACTTTTTGTTACCCTCCTTCATCTCAGCCTTGAGAACATTGATTGCTTATTGTTCAAAGCTGCGTGTGAGTCTGTGTGGTATATATGTACGCGATGTGCGTACATCCGAAACGGGAGCTCATTAATAATTTAGTTACCTATCTTCTTGACCTTGTGAACGAATAACGAATATAGACCCCTGCGCCTGCCTTTGATACAAAATCAATTATAAGTACTAAGGAGTATATTGTTACTGTTTACTCTTGCCCCAACAATAGAGACCTCTTATGGCCATATGGTTAGCACACGCGCCTTTGGAACAGGAGATCCGGGTTCGATTCAATGTATAGGGCTCATGTTATTCGGATTGCACATTAAGCTGTAGGTTAACATCTCATATAGCCTTCATACTGAAAGGGATGCTAAACTCCGTATCAATCTATCAATTAACTGATCTGAAAATATAAAAGTAGCTCATACAAACATACCAATCAATTTTCACTAAACATAAATATCGCATGGTCTCTAAAGCACAAATTCTTCCCTAATTAAGAGGTGGTATTTTGAAATCATATTCCACATGCTGTCTGATTTTCCTAATCTAAGTACAGGGTTCAGAAATCACTAGATGATAATAGGAAACACTAGTTTAACATTATAGCTACAGGATGTGGTATTACGCCTATCATGCAAATATTGAGGAAGTGAGTTCTACTCTTTAAAATCATCTACCTATTGAAAATATAGGATATATGAAACGGTTTACACATGAATATTGGTTGAAATCACTGATTATGAAATTGGGTGTTTTTTTGAGTAAGCGTCCTTATTAGTTAAGAGAAATGGAGTAACGCTTTGTCAACAGAACGTTATTCTATCAAATAGCATGCTAATACTCTTAGAGAAAACAACTTTTTGAAAAATCACACAACACTTTGTAAGCGTTTGTGTGTTCAAATAAGAAGGCGTCGTGACGAAATGTAACAACGGTGCTCCTGAATCAACTGACTTCCTTTAGCTGCCTGGGTCCTTAGTTCCGAGTCGTCAGGGCTCTTTGCCCTCAAAACTTTAGATTGGGAAATATCAATATAGTATTTTGTCTTTATTAAGAAAATCTAAATAATATGCTTTATAATACACTTGGAAGTTTGGAAGAACTTGTGCGTCCATTATGATTTTGAGTGCATTTAAAATATACCGAGTGTATCAAAAGACCGGGGGCGGTAGGACAAATTCATTAAGAGAAAAGATACGAAAAAGTGGAAAGAGACGAAAGTCGTTGGAAGTAAGTGACTTTCAATCTAAAATGTAATTTTTCTTCAAACTCACCAGCTGTTTGGATTCTACACTGGTAAGGTGTCCTATGTTAAATAAATAAGCAACGCTGCCACTTCAGCCGGCTGTTCTTTTGGGCCGTCATCATACGAACATATAGCACTCCATTGGGAAACAGATTCGAAGTCTTCTAAGTTTCCTCACACAACTATATGCATGTTCCCAGGTCATTTTTGCTTGCTCTTACGTTCCACTTGAGCAGCTTGCTGAACTGGAACATTGCTTTTTCATTTAGCGTAGGATGCCTTACCAATATAGTGTCCAAACAGCTGATACGATTGAAAAAAATCCACCATTTTAGGCTGTAAACCATATATTTGTAATCATATTCCTCTCCATTTTTCCGTATCTTTACTCATAACTGAGTTCGCCTATGGGCCCGGACTTCTTATACATCCAGTATAGGTCAAAAACTATATTTTCACGAAAAAAAAAAAAAAAGGCCAATTATTTTGTAGGTTGCATGTTACTTCTGCGTCTGAGTCTACTACCGAAGATTAATTAATGACAGCCCGGATTTATATGCAAAATGCATGTTTGTAATAATATGCAGAAATGTATAGAAAATGCTTTCTTCTTTCCGACGGACTTGCAAGGATTCGATAGAGACTCATGTGTTGGTGCATATAAGTGCATATTTTGAGTGAATTTCGATGTGCATGCATATTTCGTCATCTTTGTCGGGTACTGCATATTTCCGACTTTTATTGTTGCATCTAGCATATTGAGAGTATATCACAAGAAAGTAGGTTATATTTAAAGTGAACTGACTCACTTTGTAAACGCAGATGTAGAATAAAATGTTGTATAGAATAATAGAAGACAGCGTTGTATCCTATCCTAGATCAGTCCACTTGACTTGTCTGCTACGGTCTTCATTGCGTAGCAGAAACAATCAGATGCTGTCTAGCAGTAGACGCGCTTATATCAAATGTAAAGAAAGACTTTGTGAAAGATCCATCGCGCGTACGTATTTTTCGCGAAGTTGCCAAAAGAATTTTCCATTGCCTTCTCAACCAGTAGAGCTCATGGCTAGAAGGTAACCGTATTATGCAGATAACTTAAATAAAGTGAAGACAGTTGTAGACTCATTAAGTCCCGATGATGCAGCCGCTATTTATGTCTCAAAAATGTTTTTCGACAAGTGACATTGAGAACGAAATTAAGTACATACACAACCACTTATCGAGAATACCTGCAATTATCAGACAGTTGGAATCCCGTAAGAATGCTTTGCAGCATTCACTCGCCTTGTTGGGCGAATTATCGCAGACTTTGTCCAGTTAAACAACTCGCGGTCTTGCAAAAATAGTGTCAGACAAACTTTGCCAAATATTAGACAAAAATCCCCGGTACAAAACAATCTGTGCCATTGCAAATGTACTTAATGATATGTAATTGTAAGAGAATGTAACTTAGGATGATATTTGTTGTTTTCCACATGCAGCAGTGATTTCTGCTAATATGGAAAGAAGGGGTTTGACAGAAAAAAACTGAGGAAGAAGTTAATAGTTCATTGCAACAGAGATTACGATAAGATATTTTTGTAAGAAACTGATATTTTATTTTCTTAGTGTATATTTCAGAGCATATGTTAAATTTTTAAATGCATATTTTAGTGCATATTTTTGATATTTTTCGTGCATATTTTGGGGTTCGTTTGTGCATGGAAATCCGGGCTCTATTAATTAACATTAATGTACTAACACACATACAAAATTCCCACTATTTGATGCATTTAACCTTATCACTTCTATTTGATAACTCAGTAACTAAAGTAAAATTAATCCCATGCAGACAATAGAATATCGGAAAGAGACAAAATATGAAATTTTCAATTCACTTCAAAGAGTTTAGAATCTAACATTTACAGTTCAATTTAACTTTCTCTTAAAGACAAACAAATTCAGATCGTATATATATGGTAATAGTTTAAGAATTATTAATAAATGAATCCTAATAACGTGTTTGGCCACCTCGAACAGTGAAGTAGAAACTCAGCGTGCTAGGAACAAGACAAATCGCTGGTAGTCCGCTAGAGGGATGTGGAGTCATGCAGCCTCGATTTTCGTCTTCAATTCGGTGGTTGTTGCAGGTGTAGGATCCGGGCACGAATGGCCAGTTTGATTTCATGTCGGAAGATATAAGGGAAGAAATCATTCATTGGAAGTGGCCAGGTGTTCCTGACATCACTCGTACATAACGATGACCAGTCAATGTCCGATTCAAGTAGATCACAGAATCCAAACTATGTCATGTAAACACGCCTCAAACAACTACGAAGCTACCATTAGCTTGAAGAGTGTCTTCTTGACATCTTGGGATCATTGTCTCATGGAGTCTGCACCAGACTAAGACACTACCATCCGCGACTACCATCTGTAAATTTGACTCATCGGAGTACATTATACAATGCCTAAGGCCCAGTCCACATGTTCCCAAGTCCACGTGAGTCGCCCCTTCAGATGGTCAGAGGTAAGTAGCTGCACTGACCTCTGAGACACGTTGCTGGGAAATCCTGCAATGATTTGTGTTGTTGGTTCACGCATTCTTGGTTGTTGCCGGGACGAGTCTACCCAGATGTCGCTGGTCGCAGTTATTTACGACATTCCGTTGTCTCTGATGGGTCGTACTGACTCCAATGCGGTGCTCACGGTCCACCCTTGATAATGTGGAGCGAGAAAAGTGCAATGTCTGGATAACTTCTGAAATTAAGTATCCTACGGTATTCGTTTAGTACCGACCATCGTACCGCGCCCCAATTTCCATCAGATAACCATTACCACGGTACACGACGTTTCACTGCACTCTCGAAAGTCCAAATCGAAGCACCGAAACTGGTTCACCTGTTCGACTGGTCTTCCACAATTTCAATTAGTTCCCTACTGTTAGCCCATGTATTTTACATTTAAGTGTATACTATCTGGTATAATTAAGAACTGAACATGATACTAGAGGAAATAGCTTACTGGATCAGTTGGAAATTAATAGATTGGTGCGAATGAATTGTCCGCTTTGATGTTTCGTGGGAAATTCACCTCAACAACACTAGGATGGATTAAGATCACGCTTCTAACTTTCACAAACTCTACACTTCCAGCAAACAGGCTCCGGTACCCAGTTAGGAGGCAGTTCGTTTTAGAACAGGAGAATATACAATTGCGAATGATTTTTACTTTACATCAAAGTGCTTCAATCTGCACAGCAAGCCACAAAACACATTAACACTGTGTTTGGATCAGGAATGATGAATGTACGTACCATTTGCCATTGGTTTGTCAAATTTCGTTTCGGTGACACAAGACTGCAAAATGAGTCCCACGACACCGACCAACATTATGTCCGAGTACCTCCGCAAGAACAAGCGGAAACATACCTTCGGAAAGTGTTCATGTAATTGTACACGAATTAGGTATACCCCCGTCATTTGGCAGCTCCTACAATTGGCAAGATGAAAAAGTTGGATTCATAGGAACAACATGGACTAACACTGGCCAACAAGAATCGCCGCTTAGAGGGTGCAGTTCTATGAGTGTATGACATAATTTGGAAAATTTCTTCCATCGGATTGTCATTTCTAATTAAATATGGATCTCTTACGACAATCATAAATCGTCAGGACAGTGGTTAGGTCGTGATCAACGTTCAGAACGGTATCCGAAACCATCACCCGACCCGCAGAATGTGTTGTTGCTGTAATGGTGGGTGTGATCCATCATGTCTTTCTCCATGAAGATAAAACCATCACAGT
Organism: Thermobia domestica; assembly: GCF_964235325.1. Classification (NCBI taxonomy): domain Eukaryota; kingdom Metazoa; phylum Arthropoda; class Insecta; order Zygentoma; family Lepismatidae; genus Thermobia; species Thermobia domestica. The sequence continues at coordinate 249,711 of NW_027655886.1, read as the reverse complement.
ATGATCTTGAACTCCTTGAAATATAGCCCAAATCTGTCTGTATGCATTCATCACTAGTGAACATACATGGTGTTCTCGTGTTGCACAATTCATGCCCACATGTTCAAAGGACGGTGCAGGCTCTACATGAGTTACAGTTTGAAATTCTTCTCATCCACCGTATTCTGCTGACATCTGTTCCTCCGACTACCGGTATCTCGATCATTCATTGGGAGGAAAGACACCGCCTGATGGTTGGGCAGCGCAACGTGTAGCTGAGGTCTACATTTCACCTCCAGACTTATTTTGTAATGGATTCAATTGTTGGCTGAGTCATGGCAAAAATATGTGGATGCAGTAGACTATTTTGATTAACCAAATATTATAGATTTCTTCCTTTGGAAATTATGCAGCGGGGAGATTCCACTCGCACAAATCTAATACTAGGCTAATATTTCACTTGCAGGTCCTTTACTGGTTGGTCTGATTTTCCTTTAAAAAAAAGAAATAACAAGAAAAGAAAGAAAAACTTAACGGAAACAGGACTGAATGGAATGAACTACAATGTGAAAAGAGTCTTGAGTAGGTATAACCTGGTCTACGAAATTAAATGAAATATCTTACTATAACGACTCTCAGTCGTCCCCTGTGTGATAAAGGAGATGCATGAAATAGAATGATCGTGAAATAATCGATGGAATGAAAATGTCGGAAAGAACGGGCACTATGGAAGAAAGAACCACGGACATGATGCTCTCCACCATAAACTCTCACTGCCTGAGATCGAACCAGGGATCCCTTGTCTCTGAGGCGATAGTTTTACCACTGACACACTGTGCTTCCCACCTAGTTTAGAAAAATGAATAATCATTTTGAAAAATAGTTAAATAACTGGTAAACCAAATTAGTTGATTGCAGGGTTGGTTTAAACCAAAAAACGAAAAATGTTCGTAAATGTCTAAGTGTTCGTAAAATCTTGATGAACACACATTTATGGGTTATCACGTTTCACTCCCGCATATTATTCGTATTGTATTCAGACCTAAATTCCCCATTCATTTCTCAAAGAGATTATACTACAAAAGCAACTATTTTATAAGTTCATGAATGTTTCTTTGTGATTTTTTTATAGTTTGTTATTATTGTTATGCAACTGCAATCAAAGAAAAATTCTAAATATTGTTTCGTTTTAATAATAATTACTATTGATAAAATAATCGAAATACAGTACTTTCGGGGGGGGGGGGGGCATGCAAACCCCAAGAAAGGCATTTACTGAAATCAGAAGTATCTTTGGTATCTATTTATGTGTAAATGGGTCAGAGCCAAAGTGGACTCAAACAATTCTTATCTTTATTCACTTTTCTTACTGGTATGCAAATTAAGTCGTCGTATTTCTTCAACTTGGACTAATAAAAGTCGTAGTGAACTAACTAGGGCTTCGCGGTGGCTCAGTGGTAGAGCGTTCACCTCCGGTGCTCGGGGTCCCTGGTTCAATCCCAGCTCGCGCCGTGTGCTTTGTGGTGGACAAACACCGTGCTCGTGGGTTTTCTCAGGGTTCTTCCGTTTCCTCTCACTTTCTTCATTCTACAATTTCACTCATCTCTCATCATCACCGTCTCCTTTAGCCTAACCGGCATAACCGTGGGACGTAAAACTTAAAGATTTCATTTCATTTACTAACTTGGACTTAATTAGTTCTTCTGTACTCTGAAGTATTTCGAAATTATGCATATGCAATTCTGTATAATGGTTTCAATTGTGCAAATGTTTATATTTTTGTCCTTCTCAAATGACTCTTGACAATCAGACAATTATATTAAAAGTATGTAAAGATCAGTACAGCGTATTAGAAGTCCTTCGTGAGTGAGTCGGCAGACGTATCGTATTTGTGGCCAATTAGTCCCGGTTTCGAGTTCAAATGGAGGACAATTTGTTTCGGATGTAAGTCGAAGAAACGGTTTGGACTCCGTTTTAAGCTTATGTGACCCCTTCCAGCATAACCCGGTTTGTTGCACAATAACACCAAGGTGAAATAAACTTATTTCTATCCATATGTGATATAACTACATAGAGCAAATTATTTAAACCAAAACACCTGGTTTAAACAAAACAAAACAAAACAAAAAAAACAGATTTAAACCCAAAAAGCCGGTTTTTTTGTTTTTTCAATAAAAACCATGGTTTTTGCCAACCCTGGTTGATTGTAGTTATCAATTATCATACAGCATATGTGATACGTAATACGAATTCGAAACTTGGAACAAGTTAAATGGGAAGGAGGACTCAGGAATTAAACATACTCAATGGGAATCGAGCATGATCTTCGAATACCGAAGGTGTAAACGCTGCTATTCAGCCAAGAGGAAGTTCCATACAAGTACGGAACATTCATACCTGACCGAACTCTCAGAAGGCGTATCCTTACTTTACAACAAATACATTACAGCAAAATGCAACAGAATATCATAATATGATTTGGAGTTTAACGTCCCTTTCAGCAGCAAGCTATATGACATGGGACCTACTGATTAACGTGGAATCCGAACCACGAGCTCCCGCCGGGAATCGAATCCGGGTCTGCTACGCCAAAGGCGCGTACGCGAACCGCTTAGCCACGAAGGAGTTCCAGAATATGATAATTTGCTAAAATATTATTCTTACCTTTCCGAAAATGTTTTAAAAATCAGTTTGTATTTTAACACGTGAATGAAGTTTTTGATACATCAAGTATGAAATCATTTATCTTGTTATAAAATAAAATCTGTCATATTAAAATAAATGTTCTGATTTTGGCAAAAATATGAGATAATTCAACGTTTCAGCTAGTTCCTGGCTAAAGCCCACTTCTAAATACGTATATTATCTACTTCACTTATACAGATATTACCTCATGGCATTACTTAATATGATATGGCACTCCATAAATATTCAAATGACAAATCATATCTATTTCGGTTTATGTAAGAAAGATTTATAATCAAGAGTCATTACGGGACAGCAAAGCATTTATACGACAGTGCGTTGCAACTAATAAACGCTTGGCCAAACAACATAAATCAATTAGCTTCGTGATTGAATAACTTTGCGTGCAGAGAGGAAAGTAAAACTCACGCGATGTAGTGTTACGAGTATCATATGTAGTAAAATCACATGTGCACTCAATTGCGTACACGAATGCACTATCTACTTAATGAGGCAGTAAGAATGAAACTAACGACAAAAAATGCACAGGGTAACTATAAAATATTGATCATGATAAACCGAAAACATCATTTTCATGAAAATTTCGTTTATTTAGATTATTATTATTATTATTATTATTATTATTATTATTATTATTATTATTATTATTATTATTATTTTAAAGTTAATCCTGGATAGTATCTGATGTGTAACTTAAACAGCTTAATTTCAGATCAATGTAAGTGTTTTAATATTAAAACAGTTTCATAAGCATTCACACTGAGCTGGAAACTGTCTATTTCAGGATTTTTAAATCGGTACTTTTTTATGCTCAGTGTCTTGACTGCCGTTGTCCCTTATCTCACCCCAATATTGAATTATTTTTCCCCACTATATTGATTCACCGGACGTTGTACTTTTGCTCTGCAGTCCAATGCACGTATCTATTACATTCCAGTTGTAATCGACGATGCAGTACGTTGAGTTATATTGATTTTGAGTTTAACGTCCCGTCCAGCAGCGAAGCTATATGGGACGTGGACCTACTGATTAACGTGGAATCCGAACCACGTGGACTCCCGCCGGGAATCGAACCCGCATCTCCCACGTCAAAGGCGCGTACGCTAACCGCTTAGCCACGAGGGAGCTCACAATGCAGTACGGTTAACATTGGTACATGTGTGGGATGTCGGCTGCGGAGGCCCATATCTAAGCCTGTTTAGTAAACTATGTGCTCACAAGGCAAGTTCGGGAGAAACCACTCGCCTGAGGAGAAACTAAGCATGCCATTTGAAAGACTATTCATGTTGATTACAAGCTAATAAAATTCCTGTACGATTGAGAACTTTTCAAGAAATTCAACGTTAAATGCACGATTGGCCCTCCTAGCGCCCTGATGGTTTGAACTTGCTACTGCTTAATCACTGGGGTCAATTCACAGATAAATTGTTTGTTGTAAGTAGGATGACGGATGGCGAAGATGTACTGATTGAGAATATGCCAAAGAACTGCACACAATTTGTACAACCATTTGATGTGTTTGGATTCCGGATTATGGCAGGAGATTTGTACATAGTATGAACCTTCTTCATCCGGACGTTATGATGTACCAACGAAACAATCAAATAAAGTTCGTTTCCATATTAATGAATCAGTTCCGATCACCAAAATACATTGAATTGTTTCAGTTTGCGTTCCACAAGGCCGGTTATCGAATAAATTATACACTTTTTGAATCAGCTTTTGCTTTTTGCTTTGGTTATGTGAACTGTTCTCTTGACGGATGCAACGCAATTGCACATATAAAATGTTCATGGTGAAGGAAGTCTTTTGCCTGCGGCATTTCTTCATAGAAGAACACAAGTGATCAATTTTCATCTCTAACCTATCATTATTGTGAACAGTATAATGACTAATTTTAACCCGTAGTTATTGCAAAACAGTTTTTTCTTTCTGTTACCTCCGATAGATTTCAATTCGTATGTCAATATTTGTTGCTAATAATGTAGTACTTAACGTGTTTAAATGTGTATATACTCATTTTTTTCACATGAACTTCCAAGTTGAATCTCTCGAACAGTTCTCAACCGCACAGGAATTTTGTTAGCTTGTAATCCGCATGAACTTGTCCTTCAAATGACATGCTTAGTTTCCCCGTAGGCGAGTGCTTACTCCCGAACTTTCCTTGTCAGAAACACTCGACCTTTGGCCACTGTTAATTATGCCACAGTTTGCGTCTTATTGTGTTATACCAATCTCGACACTCTGTGACGTCTGAAATCTTTAATGAGGTGTGGTCGTCCCATGTTATGTAGCTTCGTGCTGGGTTTCACTGACCTTTTCCCATCTTCGGAAAACACTAACTACGGCAGCTCGTGAACACCCGACAAGTCGCGCTGTTTGCCGCGATGCTTGTTCTCAGTCCAGTCATCTAGCCATCACAATTTAGGCCCCATCAAATTCTGATTAACGCGCACAAACATCACATTTACTGGTCGAGTGAGATCCCTGTCACCGTCTGGCGAATGGTTCTACTGTGTCCCGTGCCTCTTATGTCAGAAAACAACTTCATTCAAAAAGCAGCGTGTGGTCATAATGTTTTGGCTGGTCAATGTATACTGCGTAGAAACGTAACTGAGTTTTTCAACAGAATGGTAATGACTGCCAACTCCATATAATGCAAGTTTTGACGAAATGAATAGGATTGCTATAAACTATTGATTCCATGCTCAACATAGGCAAGGTGAAGCTAGTTTAAAAACTGAGGCAATATGTTGAAAGTTTCAAATTCAAATTCACACATATTAAAGGAAGTGTGTTACTTTTATCCAATGTGTATGAAGAGTGAAAAAAGAGATAAGCAATTAGGAAGAGACCTTTCACTTAAATAGAGTGAACAACACGTTAATACTCAAATTCAACAGGTTTTAAGCAGCGGTGCCCATGCCCCCATTGGCTCATAACGTGCTCCCCTCATTTTCCTTATCCCCCCTGCAAATGAAGCAGATGCTACCTTTAAGTTTATTCAATGCTTTTCTCTTCTTTAGAGTTAGCATCTTCCCATTCCCCGTAACCCATGAAGGATAAGAAGCTTTCTTATATTTAGATAATTATTAAGTCTGTTTCATTCCTCTCCCTTCCAAATGAAGTGCGGGAGAATACTTTGAAGCTATTAAAGCAAAATTCACCAGATTTTTGTAATACTTCAAAAAGAAACTGGAAAAAATTAACCCTTTATTGCACGAATTAATTTTGGTCGTGTTCAAATTAGTTTTCTTTTCTTTCTTTCTTTCTGCATTTCTTTCTTTCTTTCTTTCTTTCTACGTAGATAAATGTAAATAATATTCAATATGATTTTTTTTATGTTTTTACTTTTGGAGTATCAAGTTATAAAGTTATAGGATAGATGTCATGATTGTATTACACTAGTGAAAACAAAGTTTAGTGTCAATATCAGCGGAAACCATATGGTATAGAAGATTGCGAAACAATGATTTTTTTTTTTTAATGTTGAGAGAACAAAAAAAAAAAGATTTTGTTAAAAAAAATTACAAGTAACAAATGTGCACGTTTTGTGCTTTCTATATGCTTTCTGACGCTCTCTGACACACTCTGTCCCACGTATGCCACTAGACGAAAACTGTGTAGAAAGCTTAACTCCATTAGTGCCACATGGCATCGGCGTGCATTATTTGCTAATATACACATTTTAAGAATATCATTTCTATTGTTATTGATTCACTATGATGCCAATTGGCATCATCATGCATTTTAGAGCAGGGCCGTTTTAAACCTCCCGGCGCCCTAGGCACTTCAAATTGTTGCGCCCCTCACTATTTCCAGAACACCACCTCCTTCAGTTATTACCTTGGCAATATTGGTTCCGGCGGGTAGGAAACATATATTTTTACTAATATTAGTACAGTTAGTAGTTTGTTTTTACTCCCAATTATCCTCAGACAACTTAATCCAATTATCCTTAGGTATTCTTATTTATCAAGTAATATAAATATTTATTTTCAATTAACAAAAATAAAGTCATACGTATCATTTACATTAACCGCCGAGATCTAGTTTGTTTGTAACCAGGTAGCTCAAACGAAAAAGAAATGACATTTTCTGCACCTGCGTATTTTAATTTTTTCTCCTTTTGCACTCTCCAATATTTGCACCCCCAAATATTTTGCGCCCTAGGCACATGCCTAGCGTGCCTAAGCGGAAAAGCAGCCCTGTTTTAGGGTTAACGGATAAAAATTGTCAAACATGCCTTACAAATCAAAAATGAAATGAAATCTTTGAGTTTTACGTCCCACGGTTATGCCGGTTAGGCTAAAGGAGACGGTGATTATGAGAAATGAATGAAGTGGTGGAATGAAGAAAGTGGGAGGAAACGGGAAAACCCCAAGAAAACCCACGCACACGATGTTTGTCCACCACAAAGTTCACTTGGCGGGGGCCGGGATCGAACCCGGGACCCCAAGCACCAGAGGTGAACGCTCTACCACCCTTACAAATCAATCACTACCTCCCTAGGACTACTTCAATTATTTCCCAAGAGACAGAGAACGATTTTCAGTAAATCACTTTTAGTATTAGATGAAAAAAAATCAATTTTAGATGTAAAAACATTAGGTGACATTTTCCCCCTTCCAAATTGCATATTACACTGAACATCAACAATGGAAAACTTATTGTGGGTCATCCAGTACAACAGAGGGCCTCCCATAACTCTCGGTAATTCGCATACTCATTGTAGATAGTTTTTATCACTCACAGAGAATTATATGAAATACTCCACGAAATTTCCTCCTCGAATAATTATATTTTTATTAAATGTTCAGTCAATATTTCTGTCTCCCATGCACACTGCTGCTTTACAGTGAATGGTTTATTATTTTTAATAAAATTTACCAGGATCTGATAGTGCTTTGGAACCCAGAATTAGAGAAAATGATCGAAGTGATGATTTTACAATCCCCCTCCCTCAAAATCAAACACTATCTCCCGTGAACAATTATTACCATGTCCATTACAGAAAATATGAGATCGTTCCAATGCATCATTTTTAGTTTTAAATGAAACTGTAAAATAATTTTAAACGGAAAATCAAATTAATTGAAGTATTTATCCCCTTTCAAAATTACTCATGACGCTCTGTGTGTTATAGTACCCCTACTGTAAGTGCAGAGTTATAAATAACTACGATATATCAATTTACCCAATATTCGATATTAAAATAATGATAGCGCAGACAACTAGATAAAATGCTTGGAAATTGCCAGATTTAAAAAAAAAAAAAACTACGAAATACCCAAAATGATCACCAACAACAAAAGAAATGTAAAATGTAAACTAAACAAACCCGCCCTCCCTATTGGTCTAATGACTAGCGCGTGTACCTTTTGTGCATGTGGTCAAGGGCTCGATCCGCATGGGAGAGCACAAGAATTTAATTTTTATAACCATTCACTTTCATTAATCATCCATCTCTTTTAGCCTATACAGAATATCTGTGGGACGCTCTATTCCCCCTCCCCTTGAGATCCATAAAACCTACGAGTACATAACATGTTAACACAAATGCCTCCCACACGTCCACCTAGCCTGAAGATTCTCATCAGTTTGCTGGAATCCATATTCACACTGAGATTATTACCTAAAATTTGGGAAAGGAAATGAAACGAATGTTTTCAGTTTAACGTCCCATGATTATGCCCTGAATGATAAGAGAGAGTGTTAATTAAGGCACGTGAATGATGGAAGAATTGATGGAATGAGAATGTGAAACGAAACGAAGTATCCGAGAATACCCACGGACACGATGTTGTTCACTAGAAACTTATTTAGCCAAAGATCGAACAAGAAAACCCATGCGCCAGAGGTAAGCGCTCTACCACTATGCCACCGTGGCCCAGTATATCTGTAAGTAAATAAGACAAGGACTGATAAAAACTGTCAGTTCTCATGACCCATGCAACAGAAAGGAAGTAAAGTAGATGAATCTACAAAGTAAAAAGTGTAGCGAGAAGTGACAATAAGGAAGAACATCTGTTTTAAGTTTCGGAAGGGGAATGGAGCAGGTAATATAGTTTGCCTCTTTACTCTTACTCCCATGCAGTCGGCCGCAGTGTCTCAGTAGTAAAGCGTTCACCTCTGGTACATGGGGTCCTTGGTTCGATCCCAGCTCGCCCTAAGTAAGCTTTGTAGTGGACAAATACCGTGTTGCATGGGTTTTCTCGGGGTTCTCTCGTTCCCTCTCCCCACACTTTCTTCATTCCATCATTTCATTCATTGCTCATCATCACCGCCTCCTTTAGCCTAGCCGGCATAATCGTGGGACGTGAAACTTAAAAGATTTCATTTCATTTTCTTACAGTCCATGCACTCTCTAGAACAAGGAAGACAGTACTCTTGCTTGCCAAGAAACGATTCGGAATTTTTACACCCAAGTACGTTATCATGGCAACCAATCTACAGTAATGACGGAACAGATAGGCAATGGGTAAGAAAAGAAAATACAGAGCAACAAATCGGTAGCAAGGTATCAAGGAGAGAGGAGGCAGGAACCAGAAAAGTGGAACTACAGAAACATTTTACTTCTAAAAGTAAGATACGGTAAGAACATTGACAAGCTACCGCAATCGGGTAATACTGGATACATGCAAAGGCGAATATTCGATTCAATGACACTAAATGACGAATATGCCATACGGAGAATATAGAGTAAAGGTTAACACTAAAATTACAAGTCTAGATATTAATTTCTAAGCCGTATAAAAGGACATTTTCGTACATAATATCTATTTGTTTCTAACTAATGTATTTGGCCTTATAGAATATATTATTTCGTAATTAATATAAATAATGAGTTTCCGATGTTTAATGGCTACGGAACATCCTGTGACATCAACAATGGGTATAATAACAAAGGTATTTTGTGAAAGGAAAGGATGATGTATAGAGGAGATACTCTTCGAAATGCTTTATGAGAAAGTTTTCAGTCGGAGAGTGAGAGGAGAGGACAGACCTACCACGTATTATATTAAACAATTCTGAGCGAGAGAGAAAGCGAAAAAATCCATGACCCACAAAATGTTCTTTTTCTTTTTAAGCGAACGCTACAGTAGGGTTATTGAAACCCGAGTTAAATATGGGACAGCTGCTACATCTTTCTTTTAGGGTTAAATCTACCTCCATTGAGGGCAAGGAGACACAAGTTTCGCCTACAAAACAGAATGCTTCTCTCTCGTAATCACATGGATGCTTATACGAACTACGGATAATGTCTCGTAGAAAGACAAATAAAGTAGTTTACTTTGAGCAAACAGTCTTCCTACTCTATCTTATTTAAAAGTCACCGCTCAGTATTTCTACTTACAATACAACTTTTTACATAATATACAAATCGTTTTCCTCATTTCATCGCAGTATAGAAACACGTTCTTCCTGAAATACTATATAACAGCGCGGAAGAAAAATTATTGCAGAAGTGTAAACCATTGTGGCATTTATTTATAACTACAATTATCCGAACTCCTCTCATCCGGATCGATATCAGGAAATAAAAATATTTCAAAAGAAAAACCTTATTGAAATACAAACTGTGTGTACTCCTGTGTAAAAACCTAAATAATTTACTTGAAATTCCTATTCGAACCAACGTTAAAATTTAAGTTTAATTGAAATTTTGAAGTCTATACATCTCGCAACACAAACGAGTGTCTTCGGTAAACCAAGTTTGACAACATCCCTAAATGCCGAATATCTACAGCAAAACAATTAACTTTTGTTTGACACGTTCAACTAACATCTCTAAACTATGTATGTACTATAGTACTGTACTAGTTTAATTGTTAGTAATAAAAGTAACCTTATTTTCGACATATATTAGAGGTACCTCTTTTAATTAAACAAAAGCGATTTTAGACACATTTTTATATTTGATGACTTCCCTAATTACAGAGTCCGAAAACTAGGTCTAATGTGGACTGAAGGACGGCCGAGTTTGTAAAAATGACAGGTAATTGGGAATAGGGTTAAAAAAGAATAAGTACGTTTCCTCAAAAAAATACAGTACTGTATTTGTATTGGTTGCCTAAGAATACAAAACAAAATAGATAACCCACTCACCCTTAAACAAAGGAAAAGTTTATGAAGGCAGTGAGCCTTTACTATACATGAAATTGAAAATTAATGAATACACACTGTACAGTAATTTACATGATACGACATGTCTCAGAAAAATACTTGAACGGGTCTGCGCGCGGGTCTTTTCGCCCTGCCAGAGTATGGCCGAGTTATCCGGACTGCCGGGTTATCTCGTGCCGAATTTTAGGAATTCTACTGTATTCAGATTTCAACATGTCCAGATTGCGTCTAGAGCTCATTAATTCGAATAACTGGAATTTCGCTTATATATATAAGAAATATTTTGACAATTAATTCTTAGTTAGATGCTACTTTGTTTAGAAAAAATACATAAAAGAAAGAGTCAGATTTGCTCAAACTTCTGTTATCCAGAACACAACTAAATCTCGTTTCATAATACAAATTTCTAACTCTTCTTACTTTCTATTCGTTTTATATTTAAGAATTTAGTAAGTTCCACAACAAAAATTCGAGTACTAAAGAAAAACACAGCAAAATACATGCAGTGGAAATTTGTCCCATTTGCTTTCCACTTCTAAGCAAGTTACGGCAATTTACTATAAGTTTACTTAAACGTAATCTTGTGGAATCTGGATCTTATTCCATTCCACTTTGAGTAAGTTTCACTGTACAGTAACACATGTGTAATTCCTTTTCTAGCCTGGCCACCTGGTTAAATTGACAGATTGTCTGTACAACAATGCAGACTCAGCCACGTAATTAATATCACTCTATAGCTTGTCCAAACTATACGTCTATGAAAATACAACAACGATAAAATTTCATTTTATGGTCTTCTGCACTCTTGTCTCGCAGCACATGCCGATTTGATTCCTGATAAGCTCAACATTATCCTTTGATTCATAGGAAACCGGTATTTTTTTTATTTTTGCACAAACGTACGATCTCCTCAAACAGCTCGCATCATTGGTAAGATGCCTTGGACGATCCCATGGGCACAAAACGTACATAAAACATATCATTTCACCACCGCCACAGTCTGCGTAACTCCAGTACATAAAATGTTTTTCTACCAGCGCCACCGTCTTGTTTCCCTTTACAGAGCAACATGAACAAACTACCAACCACGTGCAAATACTTAATAAAACTTTCAGAGTAAATCCTTTCGTACATGATCAGTAAGTTACTCACTGTAATTCATTACAAAAAATCAAAGAAAAAGGAAAGAAAAACTGTAGATATATATTTCTAAATCACTTTGCTTCAGGGATTTAGGAACCTACAAGTCAAGTTTGACGGTTTCCTTGTATTTCTACTTCAACAATTATAGCCAATTTGTCAATAATACAAATATTAACAATGATATTTATAGAAGATACGCCCAAATAGATGGTGGTTGAAAAATAACTAGGTATTAAATAGCTGTTATAAATTCTTTATTGATTCTTACTTATTGGAATCAAAAAGTAATATTGATTCTTACATGTTAGAAAAACGCATGTAACGTGCATGTCCTTCGTTACATAAGAAAACAAAACAAACAGAAAATATGTTAAACCTTAACATACGCATCTGTGTTGTTAATCAGCTTCTTCAAACAGGCAGGAATTTAACACTTTTCTGAAGAAAGTCATTTGGGATGTTGGTAATAACCTCTTAAATTCGTGCCTCCAATTGTTCCACTGTGCGAGGTCTGGATTTGAACACCTTAAGTGTAGCCCCACAAGAAAGAAAAAAACACGGAGTGAGCTCTGGACCTCTTGCTGGCCATTCGTGAGATCCACGCCGTTTAAGCCAACGTCCGGGACGGTCGCTCATATAAAGATAAGCGGTCTGGTATGTTTGTTTACATTGTGAATGCTGCCTCCAGTGGTCAATAATTAGGTAAGTAAAGCAGGCAATGCGAAATCCTAATACACTTGTATATTATGACACACTGTTTTGAACATAATCCGTAATATTATAATTTTTATAGAGTATTAAAAGTACCTAGCTATTTTTTACCCACCTGGTAGAACAGTAAAATTTCACCTCCATATCTACAGAGGTCATTCCAAAATTAATGCTTCCACAGCAATAACTTTACGATTTTTTTATTTGATTGTAAAAAAATAAAGGCTACATGTAATACGAGATGTTACTTTTTTATATATTTGTAGGTAATTAAAACAATATGACGACACGCATAACGTTTCTCGCTCCAATTTTTAAAACTAAGTCATGTTATGATTCAGTTACTACTATTGAAACAGTTTCTTGCGAAAATACGAACAAAATTATAAAACGATTACGGAAAACTTCGAAGAATTTTAATGAGAAATCACTTATCCATTATTGGAGAAGTATAAATGAAATATCTGTGTATGAAATATGAACAAAATCGCCGAGTCGTTTTTAAGAAAATCGTACGAAATTAAATCACCCCCAGGAACAAACTGTCACTTCTGGATTTTCCAATCACAAATCAGTAATTTCATATTGTCATGTTAACAATGAAACATTTCTTCATGAAATATGAACAAAATTGCCCAAATTGTTTACGAGAAAGTGGGGGGGGGGGAGAATCTTCCACAAGAGTAAATTACCTCCTGTAGAATTTTTTCAGCAGTAATAATTATGCCATATTGCCAGGTTAACAGATAGGGTCTAATTACGAAATATGAAGAAAATCGCCTGAGTCGTTTTTTGAGAAAATAGTCCGAAAATAATCAATCCTAAAGAGTAACTACCCCCACCTTTTTTAAACAGAAATAATTTGTACACTACTGTAAAGGGTTGTTAATGAAATACCAATGTGTAAAATATACACAAAACGGTTAAGGATGTTTTTGAGAAAAATGTAATTTATGACTTTCACCTTTAGTCTTTATTTTGGGGGTTGGGAAGAAAATTTGAAAAATCACCGTCTTATATATATATATATATATATATATATATATATATATAAACTTATGTTAAAAATCGGGACGAACGAACGAACGGACAGTCATTTAAAACATTTTTTCGCCATGTAGTGTTTATGAAACGTTGTAAATCCATTGAGATCTCGTATTTTTTTCACAATTACCGTATTTTATTCTCTCCCATTTTCGCTTGAAAGTAAAAAATTAAATATCGACAACTTGTATTATTGTTAAGATTGCCCTAGGAGGGAAAAGTTCTTATTATATCACTTTCAAGATACAATTATCATGTTTGTGATAATTGTCCCCCTCCCCCATGATGTCCAATGTCCATTGGATTTCAGTGGAAATTAATACATCATTCATTACTTTACAACAGGCTTTCTCAAGCTATTCCAAATCACGACTCCCCTTTTCTTACATTCCCTTGCCAGAGGGTCTTATAAGTAATTTCAGATTGTAATAAGCTTTTTGATTATTGCTGCTGATTAAAACAGGCCAATAAGGGCACTTTCAAATTTTTCTTCGAAATCAAAACAGTCGAGTGCGGAAAAGTTGTGTGTATAAGCGTATAAAGTAAACGTGCCAAATATGGATCAAATTTTGTTTTAAATTGACAGTTAAGATGACAATAATTTTGAAGATATTATTTAATCAAACTTTTAGAACCAGGTCCTTATAAATCTAAGGTTAAAGAAATATGATACAAATTCCCTTGAAAAGCGTAACAATGTCTAGTTTTGTACGGTTACCAAAAAACGGCGCCAATGGCATCTCAAGATGTTTGATTTCACCCAGATTTTTCACGTTTATTATATACATTTGTACACACTAGGCTGTTTTCAACTTCGACAAAATGATTGAAAGTGCCAATTTCGACCCACTCTACTGCTTATCACTTGTGACGCCTACTGAAATCACCCCACTCATGCTATGTAGGCACCGTCCGTGCCTACAGCATGGAAGGCTCGGGTTCGATTTCCATGCGGAGCTCATGTGGTTTGGATCCCACGTTAAAAGTGTAGGTTCACGTCTCATATAGCTTTGCTGCTGAACGGGACGCTAAATTCAAATCGAATCCAAGCCAATCCTACTGAAATCACTCTAGCCTTCATCTAGAATTGTGCTAAAAATTTGACATGCACTTTTCGCTGCATTCGTACTTTTCTTGCATTTCAATATTCAGATTTTCATCAGCTTTTATTTTTTATTTCAATAGTTTTTTAAGTCACTCGCTATTTGTTTAATATTCTTTTGCTGTATTTGCAAATAAGTATGGAAATAAAAATATGAGTATCAAAGCATCAGGTAGTCTACAAAGTATTGAGCATTTTGCGCATTAGATGACATTATTGTCCCAAATATCAGGGTATAACAGTCGCAGCGGGTTAAACCTAACGTCATTTGAAAGCCTACAGTTGCTAGCAGATGTACAATCCGCGGCAAAAAACCTGCAACATGAGGATGTAAGTTTATTGTGAGACTACGCCAAACAGCACAGATAATGAAAATAACGTCTAAGTTTAACGAATCACGCCAGGATAAACAACGACATCCTCTTGTGCACACTTATTTTGGGGCAAAAGTCTTCGTCATTTCACAATAAACTTATATGCTCATGTTGCAGGTTTTTTGCCGCGGACTGTACAAAAAGTGGTGGAATTTATTGTAATCAAATGTAAAGTATTGTGTTGAGAAATTAGTGAACTTCCCGCAAAATTGAACTACATTTTACAATTTCATTTCAATAAATCACAAATGCTTCATAGGCCTGTGAAGAAATTTGTTCCATTTATGGGGAAGGTACGTTATCACAGACAACATCCAAAAAGATAATTTAGTCGGTTTCGTTTTGGAACTTTCGACGTCCAAGATGCTCCTCGCAATCAATCATACTAAAAGTGAATGAATTATGTTCTAGAAGAAGTCTAGCAAAATCGCCATGTAAGTAGTCATGACATCGCTAATGACCTAAACATCCATGATCAGTGTTAAACCATTTGGAAAAATATGTCTTTAAAAAAATCACGTTCGGATACCAAATGATTTGACACAAAAACATTTCCTGCATCGAATTTCTATCTGCTTGTCTCTACAGAAACGTGACGAGCTCGAGCCACTTCTGAAACAGTTGATTATGAGTGATGAAAAGTGGATAACCTACGAGACAATGTGAAAAAAAAAGTGGCCGAAGCGATATGATGTTTTGTGAGACTGGAAGAGCAACGTGCACCACAAATTACTGCTGCTAACAGAACGATAGACTCGGGCCAGTATTGTTAATAAACAGTACAAGTGTACCTAACAAGTCAAAAGAAACGGCTGGAACTGGTGAATAAAAGGGTACCATATACCACGAGGACAACGCCAGATCGCACCACATCTTGAACGATCCGTCAGAAATTGAGAGAACTTGGGTGGGATGTTTTAAAGCATCCACCGTATAGCCTGAGTTTGGCACCGGCAAAGTATAATTTGTTTTGATGTCTGCAAATTCCCTGAATGGTGCTGAGGTAGTTTCGAAAAAGGTCCGCGAAAACTACGCGTCAATTTTTTTCACAAGAAACAAACAGAAGTTGTATAGCGACGGAATTATAGTGTTGCCGTAAAATAACAGCAGGTTATCTAACAAAATGGTGCATATGTGGTTTCTTAATGTTATTTTCAAATCAAAATAAAAGTATTTTCAATATTGACCTCCTAGGCTCAATACTCGCAGCAAATCTGCCAATTTCATAATAACCATTAACAATACTTTTTCTGCTATTAGACCCTAACCACACTTAACTTTTGCATCTTCTTTCGAGACCCCATGTATTCCACCAGCGACCCCCAATGAGACTCGACTTTTAGGTTGAGAAACTATGGTTTACAACAAACAACAGGAAGACTCATGGGAGTCGGTTAAACATAATTTTCACTAAAACTCATGTAAGAAAAATCTTATTGCAATAAAGTAAAAGAAAAAAATACTTTCTATTTGATACAGTTCACTCTTTATAAATTCTAATAAAACAATAAACATTTTCACACACGATTTTAGTTTTTTCTTTTTTAACGATGAAATTATAATAATTTGCAACAAGGGTATATGTACATTTGTATCCAACCTAATTTATCTCCATACTTAACGAGTACGATAAATGACATAAATTCTCATTTAAGTGAAAATAATGAAAAAGAAACGAAAGCAAACCAAATAGGAAAGAAGAAAGTGGAGCGGGGTCACGCCTTTTAACTCGTACTAAGTGACGGAAGACAAGATACGAACACGGAAATGGCGACAAGGAAGAAAGTATTCCACATGAGTCAACTAACTGCTGAAGTCAAGGTTAGACAACAATTACAATGGAAGACATTTTTACGACAATTAAGCACATACACAGATGTTTGTAAAAATGTTTTCCATTATAATTTTTGTAATGTAGTGCAATCGTCTGCAATCAGAACATAGCTAAAACGATTAAATGAAAGATACAAAATATTTACAAGAGGGATGCAAAATGTTTACATTCAACATTATACGACGATGTGAGACCTTATCGTAATCCTGGAATCCAAAGCATTTGGAGGTGAAATATGATATCGTAGTGAGAAAGGAAATGTTTTGAGAGTGATTATATTGCTCGAAGATTTGTACATCCGCTAACTACACCAATGAGTGATTCGAAGGAGATGTAAACAACAGCAAATCCAGTTCCAAACTCTTCCACACGTAAAGCAAAATTTAATCATTACATGAATACTCGGTCACGAGTTCGATTTCCGGTGAGTTAAATCGAATGTTTTGCGGTGGTTTGGATTCTACCTGGAACTATAGATCCATGTCTTATAACCGCTTGCTGAGAAGGTAGGCCAACTTTAACCAAACAAAATTACAAAAATACTTCCATGTTTTAAAAATGACGATTCGTCGTAACAAACGTAACGTTTCGACAATATATATGAAGATCTTTCACTTTTCCTCCTAGCCATCATTTTTAAAAAGTATTTACTTCGAAGGTATATAATGCTTTGGAAGAGAACAAGAGAAGGGTTATCCATTAAGCATTCTAACTAATAAAAATGGTCCCACTTGAAAAAAAGTTTGAGAAACGCTGTTTTAAACGATATTGAGCAAATGAACATAATATTTTAACTTATTTACATTCACATAACATACATACCCCAGTTTCAGTTATGAAGATGCCTCAAAAACAATATAGAGCTATAATATTTATTCGACTATGACACCACAATGTTCGACTGTACTTTAGAATCCAACTTCAAGGTTAGAAATTTGATTAACTATTTGTAGATTAATTATATGAGCAAACTATTATTTTAGCTCAAAAAAGTACATATAGTACCTTAGTTTACATCCAATATGCATCTGCTTACTTTCGATTTTTACTTAACATCCATCCAAGCGTAGCTCTTGCAATACGTATTTAAAATTTGCATCCATAAAATTATATATATATATATATATATATATATATATATATATATATATATATATATATATATATATATATACAAAACCAACAAAATTTAAAGAAGTCCTATAGAACATTTCCCAATATATATATATTTTTACAATTCCAAAATTTTGGAGATTCCCTTCCAAATTTTAAAGGAAAGCATTAGGTGCAAACAGCCAAATTTTGAATTTTTAACATTTTTCTTTACACATTAAAGGGAACCAAATTTAAATATATATATATATATATATATATATATATATATATATATATATATATATATATATATATATATATATATGCAAGTCCTGGAGAACATTTACCAAATTCTGTTTAATCACAATTCCCCAATTTAAGGAGTATATCAATGTACCCATCTCAAGTTTTAGAGAACTGCATTAATGTACCTGTCACATAAAAAAGAGAATTGATCCTATACTCAACTGTATAACCATATGTTGTAGTAAAGCCTCACTTAAGAAGATTAGGTGAAAAACCTCCAAATTTTAAATGTTTGGCAAGATGCATCACCAAAGTTTACAGTGCAGTGGCAAATATCTAAGATTAGAGAACACTTGCCTTTTTTTACAGTTCTCAGATTTCAGGGGTGGTCCTAGCTAACCCTCCCGAAATTTTTGAGGAGTGCGTTAATACCCATTTCTTATAAAGGAAATGAATACTCGTACTCAACTATATAACATGATAAACCCTTATCGAAGAGAGTAAAATAGGTCAAAAAACTCCGAAATTTTAAATTTTAGGCAACTTTATACCCATAAATGGAAACGAAATGGACCAGTCAAATTTACAGTGGCATATATTAGGGTCCTGGATAACATCTACCGATTATAATTTTTGACAATTCCCAAATTTAGGAAGTGGTCTGGTGCTCCCAAAGTTAAAGAGGGGAGAATCAGTGTATCCATGTCCTATGAAATGGAATAGACCTCTTCTGTATAACCATATAAATTAATAAATCCTCATGAAAGAGGGTAAAATAGGTCAGATACATCCGGAATTTACAATTCTGGCAATTTTTAACCCATGAAAGGAAACGAGACGGACTACCACAATTACAAACGACATACTACGTCGGGGGCAGCGGTGGCTCAGTGGTAGAGCGTTCACCTCTGGTGCTTGGGGTCTCGGGTTCGATTCCAGCCCCTGCCAAGTGAACTTTGTGGTGGACAAACACCGTGTGCGTGGGTTTCCTCGGGGTTTTTCCGTTTCCTATCACTTTCTTCAATCCACCATTTTATTCATTACTCATCATCACAGTCTCCTTTAGCCTAACCGGCATAATCGTAGGACGTAAAACTCGAAAGATTTCATTTCATTTTAAAGACATACTACGTCGTATCTACCATACCAAATTTTTAGTTTTGCAAACT
The DNA here is from genome assembly GCF_964235325.1 of Thermobia domestica. Lineage (NCBI taxonomy): Eukaryota > Metazoa > Arthropoda > Insecta > Zygentoma > Lepismatidae > Thermobia > Thermobia domestica. Next base: position 230,181 of record NW_027655886.1, on the reverse strand, counting down.
TCCAAAATTTAACCTTTTCAGGACGAAGAGGAATTTCAAGAAAATCGTAGACTTTTACGTTGGGAACTCTAGTGCCCTTTCTAATTGGCGCACGGACAAGAACTATACCTCGTTGTAAAGCTTATGAAACCTAGATTCTAAGGAGCTAACTTTTGTGGCCCTCGTGCCAAACTCGTAGAAGAAAATTAAAAAAAAAATGAAGATTTTTTGTTTTTGGAAATTTGTGAGGCTGGCAACACTGTTACTTGTCGTACACAGGAAAAAAATATTTTTTACGAGTACGCCAGACATTGGGTACAATCATGTAAAAAATGAATGGCGAAAGTTAAATACCAAGTTCCGAACGTATTTTTTATGAGTATCACCCTGTACAAATTTTTCGAAATATATTTTGGCCTACCCTGACGTTAGCAGCCCTAGCGATACCCCTAACTGTCAAAGCAAAATGAGCCATACCTCGTTGAAAATCTTATGGGACACAGATTCCAATGATGTAACTTTTGTGCCCCCTGTGCCCAATACGCGCCGAACCCGTACAAGAAGAAGAAAAAGATTTTTAAAAATACATTTTTTTCGAAGTTTGAGGGACTAAAGCAATACTGTCATTTGTCGCATGCAAGAGAGAAAGTTCTCACACATACGCCAGACATTGGTGACCATTGTACATATAAAAAATAACGGCGTATAACAACGGAGCAAAAAAATTGGAATATCGTATCTACGTGAACCATCCTGTATATTTTTCGATAGACTGTAGTTTACCCTGACGTTGGCAGCCCTTGCGACGTCCCTAATTGTCACAGAGATATGAGCCACAGCTCATTGCAAAGCTCAAGGGACACAAATTCCAACAATAACTTCTGTGCTTCCCTTGCGCACGACAAATAACAGTGATGTCATAGCCCCACAGACTTCGAAAACATTTATTTCCCGCCTTTTTTTACTTTCTTCTTCTTCTTTTAGGTGGTTGGGCACGGAGGGCATCGTTGTTATCTGTGTCCCATAAGCTTTCCAACAGGCATGGCTTATGTCTCTGTGACAATTAGGTACATGTTTTCCCCTTGCCAAGTGCTGAGGCGGAGGGGGAAATAAAAATATCAAAATTTCCCCCCGTACCTTTCGCTGAGGGACCCGCGATGTAAATGAAATGCACACCGTTGGAAAGTTCATCCTTCCTGAAGAGACAGACACTTAAACCTCTCTAGGTTAATTAGGAGCCGAGCTATGGTGGTTAAACTGCTGGCTTAACCCTTGAGCCATTCGTCTGAAAAGGTTAATTTTTTTTACCCTTCTAAAAATTAAGGGATGGGCTAACGTACCCTTGCTAAAATTCATAGTAGTGGTCATATGTACCCCAGGCCATGGTCCTTAGGCAGAGACCATGGCCCCTAAGCCAGGGACACAAAAGTTTCCTCAACTGGCGTCTTTACTACTGCCATATTTGGTGGTCGGACTCGACTCGACTCGACTTGTATGAGGTACTTTATTTCTCGGTAACTACTGGTCTGATCTGATCCAATTTAGTGGCAAAGTAGCCCATCATCTAACATTATACAGTATTTGATGGACGAGCTCTGCAACACAAGCTGCGTTCAACAGGTTTGCACGTTGGGAGCTTCTTATTATATGTTATTATTATTATTATTATTATTAGCCGAACAACAGCGCATCATTCACATATAAGCATGAATCTCTTTCTCATTCCTTCACAACATCTGTGCAGACACAAATTAAGGATAATAATCGGCAAAGGGTATCATAAGGGGAGATTTTTCGATTATTTTTTCAATATCTCACACCGTTTGCAAGATTAAGCCTACTTCCGGTTGAAGTTTCTAATTTATGTATGATCAGCGTTTTCTTTCTTATGGTATGTAACAGGCAAATACATTACACACACAATTAATTATAATGTCAGTGATATATGATGTTTATTGGGCAAACCACTCGGGAAAAATTGTTATCCCTAGTTTTTCATTATCATTTGACCATGTAAGAAACGCCGAGAGATATACAACCCCCAGATACATCTGTGTGATGTTTGAATGCATAACTCGTAGGATACGATGCTCGCTTTAAAAAAAAAATCAACGCTTCCAATGTACCCCTAAAAATGTAATAAAGAAATAACGACCATGTTTTTTTAAAAAATATTCAATTATAACTGGACAATCTACACAAAATTTGGAATCGACCGGTGAAAACGTCACGTTTCCAGCACTTGTGGTTTTCAAGATCGCATTGTCCAAAGGATTAGAGACAAACATACAGTGTAAACCTAGCATTTTAATATATAGACTAGCTGAACCTGCGCTCTCTACACAGTGCATCATTCACATATGAGCATGAATCTCCTTGTTATTCCTCACATCTGTACATGTCACTTTACAAACACACGTGAAAGACGTCTTGATAAAAATTGGCAAGAGATACCATAAAGGGGAGATTTTTTCGATTACTTTTTCAATATCTTGCACCGTTTGCAAGATTGGAGCCTACTTCCGGTTGAAGTTTCTAATTTATGTGTGATCAGTGTTTTCTTTCTTGTAGTATGTAACAAGCAAATACATTACACACAATTAATTATAATGTCAGTGATATATATGGTGTTCATTGGGCAAAACACTCCAAACAATAAAGATTCAACTTAGTGGAGAAATGGTTATCCTTCGTTTCTCATAATCATTTGGCCATGAAACAAACACCTGAGAGGTATGTAAGCCCCTATGGACGCAATTATGTGGCGTTGGAATGTATAATGCGTAGGATATGATGCTTTAGGTTTTTTTCTTCTTAATTTCAAACACTTCCAGTGTACCCGTAAAAATGTAATAAAGAAATAATGGTCATGTTTTTTTAAATATTCAATTAGAACTGAACGATCTACATAAAATTTGAAATCGATCAGTGAAAACGTCACCTTTCTAGAGCCTGTAGTTTCCGAGATCTCATTGTCGAAACGATTGGCCACAAACATATAAACGTCCATAAACGTATAGTTTAAAAGAACTCCAAAGATGGTAGTACAATTAATTTGCATTGATTTTGGGAAAGGCTTATTAAAATACAAAGGCTTTGAACAATAATTTAAAAAGATAAACTTTTATGAAAAACGGGTATATTTAAATAATTTATTTAAAGTACAAATACTTTAAAATGTTTGTCTTTATTAAACGTGAAATCACAAATAACCGTAAATCAAAGGTTTGAAATCCAAAGTTATAGTTAGGAGCTCAGGCGCTTTTGTTGCTATTGTAGCATTTTAATAGATAGAATTATTATTATTATTATTATTATTATTATTATTATTATTATTATTATTATTATTATTATTATTATTATTATTATTATTATACGCCTTTACAATATTATCCTGGAGCGTTCATATTCAAATTTGAATTTGCACAATTTGAAGAATTATTGTTATTCAATGTTCATTTCAGAATACTGCGCGACGAGCTTTATGCATTCGCGGAAATCAAATTCACTTAATAAAATCAAAGTCTGTACGGACGTAATATACATAAAAAACTTGTCTGCAAACGATTTTTCTTTTCTCTACATGGTCCTCTCTTGCTAAATGCTATCTAATTACAACCTAAGCGACCAAAATACCTGGTTAGTGTTCAACGCTTCACAAAAAGGAGAACAAAAGCGAGAGTTAACATTCACGTGCACGTTCTCTTTCTTTTCAGTGTGTGTCAGTAGTTACACATAACGTGACCCCAATTAATCTTGATGATAGTGTCGAAAGGCTTGGCTAGAAGAACACAGAGACCTGAAAATATACTGATTAATCCTACACAATGATAATTGATTTCGAAATGAAGCAGTGAGTTTACTCATCTCAAGAAAGAAAGGCAAACATTATCTAGGGCTTTCCCACAAAATGTCGAAGGGAAGGGGTGAGCGGGGATGCCAAGCAGGCAGTAACTTTCTAAACGGGGCCCAAAATACAGTGCGCCAAATCCATACCTTGAGACTTTTAACTTTCACCACCCGCAATACACAACCAAGAGTCTCCTTCCGCGGCACAGTATACACACAGTTGGCCTCGTTTATCTGCCACATGCTTCTCCATCACAGCCCACCTATTTGTCATACTTACACAACGAAATAAAAGGAAAAAAAACAATGAAAAGAAAGGACAAAAAGAGGCCTTACATATGTACACGCCTTCAAACGTCCCAAGTCTGTTACACATGAGGTAACTGGATTGGAATGGTGTACTTTACATAAGATGCTCAATTCCTGATTGTATTCATTACTACTCTGTCATACAGACGGGCAATTAAAAACATATGTCGTTATCGGAGTGTAATATGTCTCGTTACATAACACTCGACAACAACAAGGAAGTAAAATACGGATATCTACAACATATGCAAGTGATAATTCAGTTACTAATTATAAAAAATAAAATTTAAATAAAATGAAAAAAATCTCTTGTAACAAATGATGATAAGTGGAAATACCGTACATACTGGTAAACCAATTGGTGAAACAGTGAGGTCGGAAAACTTATAAATACGTACACCAACCAGCAGATTGGGGCCGCGATGGCTCAGTGGTAGAGCTTTCACCTCCGGTGCTTGGGGTCATGGGTTCGATTCCAGCCCCCGCCAAGTGAACTTTGTGGTGGACAAACACCATGTGCGTGGGTTTTCTCGGAGTTTTCCCGTTTCTTCCCACTTTCTTCATTCCACCATTTCATTTATTACTCATCATCACCGTCTCCTTTAGCCTAATCAGCATAACCGTGGGACGTAAAACTCAAAGATTTTTTCCAACCAGCAGATTGCATGAAGCAACTAGGGCAGGGATGCAAAGTAAAGAAATTTTACTCGCCCAATAAAAAAGCTACTAGCCACACCCCACAATAGAAATCATTTACTTACCTTCGGTATGATATTAAATACTCGCCCCCAGCGATGAACCACTCGCCCCGGGCGAGGTGTTATTTGCATCCCTCAAATAGGGTTTCAACTCACCATTTTAGAAGTGAGTGCCCTACTATCAAGCAGTGGCGGATCTAGAAGGTAAAAACTGGGGGGCAGCATAACCCAGACTATCATAGATATATCATGAGTTTACTAATAACTTTCAAAAATATACCAAATAGCTTAAATTATTTTTGTCACTGAAAAAACTGGGGGACCTAGGCCTCCCCGGTCTAGATTCGCCACTGCAGTCAAGCTCAGGAGATTTTACAATAAACAGTTCGGAAAATGAATATTAATAAACGTGCAATTTTCAACAATTACAGAGATATCAGTATCCTACTCATTGTATCTGAGACATCATTAAGAATTTCCACCTGCAGCGTGATAAACAGAGACGCTAAATTGTATCGAAACACCACATGCATATTACTGAACAGAATATTTGTATTCTGTATTTAAAACTAGCTCTCTAAAAGTATTGGAGAGGTTTGAGAAAAGCCTTCGGGACTCATCCTAAACGAAGGGAAAATCCCAACCTATACCTCCTCGCGGGAGAAAGCGGGCAACGTCTTTGGCGGCTAAAGTAGGTGGGGACAGACCGACTCCCGGGTTAAGGAATCAGCTTCTACCAAGTACCAACGGCCTTCTCGGAGGGCGGATGAGCGGGTGAAGGTCAGGGCACCTTCTTGTCCTTAGGAGGGGAAACTGCCCTAAAAGGCGGATGAATCTCTAGATGGAGAAATGAATCACTAGATGGTCAACGGCATGGAGATGTGGAAAGGAAATGAGAATACTACCACATTATCCTTTTCCCAGAAGGGACGAAGGAGGATCCGGAGGTAAAATCGTCCCCCGTTCGGATTTCCGGGTGGGAACCACTCCGGGAAGAATCATCAGAGGAGAAAATAATAACTAGTGTTGTCAACGGCTCGAGCGGTTCGGCTCACGGCTCAGTCACCACCGAGTCGAGCCGAGAAGTAAGCCGAGTCAACAACTCACCAAACCGAGCCGGCTCGAGCCCTCGGCTCATTTGGGCTGAACGGAGCCGAGCCGATAGCACACCCCGACCAAGCCGGCTCGAGCCGATGGCTCACCTGAGCTGAGCCGAACCGAGCCGATGGCTCATCGCAACCGAGCCGGTTCGAGCCGAACCGAGCCGATGGCTCACCTGGACCGAACCGAACCGTTCCGATGGCTCAGTTGAGCCGAGCCGAGCCGGTTGACATCACTAATAATAACTTTCATTTCAACATGGGAACCTGGAACATACGGCCTCTACGACGTGAGACAAAACCTGAAAATTTAAAAATGGAAATGGACAAATGTGGGCTTGAGTGAAGTGAGATGGCCAGAGAAAGATGAGATAGTATTGGGAAATTACAGAATATACTATTCAGGTGACGATACGGCCGAGAATGGTGTCGCGATAGCAATGAATAACGAAGTCGCAAGAAGTGTAACTAAAGTGGAATACTGCAGTGACCGCTTAATGTTTGTAAAACTACATGCAAAACCAGTGGATATTGTGATAATACACGTGTATATGCCAACAACCGACCATGATCATAATGATGCAGAAGTAATGTATGATCAGATCACTGACATACTGCATCAGAAAGGAAGAGGTAAGGTCAACGCCATAGTAATGGGAGACTTCAACAACGTAGTAGGAGAAGGAGCTGCAAATAAGGCAGTGGGACCACTTGGACTAGGTAGAAGAAACGAACGAGGTCAAATGCTTATCGATTTCTGTAGGCAACATGATCTGGTGGTGATGAACAAGTGGTGTGAGAAAGGAAAAACCAAGCTATACACTTGGAAAAGTCCAGGAGATAAGAAACGCTACCAAATCGATTACATTCTTGTGAAGTAACGTTTCAGGAATAGTGTACGAGACGTAAAGACATTGTCAGGAGCGGACATTGATTCGGATCACAATCTACTGGTGGCGGAAGTGCAAACCTGGTTAAAATCGATCAAGAAAAATGGGAGGAGAAATCGAAAATGGAACTTAGAGCGACTAAGAAATATCGACGATAATGTGAAGGAAGAGATTGAAGAAAAAATCTGTGCAATGGGAGATATGGTTGACAATAAAGAGAATAGAGAATAGTGAATAGAGAATAGGGACAAGTTAAACCGATTCTACTTGACACACTCCACAATAACATTGGTAGGATGGAAAGAGCACCGAGAAAACCATGGATAACTGAAGCAATGCTTAAAAAGATGGAGGAACGCAGAAGGGCAAAAAACATGGGCATCAATGAATACAGAAGGCTCAATAATGAATTGAGAGGAGAAACGGACAAACCCAAAGAAGTGTACATGGAGCAGATATGTGAAGAAATAATGGAGCTTCAATGGCGTGGCAGATATGATCTGATGTACCAGAAAGCACAAAAATTAGAAGGGAGAGCTAACAAAAGTATACGAACGTTCGGCATCGAAAATCAACAAGGTAATGTAACCACTGACCATTAAAGAATCCTTAGAATTTGGGAGGAATACATAAAAGATCTGTATGATCAGAAGAACCGCCCCAAAGATATTGCCATTGAACCACAGGAAGAGGTGGATATTGATGAAAAAGGACCCAGTATATTGAAAAGTGACTGACCTCACTTATTAACAAGATCTGCCTGACTGGAGAATGGACAAAGGATTTTCTTGGTGTTACAATGATTGCATTGCCCAAGAAAAATCAAGCAAAGAAGTGCAGGGATCACAGAACCATTAGCCTGATTCCTCACACTGGAAATATCATTGCACGCATACTGAACAGGCGGCCGGAAAGCAAGATAGATGAGAGGTTAGAAGATCAATTTGGATTCCGGAAAGGAAAAGGGACCAGAGATGCTATTGGATTCATGAGAATTATATCAGAAAAAATTCTTGATGTAAAGGAAGAGCTTTCAACGTTCAAGAGAAGTTTGTGCTTCATCGACTGGCGAAAAGCTTTCAACCGAGTCAATTGGATGAAACTTCTGAAAATACTTAAAGAAATCGGAGTCAACTGGAGAGATCGACAAGTCATTCAAAACCTGTACATAAGACAAGTGAATATGTGCTTGAATGAAGGAGAAACCAATAATGTGGAGATTGGACGAGGATTCAGACAAGGATGTAGTTTGTCGCCTCAATTATTCAATATTTACAGTGAATCTTTAATAAAGACTTGGACTGGAGACTTCAAAATTGGAGGGCAGATCATTAACAAGATCAGGTATGCAGATGATACGGTTATAATAGCTAAAACCGAAGGAGGACTACAGGAGATGATTGACAAAATAGTTGACACTGGAAAACTGTACGGAATGGAAATTAACATTGAAAAGTCGAAAGTCATGAGAATATCCCGTGGAAACACGACCTTACGGATCAGAGTAGAACAAAGAGAACTTGAAGAGGTCAATAATTTCAAGTATCTGGAAAGTATTTTGACGAGAGACGCTTACTACACCAAGGAGATCAGGTCAAGAATTGCCATAGCTAAAGAAGCATTCAACAAGAAAAGATCACTCTTAACTAGCAGGGTCAACATTGGAGTTAAGAAGTTGGTGAAGTGCTATATATGAAGCATTGGACTGTATGGTTCAGAGACTTGGACATTACGGAAGTTAGAGAAGAAATATTTGGAGAGCTTCGAAATGTGGTGTTGGAGGAAAATGGAGAAGATAAAATGGACAGAGAGAGCAACAAATGAAGATGTTTTAAAACGAATAGGAGAGAAGAGGACACTTCTAGCCACCATTCTTCGTTGAAAGGACAATTGGACACATCTTGAGAAGAAATTGTCTTCTTCACACCGCCATAGAAGGAAAGATGAAAGGGAAGCGAGGAATAGGAAGAAAAAGAACACAGCTGATCGATGATTTGAAAGATAGGAGAAAATATTGGGAGTTAAAAGAGGAAGCTGAAGATGGACAAAAATGGAAGAAACATTTCCAGGCCCAAATCTGTTTGAAAAAAAGAATTCTCATTAGTCCCAGGACCTGCCGAAAGGCAGAATACCTAATAATAATAATAATCTAAAACTAAATTAAATTCTCCGTCACGAAGCCCTGAAACGTTTAAGCTGACAAACTTAAATTGAGAATATGTGGTGAGCACTAATGCTGCTCAAATTATTCGAATAATTTTACTTCAGTAATTCAAATATTCGTTCTCGATATTCGAATAATTGCTCTAATATTTAAAATATTAATATTCGAAGAATTCAATTCTAGCTAGCTATCCAATTCTCATTATGATGGGTAAACGTCCCACTGCCACCTGATTTTTGTGAAGGGTCATTTAAGTTCTGGCCAAACTTAACACTTCTTGATTTTGGCGGGCACATATGAACCGCTCCCCGCTCGTGATCACAAGCGATATTTAGAAGGTGGTTGTTATTTTAACTTGCAAAGACAGTAAAGCTAATAACTATTATGTCTAACCATCAGGGGCGCAACCACGCAGGAGGTGCACCGGGTCTGGACTGCCCAAACTTCGTAACTCTTTTCAATATTTTTATTTTGTTTGCACCAGGGGCACACTCACAGGGTTCACTCGATCCGAACCCCGTCCAACCCTAATAACTCGACAGACATTTTATAGTTTCCTAATAAAACTATAATTGCTTTAATAGAGAAAAGATTGATGTGACCTAAAGATTTGATCTTAAAATACATCTTATAAAAACTCTTGCTTTCTTTCAACATAAAAACAATTTAATTCTAAAATCTTTATCCTGAGAGAAAAAAATATATACATGAAAGTACTTCAAAATTACTTATCGTTTTCTTGGGTATAGAATAAAAATTTCTGGATGCGAACATTCTAACTATGTAATATTTTCTTACATTGCGTTAATAAGGCTCCGTATCCAAACGATTAAGTACTGTAACTTGATAACAAATTTTGTCCAGACATCGTCTATTTGATACGTCTTCGTAGTCAGAAATAGTCTTAAAATTTATCGTAAGTAACCAATGAGAAATACAACTATAATTACTGTATCACAGAACTTACTACAGTATTCATTTATATATTGTAAACTTTCGAAACAACTCTAAATTCCACAAACTTCAGTCTTGTTTCCACGTGGTATTACGAAATTGTTCCTAAGTTAATATATTTCAGATTCATTATGTTTTCTAATTTGATTTGCACTGAATTGAATTTTAATTTCAGCAAGATAAGATAAGGAGAGAAATGATCTTGGGTTCTTGTTTGTTTATATGAACGGCGTTTAACTTTCCCTTTCACAGTTTAGGCCATATGTGGCGTGAATCTGCGTAGAATCCAAGCCACGGGAGATACTCCACTCCAAAGCCATTTAGTCACGAGAGAACTGATCTTGATTCTGCGCCTGCTTGTTTGTTTAAAGTCTAACGTTCTTTCTAAGCTCTGAAATCATGACAATATTTCTACAGGTTAAACTGTTATTCGAAAAAAAAAAAATGAAATGAAATTTGTGAGTTTTACGTCCCACGGTTATGCCGGTTAGGCTAAAGGAGACGGTGATGATGAGAGATGAATGAAATGGTGGAATGAAGAAAGTGGGAGGAAACGGCAGAACCCCGAGAAAACCCATGCACACGGTGTTTACTGTTATTCGAATATGAATCAAAATCTGATACTGTATCAGGTTCTTCGCCAACAAAGGAAGATGGAAACCAACTCTCAAAAGAACTTGGCATTATTTCACAGTAGCACACTGGCATTCGTTGGCTATAATTACGTAAAGAAAAGAGTGAAGGTTTTGTAACACTGATGATCCAAATAGACCTAATTAACTTGAAGAACCTGTGATCTCGAGACGAATGCTCTCCTTGACCGACTGTAACCCGCATGACAAACCAAATTTGTATTGTTAAAACAATTTTAAGGAAATATGAAATAAAAATTCATAACTATCAGGATAATGTTTATGTGCTACACTAAAATTCTTAAAAGTAATATACTATGTAGGTTTTCGTCCATCCAAATTCATTGCGTGACTCAAGTAAGTTAACTATGAATATTGATATTCTGAGTAAACCTAGTTTGCTTCCGCTCCCAAACCTAGGAAGCAGTATAAAAGAGCATCGACCTGGCAAAGCCCACACTGATCGTTAAGCTGTCAAACGGAAGAAAAGAGAAAGAAAAAATCGCGTGCAAGACAGTATCTTCTACAATTTTCTGCCGTTTTTATACTCGTAGGACGGAAAACTGGTTTGTTACAGAACATGTTCTCCTATCTTGTCACGCAAAAAACAATCACCTACAAAAGGAGGATGAAAAACAAGAAGAAAGAAGCTAACGAAGTACTTAAACGCATATTGCTGCTCCTCCGGTGTTTAAGTGTAACACATCAAGACAACAATTAGGCGCAATTACAGACCATTAGTCACCAAGTTTTGCGGTAGCTTCTCTCTGATGATACTGACATATTTAGGCCTATCTACTCACAAGACTACAGTAGTTATTAGGGAAGAACATACTATAGGCAGATGCACAAAAAAGAGAAGAAAAAAGGATAATTTAAAAACATCATTAAATCAATAATTTACTCTAATGAGCCGTAAATATTTCAAGTCATTAATACGCTCTCCATCACAAACAAAATGATCGTAAACTTAAACTAAGTATATGAATTAAAATTAGGGAGTAAATATTTGTCTAAAATTTCAATTATTTACAGCCTGAAGTATAAGCTTTTTTTTTCTTTCTTTTTTCACAAGTCAATGCTTTACACTACACTTTTGTCGTAGGGACAAGAAAGAAAAGAAACAAACGCTAATAAAGTGTAGACGTTTCGATTATCCTGTCTCTACAAGCAACATAGTGATACAATGTACAGAATTTAATTGAAGCTCTCTATTGGATCGGGAAGAGATCGAGGTATAATTTCCTTTTAAAGATTTAGTATCTACAAGTTTTTAAAAGCTTCGTTATACAAATAACCAACATAGCCTAACATTTTTATCATAACAGTGAGATAATTACCTACATCATTAATTAAGATCTGTAATAATACGAGCAGAGCAGAGGTTATAGTAATTCGCTCAAGCCTTACCCGCGTTTAATGGCTAGCGCGCGGGCCTCTGCTGAATGAGGTCCCGAGTTTGATTCACGGTGGGATATAATTCTACCATACATTTAAGGCTCACGTCTCATATAGCTTCGATGCGGAAAAGGTACGCTGAACTCCAAGCAACCAATTTGTTCAAGATAATTTGAAAATGTCGAACTTCAAATATACACTCATCCTCTGTTCTAGTGGACTACAAGGGAACAATAGGGGCCCGATCTTGCCGAAAGTTCCAACAATAAGTCTGCAATGGATAATATCCACAATTACGTTGCGAAGGGAGGAGGAAAACAATACTGTACTTTTAATCTAGTACAATATCCTATTTGACAACATAAAATTCCTGGTACGCAGTAAATATACATCACACAGTAGATTCAACACATTTAGGTTAAAATTAGGACTTTGAAACTGAAAATATATACAATAATACAGAATTCTTCTTGTTTAATATTAAGACTCTCAAACTGAATCGGCTGCTCCAGATTTTGTCAACTGCTTCCGGAATCCGTAAAACGTATGAGTGTATATATAATAAAATTTAAGAATCTTGTAGATTGATTACTTGACTTGGAGTTTAACATTCTGCTCATCACTTGGACATGTAAGATGTGGATCTACAGTTTAACATGGGTTCGGACAATATAAGCTTCCACCGTCAAATCGGTGGGGTGCTGACTGCCACGGGTGCTGACTGCTACAGCCAATTATTGGTGCTGATTGCCACGACTGGCGCTAATTGCCAATATCAAGGTGCTGACTGCCACGATGGCGTGCTGACTGCCACGAGCCTGAGAGAAAGTTGCTAGGCGTAACATTACCGGACGCCAAGAAGCATGAAAGAAACTAGATCCTTAGGATCGTGTTGTTCAGACCAACACCTAACAAAGGTAAACAGGTCTCTGTATGTACACTCATGTCCAAAATTATTGTCACACGATTATAAATATGTTGTTCTAGTAATATAATTTGATAACGAATTCGCCCGGTATTTCTTATAATGTTAGTATGTGTATAATCAGCAAAGACAAGTATGTGGTAAATTTCATGTCAAAAGAGCAGTAAATAAGAACAATAAAACGAAAATAAAATTTTCTTGTCCATTTAGTTACATTTTATTTTACTCATTATGATTTTCGTATTTATAATTCTTTTCCTATGAAATTTATCACAAATATAAATTTCCTGGTTATACACATAATATAAGTTTTAAAAGTACTCTGCAAAATTATCAAATTATATTTTTACAAGAAGACAGTTATAGATATGCGACAATAATTTTGGACATGAGTGTACTTTCAGTTTTGTCAGGGAGCGGTGCGTACAAAATTGGTACGATTTATGTATTCTCACTTGAACTCCCTATGTCAGCATGAACTGTGTATAGCTGCGCAAATTGTTTCGAGCAGCTCTTGAAAGTTCCATCAAAAAAGCACTGCTGACTGTACCTCACAAGGGAAGTTCAGGAGAAAGCACTCGCCTGCAGAGAAACTAAGCATGCCATTTGAGGTCCCAATTTATGCTGATTATAACAAGCTAATAAAATTCCTGTACGGTTGAGAACGGTTCGAGATATTCAACTTGGAAGTTTATATGAGAAAATGAGGATATACGCATTTATACGCGTTAAGTACAACATAATTAGTAACGAATATTGACATACGAATTGAAAGCTATCGGAAGTAACAGAAAAAAAGTGTTTCGCAATAACTAACGGGTTTGTTAGATACAATTAGTCATTACATTGTTCACAATAATCATAGGTTAGAGATGAAAATTGATCACTGTTGTTCTTCTGTTTTATGAATAAATGACGCAGGCAAAATACTCCCTTGCACCATGAACATTTTATATGTGCAAATGTGTTGCATCCGTCAAGAGAACAGTTCGCAGAACTAAAGCAAAAAGCAAATTCGACAAGTGATTCAAAAGTTATAGGCCTATAATTTGTTCGTAACCTGCCTTGTAGAACGCAAACTGAAACAATCCTATGTATCGCGGTGATCGGAAGTGATTCGTATGGACACGAACTTTATTTGATTGTTTCGTTGGTACATTATAACGTCCAGATGAAGAAGATTCATATTATGTACAAATCTCCTGCTATAATCTTTGATTGATCGGAATCAAAACACATCAAATGGTTGCACAAATCGTGTGCAATTCTTTGGTATCTTCTCAACCATTAGGTCTTTGCCATCCGTCATGCAACTTGTAATGGACAATTTGTCTGTGAATGGACCCCAGTGATCAAGCAATAGCAAATTCAAACCATCAGGCTTCGCCATGGGTGAGAATACTTAACGTATTGAAACGTGCATCCACTCATTTTCTCATATAAATTTCCAAGCTGAATATCTCGAACAGTTCTCAACGTACAGGAGTTTTATTACCTGTTGTAATCAGCATGAATTGGTCCTTCAAATGACATGCCTATTTCTCTGCAGGTGAGTGCTTCTCCCAAACTTCCCTTGTCAGCTGGCTTCAGACCATCATATCCATTAAATAATGCAATAAAACAATTAATATAAAAAATGAATGTAACTTATAGGATGCCACATAGATTTGCTGTGATGATTACTAAATTAATCCCTACTAAATTAATTAATAATCATAAATTTAGTATGAGGGATTAATTCCTCTCTTTCCAAATACAGTTTCTCCCAGGCTCGTGGCAGTCAGCACGCCGTCGTGGCAGTCAGCACCTTCATATTTGCAATCAGCGACAGTCGTGGCAGTCAGCACCAATAATTGGCTGTGGCAGTCAGCACCTATCCGTCAAATCCGTCCCCTCCCCTCCAGGGAAGATAAGGATCTTACAGAATGCATGTGGAAATGAATAACGGAGGAAAAATAACAATATACTATATTAAAGAGGGGACTGTTGTACATGAAAATTTCTAAATGATGACAGAATAAAATAATAATGTCTTGAGTTTCTTACCGACGTCAGATTCTAACCTACTTGTCCTAATATAGCCAGGTGCGTTCACTAAACCAGTAAAGAAAGTACTGGGTAGCCAGTTCCTTTCCCCTGTGCTAAAAAGAGACAAACTGAAAATTAAGAGATGGTATAGAGAAATGGGTTAAGAATTAGGATTTGGTATACAATGTACAGAAGAACTAATACAACTATGACTTCATTACATTGGTGTTATCACTTGTACACATCACCTCCGACTATTAAAAACAAACAAAATCTAACTTCTTATAGTCAAATAGTCAGAACCTTCACAGATTGTATAATGATATGGGATGTTTAAAAATAGGTTGTAGGTTATAAGTTTAAGCTTGTCGTTCATATTCTGCAGTGAGGTTATGTGCATCTGCAGATCAAGCATATTCCAAATAAACTACGCGTCCATTTCCATTTTCTTTTTTCTTTTTTTTTTTTCAAATTAAGAGTACAACGAACCAGGACATAAGAAGCGCTATAAAACATAGTAGTTAAAAAAAAGTTTGGAGCATTTTTTTTTTCTGAGTTACTTTGAAAACAGAAAGGTATGGGCCACTACTCTAAACTTTCTCGCTCCCACTTTCTAAATTAGATGTCATACAGCAGTTATTAATGTAACATGTATTTATGAAATATCAAAAATATAAAATAACTCCAAGTACCCGAACTCCAGTCACTTGGATCGATAACAGGAAATAAATATTACATTTTAAATAAATAAATAAATAAATAAAATGAAAAGCAAAGAGTATGCATTTGATCGTAAAATAAAATTACCTTGAAATTTCTATTAACCAACCTCAAAATTTATATTTAATTGGAATTTTCTGTATTATATTAATATATTTGTAGTAAAAGTGATTTCATTTTCCACATACGTTAGGTCCACATTTTTATTTATTGTGTCAACATGATGCTTTTTATGATTTTCCTCAATTATTCGCATTTCTGAAATATCTGGGTTACATCCAGAACTAATTAATTCGGGTAACTGGAATTTTGTGTAATAATATGTGTTTATGGGAAAATTTGTCCGTAACTCATTCCCAACAGTAAATATCCCTTGTGGATTTGTTCACGAGAAATTACTCCTGCCACGATGTAGGGCTATAATAAAACATTTGTTTATGAGGTATTACCAAAATCACTTGTACAGTTACCTTTTTACTCGAAAAAAAAAAAACTCATCACCAGGGTAAATTACTCCTCGCAAATTGTACAAAAGAAATTATTTATGGTATATTGTAGAGCTGTCAATGAAATATTTATGAAATATAAACAAAATCGCCTGGTTGTTTTTGAACAAATTATCCAGAACATCCAAAGCGTAAATCCCTAACTAACTAGTCTACTCCTTTTGAATTTTTTCCAGAAAAATGACTTCTACATTATCTTCATTTATGAACTACACACAAAATTATAAATTTGCTTTTCAAGAAGTTCGTTATATATAACCCCAGTAAAATACTCGCAGAATCTGAGAGATAAAAAGAAAATACAATCTCTCCCATTGGAGAATCATACAAAGCCTTAACTTTAAAATTTGTCAGGGATACGCTGAACGGTATGGCCTCAAGGGAAGTGGCCAACAAACAGACATATATATTAACAGACGAAAATCGTATTCACGAAGAAATTAAATGTCGACTAAAAGCAGGGAATTCGTGTTACTATTCGGTTCAAAATCTCTTGTCGTCGCGAATTCTGTCGAGGAATTTGAAGCTTAAAATATATAAAACGATAATCATGCCTGTTGTTCTGTATGGTTGTGAAACATGGTCGCTTACTCTGAGGGAAGAACATAGACTGAAAGTATTTGAGAACAGGATCCTGAGGAGAATATTCGGACCCAAGAGGAACGAGAATGAGGAATGGCGGAAGCTTCATAACGAGGAACTACATAGTTTATACGGTCTACCCAACATTGTTAGGGTCGTCAAGTCTAGGAGGCTTAGGTGGGCAGGTCATGTAGCTAGAATGGAAGAAAGTAGAAACGCTTTCAAAGTCTTGACTGGTAGACCCATAGGAAAACGACCATTAGGAAGACCTAGGCGCAGATGGGAGGACAATATTAAGATGGATCTCGCAGAGATAGGAATACAAAGTAGAAACTGGATGCAATTAGCTAAGGATAGAAGTCAGTGGAGAGCTTTTGTGAACGCGGCACTGAACCTCCGGGTTCCATAGGCCATAGAGTTACTTAGTTAGTTATATATATATATATATATATATATATATATATATATATATATATATATATAAACAACTTTTTATATACAGGGACAAGGAATGTGTAAATCCGCTGGAATTTTGAAATCGATTTTTTTTTAAATATATGATTTCCGCATTTTCTTCCACTGCTCAAAAGTAAACAATAAAAATGGTGTCTAATTTCAATTGAAACGGATCTTAACATGGGATCCAAATTTCATGTACTGTAACCGGTAAATAGCTTATGTAGGATTAATTTACAAATATATCTCAAAAGCCCCCTGAAGTATGTAGCTATGGATTGACAAGAGCTCGTTTCGAAATTTTGTAAGTAGAAATTTTACACAGCTCTTCTATTTAACAATTATACCATTATATTTACATACGTAATCTGTCGTAAGTGTACAGCAATCGTGAATGAATCAGCAGTGTTTCTTTATTTCTTTCCTTCCATTTATTATTTTATGGTATATTATACGCATAGCTTTTGATGAACACTCGGGTCATTCGTGTTACAGCCATTTGATTTAACTGTAAGCAAACTTCGTTGTATACCTTCAAATCTAAGACAAGATAATATATAAATGATCTATAAATTGCAAAAGAAATCCAAAGGTATAGTCGACCTTTGGCAAAGGATCTGTTTGCACTCCAGAGTGTATATATAGTATTTTTTATTAAGAACAAATTATATGACCTTCAAAGAAAAATTTCTCTTCCAACACAGATCATGAGCGACAACTTTTACAACTATGGTCGTATTTTCTCACTGCTCTGTTAGCAGCTAATGTGGAACGAGTAAATAATTCTGTTCCACTTTCGAAATTATTTGTAAAACAAAATAAAAATGAATGTGTACAATGTGATAATCGAATGTGTATAAATAGCAGATAAGACAAAATATACAGAATCAAGGAGGCGTCCTAACAACCTCGAACACTCATTCCAGGCGAAGCTGTTGCCAGTTTTAAAGCTATAAATAATGATGAGCTTCCATGCAGGGAAATGCGAGTAGAATTGCTCCAAATAGAAGCAAAAAGCAACCAAGTCGCTTGTAGAACAGCATGGCTAACTTCAGAGTATCACATCCAATCCCACAGAAAGAAAATCTCAAGCCAAATGAATACCAAAGTCGAATTAAATACATTTCAAATTAAAATCTACGATTATGCCAGTGAATTATTGGAAAGGAAAGTAATAAATGCTTAATTGATTGGTGAGATTTTTTTATAAATAAGGTATACATCTATGGTAGTTAAGAATAAGAACTTACGATAAATATGCTGTGGTTTTTATTTAGAGCTAGAATGAGCTAATCTTATGTCAGAAGTCAGTATTTTCTAAATTTAACCCTTTTAAGATATTGGTTTTTAAGGTGTTTTCGTTGACTTTCAGTCAAGAAGGTACAGCATCATCCCTAATTATCGTAGGATTATGGTTCATACGTCGTTTTGTTCAGAATAGAGGAGGTTTTCACACAGTATCACTCACATGCCAATATCATGTACCTGAGGAGATTTCTGAAGGAAAATCGGGATTTCTTGACAAACAAACTTCAAAGTTTGGGGCCCCCTGATCCCTTTCCCCCCGGGTCTGCGCACAAACCTGAAAAAATCTTGAAAAATACTACGTAGTGTACTAATTACTTGTGACAAATTAGAATTTCCTGTCTTCAATAGTAAGGGCAGGAAAAATTTTTACCCATGTTAGGAGGGCATCAAAAAACACCCAAAATTTCCCTAAAATGCACCCTACATAATATAAAAATTTCCTGATACGTCCCTAATTATCGTAGGATCACGATTCATACGCCGTTCTCTTCAGAACAGAGTAGACTTTCAGACAGTATCACTCACATGTCCCTCAAACGTCCCTAAGGAAGGAAAAGTTGAGGAAAATAGCGATTTTTGTGAAAAAATCCCTTTTTCCCCATTTTGAGGCCCTCTGACGTAGCCCTGGGTAAACATACAGATCTGGAAATCACTTGCAAAAGTAGTACTTGTGGTACTAATTACTTGTGACAAGTACCGATCCTATCTTCAAAACTAAGGGTGGGAAAAATTATTTCCCTCTTCTGCGAATTTCTCCAGAATTTGCCAAAGATTCTATAGAAAGTTTAAAAATTTCCCGATTCGTCCCTAATTATTGTAGGATGATGATTCATACGTCGTTCTCTTCAGAATACAGTAAGCTTTCAGACATTACCACTCACATGTCCCTCGGACGTCCCTAAGGAGGGAAAAATTGAGAAAAATAGGGATTTTTGTAAAAAAATCCCTTTTCCCCATTTTGAGGCCTCTAGCGCGGCCCTGGATAAACATACAGATCTGGAAATCACTTGCAAAAATAGTACTTGTGGTACTAATTACTTGTAACAAATACCAATCTTCTATCTTCAATACTACAATTTTCAATCCTTACTTCTTGTAAGGACGGGAAAAGCGCGCAAATCGCTCCAAATTACTGTAGTAACAAAAAGGATATTATGTAAATAAAAAAATTCCTGACACGTCTCCAATTATCGTAGAACAATGATTCGCACGTCGTTTTGTTTAGAATCGAGTAGGCTTTCAGAAAGTACTATTTATATGTCCCTATCATATACCCTAGCCGAGCAATAATCGCGAAAGTGGGATTTTTGGTCAAGAAATATTCCTTTTTTATCCTTTAGCCCCTCTGAAACCCCTTCTGTGTTGACGAAGAGATCCAGAAAAAAAAATCAAATACAAACTAATGGGTCCACTGATTGTTTGTGTAAACCTTAAGAAATTTAGGGTTAAAGAGAACTTCACCAAAAAATGTTGAAGTTAGACCTCATTAAAAAAAAAAAAGGGAATTTGTAAAGTAATGACGTCATACCCCCCCATGTTCCGACGCTCGGAAGCGTACAGACCCTTCCAAGGCTTTCTTCAATGCCTCCTCTCTTGTAAAATAAAAATAAAAAGAAACTTTAGGGAACTAAATAGCTTTCTTAGTTCTCTTTTAATAGAATTTTGAAGACACTATCATTTCGTAGTAAAAACAATATATCTTAAAAGGGTTAAATAGTGTTCCTTTATTTGTATATACATTTTATATGGTAAAAGAATTATATGGCGGTAATGTTTTATATATTACCCCAGGGTTCTTCTGCATTATACTAAAGTTAAATATGAATAGTAGAAGTTGTTAAGCCTAACGTATCATAAAAACATCATCAATATGTCATTAATGGGTCATAAGGAGGTCTGATAATAACAAGTTTTATCAATTCTTTTTATGCATTTGTGTATAGTAGTGATGTCGTATTCTTTCTACTTATATCATGTCTCCATTTAATTTGTCTTCAATTTTGTGTCAATTTCGCAGTGGTAAAATTTAACTTTTGTTTTCATACCAATTTAGAACGAAAGAAAATAGTATGATTTTCACTATTTACTAAATAAATAAAATTATTTAAAACAGTAAAAAAATAAAATAAAAATAAAAAATAGAAATCTAGAACTTCGGCGGAGCAGTCTTCAGGGAGCAAAAACCTAGCATAGCAACCGGTTTATGACACTCATGCCGTTGAAGTAATATGGTCAGTAAATCGGCTATCTTCGCCATTAATGCTGGCTTTATAAACCGGAGTTAGTAGCTACTTCTTTCTTTCAAATAGCTCTCCAATTGTCCTCTTGACACTAAGTCGACATCCCAATGCCAACACAATCTGGTGAGTACAAACGGTCACCAATCTTTCCTCTGACCAGACCAGGCACTGCTAGACTTCGCTGATCTCACGGGAAGTGGCATTCCAAACGACATGGGAGTTGGCAAAATAGAAACCTACTTATCAATTTGGATGGTTGGAATAATCGAAATAACAACGTGAGGGTTAGAGCTTCTTCCCATTTCATGTTGTTATACTGAATACAATTGGACGTGATATTTTAGGGAAACAACATTTTCTATTGTTGTTTCTTGTTTGTATTTAACAGGTTACTTCATTAAATAGTTAGACCAAACTATTTGGTTGTATAACTATTTCAAGATTTCGCAGTAGAACCCTCTCCTATGATAAATGGAATCAGATCTCAGATAATTTATGTGTATAATGTAGCCTATTTGTGTTTCACAATACTTTTGCGGTTCTCTCATCTCCCCTTCCTTTCAATTTAATCAAATCTTCTACTCATATGCACAGTCTTTAGCTAACCTACTGATATTCCATAGTATGGAGAACTATCCGTTTATCTTTAGGAATGAACTATAATTTTAATTGTTTCCTTTACAACTCTATCTAAAATGTTCTGTATTTAGTGAAAATTAAATTTTGTGACATGCAACTTTAATATCTATAAATCAAATTTAAGTCATAGTAAATACACACCAATAAAATCTCCGTTCATTTGAAATAAAAATAGTTTCTTCAAATACAGAGGTTGTCCAGCCTACGTTTGGCCGATTTCGTTCCTTTCCCCTACCCGGGCAGAATGGATTCACCCGACATGGCTCGTGGTGTCCTGCAGTGTTGTGCAGTGGCTTCCTGGGAACGGAGTTGCTTTTTCGCGCGGACGACAATAACGCACAAAACAGGACCAATGTTGTGAGTGTTGTGTTAAATTTGTTTCCAAGTGTGTGGGTTTCCGCTCTGTGACCAAAATGCCGCCCAAACTAAGCCGGTTTTGAGAAAGCTATGTTGCGGCTCTTTATGACGCCCACTTTAGTGTTTCTCTCATTAGAAAACAGTGCAAGAAGAATGGTTGCAACATCAGTTTAACTGGAATAAAAAATGTTATTAAAAAGTACAAGGGCAACGAAGCTCCACCATTTGGATCACCAACGAAGTTGCGTAGGAAGCAGGAATGCACCAAGGCCACCTCCACCATGCAGAGGAAACTTCGCAAAATGGCAATGCAAGAAAATCCGCCAAAACAAAGGTGTATGGCTAATCGTCTTGACGTGTCTTGGGGGACTGTGAGCCGAACGTTACACCATCACCTCAAGCTGGAAAAAGTCATGAAAATTCGTGGCCATCTTCTCACGGATGCCCACCCAGTGTTGCCAAAATTTTGACACGAAAAGTAGCTAAACGAGAGGTGAAATGACTCCAATTTTGGGTGAAAAGTCGCTAAGTGCTAAACATATCCGTTGTCTATAAGCATTGCTTTAAAGTTGTAGATGTTAAATAAATAATATGTTTTACTCACATCTTTGTCAACAGGGTGCAACCAGACCTTCAATTTGGGGAACATTTCACATTGTTTCGGGTACTTTTGTTTATATTTTGGAGTCATAATAGTTCCGAAATAATTAACACTGCAGTATTTATGTTATGCATTTTTTTAAACAAGTGCAGAATACTTAAAAGATCCAAAAGGACAAATATAGCAAACGCCTACTTTGCTTTTATTCATGCATCTATAGCTAATCTCGTTGTTATCGGTAATGCTGTATTACTTGTGTCTCCCAACGGAAGCTCTGCGAATTAAAGGACATCAAGTTTGTAATTGTTTTCCGTTAGAAGGTAAGGTTAACAGATAACAAAGCAGGATTGTGAAATAGGTACGCTGTATTCCCAAACTCTTAATCACTTGCGCTGATTAAAACAAACAAAACGAAAGAAAAGAACATAAAAACTGTTTTGAACTAATAATGTTTCTCTATAGATGAACAGGTTGTTTGCAGCAAGAGTCGCTAAATTTGTAAGTAGCTAAATCTTCATTTAGAAATCACCAAAAGTCGCCAAATGAAGAAAAAATACTTTTTGTTAGTATCGTGGAGGTCAAATACTCCCGATTTAGCGACTTTTCCCCAAATTTGGCAACACTGTGCCCACCAAAAGGAACGAAAGTGTAACGCCCGGAAGCTGTACGAACGACATCTGGCAACACAAAGGTGGATGTACGTCGTAATGCTCGATGAAGCATGGATTTACCTTTCCGACTGCGGCAAACCGAGAACCATCATGTACCGAGAGAAAAGCCCCAAGAACTTCAGAAGGTGGGTCTGTGTCTGTAAAGAATCCTTCCCAAAAGGGTTCATGGTCGTTACTGGCTATTGTTATCGAGGTAAACTGAAGATTCGTACGGTGGCGAAGAACTACTAAATAAATTCGCAGTATTTTCAGGAGCAGATCATGCGGCCGATCTACGAGCATGAGATTCCAACAATGTACGGAAATGACGCCAATCTGGTGCGCATTCACCAGACATACCTCACGATCGTCCCTCGCATTCTACAGGGAGATGGAGGAGGCAAGTGGTATACAGGGGATACCTTTGAATGAGGTACCTGTTAAATCTCCAGATGCAAGTTCTATGGACTATTGTGAATTTGGATTGCTGAAGCGGGCTTTGGGAAAACGGCGTGTGACAACTGTGAAAGGACTTTGGAAAGCTGTGCAAAGGAAATGGGACAAGATTTCCCTCCCAGTTCTTCAGAGAAGCCTATTACAGTGGAAATTACGTTGTCGGGTTATTGTTAGGAACCAAGGGAAACACATTGAGCACTTACGGACCTGGCGCCATGGATTCTTCTAAATTTTTAGGTAAGTGAAATTTGGCCAAATGTAGACTAAACAACCTCTGTAAATCAATGGATTCAGAAACACGAATGTGAAGCCTTAATCATTTATGAACAACAGAAATAATAATAGGTTCTGTCATTACATTTCATGGTACATTCCGCAGCAAAAAAACTGCAACATGAGCATGTAAGTTTATTTTGAAACGACGAAGTATTTTGCTCCAAAATAAGTGTGCAGGAGAGGAAGCCGAGGTTTTTTTCTGGCGTGATTCGTGCCACTTAGACGTTATGTTGATTCCCTGCGCTGTTAGGCGTAGGTTCACAATAAGCTTACATGCTCATGATGCAGGTTTTTTGCTGCGGACTGTACAATTTTGCTTTACATCATTTTGTCACAAAGGAAACGACCTGTTATTGAACTGGAACTGGAACTATTATTTGGTTGCACTATCTGAGGCAGTGATTTCCAATCTTTCTGATGTTGCGGATTCCATGTAGCGATTGTTAGTTCTTCGCGGCCCCATGAAATAAACATTAAAAATGGTTTTTAATAAAGCATATAAAAATATAATTATAAATTACAATTTTACATGTATCATTTACGACAATGGAATACTGCTATAAATGGAGATGTTCGAAAAAGTATTATCATACCAGTTAAGCCTAATATTATTAACACTTACTTTAGAAGACGAGTGATACATCTTGCAGGTAATTTTGTTATTTCTTCTTATATATTTTGGTATTTTATTCTTCTCAATTGGCTGAAGCCTAAATAATGTGTATTACAAATATATTAGGTGTGAAAATGGTAAGATAAATTCAATAAAAATATCTCGCGGACTCACTAGGAGTCTGCGGGTCACAGATTAGGTAACTGATCTAAATCGGTATTTTAACCTGCTAACACGTATACCTAAAACAAGCCCGTTAGCCATGAAGCTATTGGAAAGCCCGAGAAACAAATGAGTGTGCTGAATGCATTAAAAAGTAAACAAACGTTTATTAACGCTAGAAAGACCATGCTCGCATCTGCTACGTGAAGGACCAAGGGGTGTCAAATTTGCCCACGCTGGTTTTAAATAGCTTTCAAAGTATATTTGTTCAATTTGAGTTAACGTGTTGAACTAAATTTCAAAACAAACTTTTCAAGGAATTGCGCTTTTTATTTAAAAAAAAAACAATCTAAATACAGTGCGTAAAACTGCTTATATCTATACCAAATTTCTTATAATCCTATGCAAAAAAACTAGTATTATAACTAACACTCGGACAAGTTCTGTGAAAACCTAAGTGTTTATGTAAAGGAGAAAAGTAACATTTTTAAAAGGCAATTGAAGTTTTAGATATAAAAATGCAAATGAAAGGAGTTTGGGGAAAAACAAAGATGAGTAGCACCTATGATCAAGGAGGAGGAAAATCGGCTTGTGCAACATAAATTACTTTTTTTTTTTTTTTTTTACAAATACAATGCAGTATATTCCAGTTGAAAAAAGAATAAAAATCAACCTTTCATCAAAAGAAAGAATAAGAAAAAACAAAGAATCCTGAATACATAGTAATCCATGTAAATTAAATAAAAACGAACTAATCCTCTCTTGGTCTTTTCAGTCGTTACAGGTACCATAATTTAATGACAATTAAGCAACGTATATGACACTTGTTCTTGTTATTTTGACTTTGGAAAAAAACATCGATGAAGTTTTAAATAGATCTAAATACGTTGCTTAATGTAATTTTGAGCTTAGAAGTTCAATATACATTTCCCCAATTTCTTCCAAACATATTTGTTTGTTTATTTAAGTTCAGCATCCCTTTTCTCTACCGCGATTATGTGAGACGTGGATCTACAATTTAAGGGGGATCCGAACCATCGTAATACGCTCAAATTTTTCGAGATTCCTCCACCGATAATAGAACCTGGAACCCGTATACCGAAGTAGGGCTCGTATATGTGCCATATTTTATGGGATTGTTCGTTACTACCAGGTTATTACAAAAACCTTCAATACGCAGAATTGTCTCATAATATGTGGATTTGTTCTAAATACAAATTCTCATTGTTAAATGTGAATAGATAGTTGCCAAGAAATCGATGGTTCTCGTCATAAAATGCCATACAAATTGGCTTGGTAGTACCGCTGCGAGAATAGTATCAGTTGCGGACACATAACACTTATCTGATGTAACACATTATTATTATTATTATTATTATTATTATTATTATTATTATTTCATTTCATTTGCCTTCAAAATGCCGAAGAGACAGTATGTTCTTACAAAAGAGCTAAGGACTGAATACTCTTCTATTATAGCGATGGAAAAAGTGTGCCGTATTATTCAAATAGCATCTTTTTTTTTTACCGTAATAAAAAAAATAAAATTGGACCAAGGCTAGTTACTTTTAATAAACAATAGTACAATTTCGGCAATGTGTTTAATATACCTATGAACCTTATACTAAAGGCATGCGCCCTAGCCACTAGACCAGCGGGGAAGGCTCCCATTGTGGAAGGAATGATGAAAAGTAAATGAAACTTTTGAGCATAAAATTATATGAGTTTCCAGTTCAAGTTCGCAACAACATTTAAAACGATAACAGAAGGTAATGCAGGGATTGCTATATAGAAAGTTTTGTCAGATAGGCTCCCTCATGTTAGAGAAACGAACAGAAGTTACAATATAACAAAAACATAGAGAGAAAGGAATAACAATCGATTTCCACGCACGAGGAATTGTCATTTGCAATTCTGCCCACTTTCAAAGGCTCATTTCTTCCTCCCCTACTCCCTCACTCTCCTTGCTCTGAATCCGCCCGTAGCAAGCATCTTCTGAGCTCGAAAGCTCATGAACCCCGACCTAAATGCCCATTTCTGGTCCGATTGCTTTAAAACATTCAATCAAGACCTAGATACATACTCTCGAACAATAACTGGCGCGAAATAAGCAGTTTACTTAACTCTTTCTTTTCCTTTCTTTTCTTCACGGACCCTAGTCTTTCTTCGTCTCACCCCGCCCAAACCACCTTGTTTCGTCAAGATTCAGTCCTGATATCACAACAATGGTCATTTGGCTTCTTGTTTCATGGCTCATGAATTTCTTAATATCTTGACCAGTATGATATTCTTATGGGTAACATGCAGACACAAAGCATACTAAATACGATACTCGTTTACAGTTTCAGCTCCTTACCACACGCTACGTAAACTTAAATGCACATTATGAAGGTTTCCGTCCCATAAAATCTTTCATTGTTTGATCCTAGTTTCACTAATTTTCTAAATTTTCAATATTCTTTGTCCCTTCTTATAAATTTAAACAGTTATCCAAAATTATGCTAACATTAACTAGGTTTGTCTTAAAAACTACTTTCTTGAAATTTTAAGTGGTGGCTACGTTTCACGTTTTCCTTCTGAGCATCTTTATAATAATCTAAAACGCCAATTCTGATTCAAACAGAAACATTTCCTCAATTTAACTAGAGTCTTTTCCCCCCTTATAATTAGTTTGTTTGCTAAAATTCCATGAAAAACGGAAAGTTCGTTACAGATCGCCACAATTATTAGGATAACGTAATTGTACGAACACAATAAATCCAACCTATCAATGTTCATAAATGATTCTGAGCAAGATAATAGTCTAGTTTTAAAATTCATCTCTTTCGACCGCCTAACTTTATAGTGTTCAATAAATGACCACTAAATGAGTTCTCTTTCTCCAACGGAAGACATAAATAATAACTAAGATAATTAATTGCATTTCTCCTATCTCCTTTAAGACCATTTCACCACTAATATTACTAATATTCATGCAACGATTATGATAGTATGACAGATATCATAAGACGACTTCGAATTAAATTTCAACATTTCAAGCTCTTTCACGAAGTCAGGATTTGGAGCTCAATCCCTGTATTTTAAAACACAATATTATTCGTGAAAAAAAATATTAAAGAAGTAATTATAGCAATCACATCCTAACCTAACCTAATCACATGCCCATAGAGTATCTAAATATAAAACATATTCCACTTGTTATATGCTTTCGCCATATATATATCTCAGGAATGCAAAGAAGCAACAAAATTGTACTAGTCCAAGAGAAAAGCTACTAGCCCACATTCCAAATCCCAATCGTGATTTGTATAGGCTGACCAGACGTCCTCTTTTTCAGACTCTAAGAAGGCGTCCGGAGAGATTTTGTAGAAAATAGTCAAATGTCCTCTTTTCTAGGGTTTCTTTATGAGCCATAATATTCATACAAATTAACACGTTAAAGAAATATATTTTTACCTGATTTTTGGCAATATTAACAAAATTCCAATTTTTTCTGAAATGCTGGTAATTTAGCAGACGCAGAACAGGTATCTAGCAATATTTGAGTTAAATACTTTTCGGAATCAAGAAATGAAGAATATTTCTCAGAATTACTGAAAATTGCATATTTTTAACTCATTGGTTAGCCATAATGCTAGCGTTGAAAGGATGTTCTCTTATTAATAATCAGTGGACAAAGGAAAGGAGTATATTATCCATAAAAATAATTTAAAGTATTGCATGTGTGCAGTATAATTTTAAGGAATATTCATATTGTGAATTCTATGATTTCCTTTTCAAAAATAAGCAAATGTTAGGGGAGATAGGAGCATCAAAGAAATATATGATACACATGAAAATGAAAGCAAATCCAATTAAGCATGAGTAATTTGCATCAAAAAATACATCACTGTTGAATCAGTGTAGCGTTTTAAGTTTATTACAGTAATATAGTATACCATATTTAATACCTCAATTAAGTTTTGTACATGTTCTTACCGTTCAATGATTTTTGTTCATAATGCCAGATTTAAGAAAGGAATATGAAATGTATTTCTTAAAGCTCTTACAATGTCTGCTTACATTAAATATAAATTCTTAACCTTTTCAGTAGGGATGGCCACATTTTTTCGAAAAATACTTTCTCGAAAAATGGATTTTTCGAAAACGAAAAACGAAAAATTTTTCGAAAAACGAAAAACGAAAAATTTTTCGAAAAACGAAAAACGAAAAATTATTCGAAAAACGAAAAACGAAAAATTTTTCGGAAAACGAAAAACGAAAAATTTTTCGGAAAACGAAAAACGAAAAATTTTTCGAAAAACGAAAAACGAAAAATTTTTCGAAAAACGAAAAATTTTTCGGAAAACGAAAAACGAAAAAAATCGAAACAGAAGGAGATGGAACACGAAGGGACGAAACGAAACTGATGAGAAATTTGAAGTTGCGAAAGAGCAACATTTCCTTCCCTGCCTGGTTTGATTGAAGTTATAAACAAAAGAAAAGAAACGCATCATTACATACAGATAAGCTTTGAAATTGAATAGTATCTTATTTCGCTGATGCGGCGTGTTCTAATCGTAATAGCTATTTGAGACTGCTTTTAGCTAGCTATCTCGTACTCGCCTTTGTTGATACGGTACGTGGTTTCGTATTCGCTGTGACTGAATATTTTGGTAACAATAAAAGATTGTTGTTTAGAGAAAGGACACGTGTCCTATGATATCAACACTTCTGATATGTTTATTGGCCTAGTGGGAAAAGCATTAGTTCGTTATGAGGAATACCCAACTGAGTTCATTATATCAGTTACCAACGCAGAGCTTGTTTCAAACTATATATGATAACTGCAAGAAGAGATATTTTCGGGAAGTATTTACAATGGGAAAGTCGAATATATGGGAACATTTCACTCGTGAAAATGATGGTGTTTCTTCAAAATGCAATTACTGTCGAAGTATTATCCACAATCGAAATTCAACGACTGGCTTGTGGTACCATTTAAGATCACGACACGTTGGTGTTATACAGGAAACATCAAGATAGCAGTCACTGGAAGAGATTATTGAGGCCGAGGGTGATCCAGAGATAGAGCCACAAAAGAAACAGAGGTAAGTGATTGTACATTGGTGTCATTTGAATCTTCTAGCCCCCTCCCCGAGTGGGGTAGATAAGATTTATTTAGAGGATACTCGTGTTTGACACTCTTAGAGTAAAAATAAAAAAATAACGTGACACGAACACACTTAGTGGACTATTTATCTTTACACTCTTGTAACTTTTAGAATAATATAAAAAAAGTCTGAAATTTTGTTACAAACTAAGGATGCTACAGTATCACAAACATCCACAAAGATCCAGGCCCGTGCTGGCTTACTAATGAGGGCGGTGGACAAGTCTACCAAGAGGGCGCTCATACAAACGTGATTACGTTATATATATATATATATATATATATATATATATATATATATATATATATATATGTGTGTGTGTGTGTGTGTGTGTGTGTGTGTGTCTGTGTCTTTTGAAAGATTTAATTCCTGTCTCCAAGATAAAAAGAAAAGTATAGACCAACCTGGGTGTAGAAATGCCTCAGAGCGATGACAATCCGAAAATTTTTGGAAAAATGCAAAAACAGACATACTCCAGAACAAAATGTCGGATTGAAATCGGGCAAAAGTGAATGTCCATTATTTTTAGTCATAGATTCCATTAGTGTACAATCGGATAAAGTGCAGTGGCGGTGCAAGGGTGGCTCCCAAAGAAACTGGGGGAGCACAGTTGTCTTCAATATTGGGAGACGGGCAGATTTAAGGCTTTTTTTGGTGGCGAAGGGGCAGATGAGACTCAGATGAATCTGCTTTCTGAGGTGAACATGTATATTATATATCAGGCGATGTAGATGAAATAGTGGTAAATATCAGTATTACAAATCAGTGCCATGAACTTATTCTGAAATCTGAATACATGCATATTTGTAATTGGTATGCTTCTACTTAGACCGCATTAAATTTTAGGACACTTATTTTATAATAACTTAAATAATGACTTTCCCAAAACTATGAAGAAAGAAAATAAATTATGTATGACGCAAGAATACTATTATTTGAGAAAAATGATGATGATCTCAATAGCATTATAGGAATCGTTACAGGAATTAAATAAATAGACTAACAATAATTAAAGACGAATTTAATGTATTGAAATTGGGGGGCAGGCTCCCCATTTCCTCGGGATTTATGCCCTATCTACAGCTGATACAATTTTCCAGCATGAGGAGAGGCACATATCCTTTTCTGACACTTATTGCAATTTGTGTCCAAGTAACGGGAGCTGAATTAATACAGATTGATGTGACGTAAATACGCCAGGATACGAAGTTCAGTTTGAAATATGAAAGAATACGATTCTTTTTTTAAAATGAAACAAGCCAAGAGACATCAATTTCATCTCACTTTCCTTTGTGGCAGTCGGACACAAATCATCACATTTCTCCCCCAAAAACACATTTCAAATCGAATTATTGAGGGGACAGTCCCCCGTAGTTCCAAGGTTGGGGACATGTCCCCCTCATCCTCTCGGGATTTGCGCCAATGACTATATGAATTTACTATATAGAACTGATATACAGAAGGACAATTAAAACCACTTTCCTCTAACGTGGTGTTTCGCAGGGTGCTGTATGCGCGGGACGCACTGCACCCTTCACGGGTTCTTCACCCACAGTAACAGCATGTATTCATTTTATAGAACTAAGCCATACAGAAAAATAAATAAAACCGTTTATCTTTGATGTTGTTTTGCAAGGGTGCCTTGACGGGTTCTTTTCCAACGATAACAGTATGTATATTGTATAGAACTGTGCCATACAGAAGCACTAGCGGATCCAGAGGTATCGTTTGGAGGTGCGGTTCGCTTTCTGGAAGATGAGATAGCCTAAAAGTGACCAGAATTTTAATTTGCAAAAATGGGACACATATGAATCCGGGGCTGGAGAGGAGGGGGGCGTAAACCTGATTCTCAGATTATATTTTGTGACCCGATTTTATTATTATTATTATTATTATTATTATTATTATTATTATTATTATTATTATTATTATTATTATTATTATTATTATGAAAGTATATTCTTTCTCTAGAGTTAAATTAAATACGAACTTCCGTTTCGGAGGCGTGGCGGTATCATAATTCACTTCACACTTAGTCACCACAATATATCAGATGCACTGTCTTGCACAGTACTTACACAAAGTACTATATTGACGATTGCATTTATATGTCACCTGTTATCTGCCACGAGCCTCTCCCATATCTCCTCTGTGTATATAAATATAGCTTCCCTTTGTTTCACTAAAGTGATCGCAAGAAAACATGAAGTTTGATATAAGTATCAATTTCATTATCCAATAGAATGCCTTGACGTTCGTCGACCCCTATCCATGACATTTTTTTTTCACTGTCTCTCTGATCTGATCTTTGATCTATGGCGCTATGGAAAGAACATTTCCTGAGGGCAAGATGTTGGATTTCCGTTACGTTTCGTTTTGCTAAACTCAATATTTCACCATGATTTCAGTTTATCAACATTATTGACATTTTCTTAAGTGCGCGTTAAGATTGCGGCTACATAAGTCGTACCAAAATCTTCTGATGTATCAAAGATGAAGAAAACATTTCTATGATTGGTATAGAACCCAGGATTCACGAGGAGTTGGGGAGTCATTGATAAGCCTTGACGTTATGTGTGCATGGAATAGTTCATTTCTCAAGAAAAGCTCCCAACTATACTCAATTGATGCATTTAAAGATGAATGTGTAAGGAATTCAATTTCTGGTACATTCAGGAATTTTTAACTTAAGCAGGAGAGAGCAAGAAGACAAATATAGGATACTATTACAAAAGTGTAGACCTCTATACATAGGGTATTTTGATTTGTTGCTTGAGCTTAACGTTCCATGGTAGTGACATGACGGCTAAAGGAGACGTGCACTTATTGATTGTAATGGAATCCGAACCACATTTTTCGTTGAAATGTACCCTCAACGGGAATCAAACTGGGGACTTTAAACACCGTATAGGGTATTTTGTCCGAATATTCTGCTTTTGCAGTGGTATAATTGAGTATGTAAAAAAAAAAAAAAAAAAAGACCAGACGAGGAAGAGGGTGTTGGAAATTGGCTCTATTAATTAATTTCTTAAAAGCAGCATTTAGAAACATGTATGCCTACAACAACAATAAAATTATATTATAGTAGCCTTTACCTAGGTGGGATTTCGCTCCCAGACCCCCAATTTGTTCGGAATACGACCCTGTACAATGTAGAAAATGCTTCTACGTGTATTGTGGCACAATATTTCGCGTTCTCCCTTCTGTGTCTTTCATATACATATAATTGAATCGAGCTAAAACGCTGTCACGAAATTCAAACACCTCGCAAGGCATTTTAGTCAACCCTCACCTTTTTTTTTTTTTTTTTTTTTTTTTTTTGCCTTTCTACTGTACGTTAAGTGGCAAAAAATGCTCAAATACATGTTTCATTATTTTAAATGAATAATCAAATTAGCAACTTTCATGTCTCTAGCCGTAAGGAATCCCGAAATATAGGCATCTTATAATAATAATAATAATAATAATAATAATAATAATAATAATAATAATAATAATAATAATAATAATAATAATAATAATAATAATACAAAACGCTGAAATATATATTTAATTGTTTTAAGTGAGAAGTCCATATATCTAATTCCATGTTTCTAACCTTCAAAGATTCTTAGATATTGATATCTTATTATGATAATTGCAATCCCCGCCCCCTTTTCTTTACACCTCTTTTCCCCATTTTACTGAAGTATCAAAAAATGTTGAAACGCATTATTTTAAATGAGAAATCAAAATCAAAATTTCAGTTTTCTAACCTTAAGGGATTCGGAGAGATGATCATCTTATTAAAATAATTCCCACCCCATTCCCCCTTCCTTTCTTTGAATTTCCCAAAAATCCTTTCTTAGTGATACCTTAGATCGAAACTCTTATCTACTGTCCGAATTTCAAGTTTCTAGCTTAAGCGGTTTGGCCTGTGCGAAGATCAGGACGACTTCTTTATATATGATTACAATAACAGCTTGTAGCTTGTATTATTTCCTAAGAAAAGATGAAATGCCATTAAAAGTCACAATGAATGTTTCCGTGTTGAACCCCAAAAGTCACAGTTCTTTGTTGATGTAGTAGCTAGCGGACATACCTTTGATAATTGATGCATGAGGTTCTGTGGTTTGATACAAGATAAGTGAACATAGAACGCACTGCAGTGGTTCAGATCCAACTTTAAATTCTAGTTCTCGTTCTGTAAAGCATCGCTTTTGACAAACGACATAAATACATATCAATCAATCAACCAACCGAAAAGTCTCCTTTTAGATTCAGAGAGCTTTTCGGTAAGGAGCGCTGAATATTCTATATTTCTCTTTATTCAAAGTAAACGTAATTGAAGATTCGGGTTTTGAATCTCACACAATTTTTTTCTAGGATATAGTTTTAAAATATACATTTTTAGTTCAAAGAGTGATCCATCTTTCCTTCTTCCTACAGCTGTTCGTTCAACGAATAAATCATTCTCGCTCGTTTGCGGCTTATGGTGACAGTCTCAAGGAACTAGGGACAGAAGTATTCACAATTCAAATATGTCTGTATTAAGTACCATACATTTTGATTAGACTCTGCTAGGCTTGTCACACAGATTGGATCGGCCAGATTGAAAAGACAATATTTTTATTTCCGAAAGTAAACTGGAAGTAAAATACCTTTGGGGGAGCGGTCACCCCCTCTGCCTCCACGTGGTCGTGGATCCACCAATATACAGAACAATAAATTAAACTTTTATCTTTGATGTTGTTTTGCAAGGGTGCCTTACGTAAAAGGCGCACTGTACTCTTCACGGTTTCTTTACCCACAGTAACAGTAAGTATTTATTGTATAGAACTGTGTCATACCGCAGAATAAATTAAACCGTTTATCTTTGATTTGGTTTCACAAGGGCGCCTTACATAAAGGGCGCATTGTACCTTTCACGGGTTCTTTACCAACAGTAATAGTATGCATTCATTGTACAGAACTATGCCATACAGAAGAATAAATAAAACCGTTTATCTTTGGTGAGGTTCCGCAAGGGCGCCTTATATAGAGGGCGCACTGTAACCTTCA
Organism: Thermobia domestica; assembly: GCF_964235325.1. Lineage (NCBI taxonomy): Eukaryota > Metazoa > Arthropoda > Insecta > Zygentoma > Lepismatidae > Thermobia > Thermobia domestica. The sequence continues at coordinate 195,496 of NW_027655886.1, read as the reverse complement.
TTGGTTTTTTACCAACAGTAACAGTATGTATTCATTGTACAAAATTGTGCCATACAGAAAAATAAATAAAACTGTTTATTTTTGATGTAGTTCGCGAGGGCGTCTTATGTAAAGAACGCGCTGTATTCACCACCAGTTCTTTAGCAATAATAAATGTAAGAATTTATTAGATCTATATATATAAAAAAGTTGTACCTTTATTTATAATGAGATGTTTGGGAGGGCGCACCGGGACATGTCCCGGTGTCCCGGTGGGCCAGCACGGGCATTCAAAGATCCAAATGTTTTAGGCTTCTATAATAGTAATAAATAATAACTTGGACGGGGCATGCACATCCACAGCACATTAGCACATTACATACTATGATCATGATATGATTTATTTCAAATAAATAGGTACAAAGTTGTCATCATAGGTATTCTGCCATTATTGGCCAGTCACTTGCCGCAACTGAGAAGCTTCCATGCTCCTTAGTCTTCACGTAAGGGATTGAAAATTTGACTTTTTTTTCCAGAAAGATTTTATTTCCATAACTGCTTGGATGAGTATCATATCCAACAACATAGAAGGTTTTCAACGGACGTAAAGATCATAATGCAGTTTACAGCAATTTGATATCTCAAACTGATCTGGAGATGTGATACACATTGGTAAAGTTTGCAACACTGGTTAAAATTATGTAATTGCAAGAATTTATTGTAATTACAAGTACCAAAATCTGTTTCTGTAATGTTATAAAAGCAAAGAGAATCAAGATACATTACGAACAATCCCCAAATACGTCATTTTTAGGAGTATCACTATCAGTATTCACGTTTTTCATATCTCCTCAACGATTTGAGATATCAAATTGCTGTAACGGCTCCGAGAAGTTTACGTCTTTTGAGAATCACCTACGTGATTAGACGTTCTGTTTATGTAAGAAATTTTTCGAAAAAAGTCTAATTTTTAATTTATTGTATTCATTCGAAATAAGCCATGGTCATAGTATTCGACACTAAGGTATTTCGGGTTTGCATTTCTCACTTCTATTCATAGACAGATCCAGGGGGGGAAAGGTTATTCACCTCCCTGAGTTTCACAATCACCAGTGCTGCAAAAGTCGGTGAGAGAGAAAACAGAATCTTTCACTACCTTCTTTCCTCACCGTTGAATTCGTCCTGAATCCGCCTCTGCTTTTATCAATACTATTATCAGGTTTCTAAAGTTTAGATGCTTGTCATATTGCAGCGTCCTTAATTTGCAACACTGAATAACAAATTTGTGTTGTAAGGTTTCGTTTAATATTTAGATTTGAGATATGTAATAACATGGCATAGCGGCGTTAAAAATATAACTTTATATTATGTTGGCAACACTATTAATTTGTTGGTACTGCAGAGTTTATTAGACAGAGTTCCCTTGTCGTTATTTGCATCTTACAAAATTCCAGCCATTTTTGTCAATTAGTTTCAAAATTACATGGGCGTATCAAGATAAATGGCCCATCTCAAATTTTTATAATATAAAGTGGAGAAGTTCCATATAATATAAGCCTAATTAATCATTTTTTCTTTCTTTAAATGTAAAATCTCAAATGATTGTTGTGTTTTCTTCTTTTAAAGAGACTCAAAATATTTTTCAAGTGAAAAGAAAACATATAAATAGAAGATTCGCAATCTAGTTTTTATTTTAAGCTCAACACCTTGCAAATGTGTTCCGATGATGATGAGGATATTGGTTTTAGTTTAGCGTCCTACTCAGCTATAGAGACGTGAACTCAGCATAACATGTGATACAAACCACTTAAGCTCCAGGCTGGAATCGAACCCGGTGTCCCGAACCGAAAACGCATACGCTAAACATATAGTCACGAGGGACCTCGAATGGGGCTGCGTAACTAAGGGAGATGCTGATGAGCAAAATAATGGATGAAATGGTGCAACGCTATGAAATGAGGAAACGGGAGAACCCCGAGAAAACCCACGAGCACGGTGTTTGTCCACCACAAGGTCCACACGGTGCGAGCTGGGATCGAACCAGGGACCCCAAGCACCGTAGGTGAACGCTCTACCACTGAGCCACCGCGCCCCCATAGGAAATTGTTCAAGGTTATGTACATACAAAGCTCAAGCGACTGAGTGAGACATTTTCTCAGCTCAACATGTTCTCTCAAATTATGAAGTATTGACTGTATCCTATCGTCAACTTTCATATACATGGCTTTTCCGTTCTTTTGAGTAATGCTCAGCATTTCCATTCTTCTGAAAACATGATTACATATAGAATCTTCCCTCAATACTCTTCACAAGACTGGAAATGTGCAGGGGTTCTGGATAATATTTTGTTTAAGCATTTGTGTCAGTCTTCTACTGCTTTATTTGTTCGATTCCTGTGACTGCTACAATTCCAACTTTCCGGAGAAAAATTTCGATTTTCCAGCCATTGCTCCTAATCATTGGACTTCGACTCTTCGTCTAATCGGACAGCCTCCATGTTGATCAACAAACCATCAGAAATATACTCTACGGGTACTAGTGCCAGTGTTGGACACATCCGGACGTGACTGCGAATCTCTTTAATCTTGAGATTAGGGATGGCCACATTTTTTCGAAAAATACTTTTTCGAAAACTAAAAACGAAAAACGAAATTTTATTCGAAAAACGAAAATTTTTTCGAAAAACGAAAAATTTTTCGAAAAACGAAAAACGAAAAATTTTTCGAAAAACGAAAAACGAAAAATTTTTCGAAAAACGAAAAATTTTTCGGAAAACGAAAAACGAAAAATTTTTCGAAAAAGCGAAAAACGAAAAATTTTTCGAAAAAGCGAAAAACGAAAAAACGAAAAATGAAATTTCCGAAAATCGAAAAACAGATTTTTCGAAAAAGGCCATCCCTACTTTTCAGTGTATGATAGTTTGTGATATTGCTTATTTGTCTTACAACCACCTCATCAACTTGAAATGATCATGGGCGACGCCGTAAGTCCACAATAAAGATATTACGGTAATTATTACAGGTATAGATATATATTATTTCGGTCCACGTTATTTTAGACAAACGTCCTCTTTTTTCAAGTCAGTAATCTGGTCACCCTAGATTTGTATAGTCTTTATTATTTAGAAACCGCCCGCACTGATGAACCACTCGCCCCAGGCGAGTGGTTATTTGCATCCCTAATATAATATATATATATATATATATATATATATATATATATATATATATATATATATATATCCGCGGTGACTCAGTGGTAAAGCGTTTACCACTGGTGCATGGGATCCTTGGTACGAACAAACCTCGCGTCAAATGATCTTTGTGGAAGACAAAAATCGGAGCGTGGGTTTTCTCGGAGCTCTTCCGTTTCCTCCCACTTTCTTCATTCTACCATTTCATTCATTTCTCATAATCACCGTCTCCTTTAGACTATCCGGCATAATCATGGGACGTAAAATTTCAATTTCATATACATATATACAGTGGCGGATCCAAGGAGGGGCTATAGTCCCCCCTTGAGGTTCAGGTATACACTGGATAAAATGGTCTTCAATCTTGCTTTACACTGGATAAAACGGCAAAATATGTTTTAGTCCCTCCCTTGATCATATCCTGGATCCGCTCCTGAATATAAATATTAAACTAGTGCTTAATACGAACCGATAAGGGCAGTCATTACGATCATAACAGTAATAACAGTTTATTATTATTATTATTATTATTATTATTATTATTATTATTATTATTATTATTATTATTTAAGAATCACTTAGTAAGTTAAACAGTACTTGATCTCCTACCAGGAATAACTTCTCAAATGCTAAATCGGTTTTGTACTGTCTGAAAAAAAGATTTAGATAGCCTACCCGAATCTGGCTATATTCCAGCGTTGTAGCTGCCAGTGAGCATATACAATGAACTTGACAACAGTAATATGTTAAGATAAATAAAAATAACTTAAAATGCATTTAATCAATTTATAGGAAATTTCCAAAAGCACTATTATTAATGCTGTAGTGATGCAGTGTCGACAACTCGGATAGCAAGCAGTTTTTTAATTTTCAAATGACACTACGTAATATTATTACGAAGGATACAACACAACATGGGTGTACACAAGTTTTTCTTGCGGGAGCCCAAGACTTTTTCAGGCGAGAGGACTTTTACTAAAAGCGAGTTCTGTTTCAGAATCTGAAAGTATTAATAACTCACTATGCATAGATTACACATATTTATCACTAGCAGCGTTCACCCCGCTTCGCTGCGGTCACCCCGGAACGCAATAAACTTTGTTACTTAGATAATTTTTACTTTTTCGCTTTCAAGTGATATGATAAAAACCATAGAAGATTGCAGTAAATCTTAACATTATATCGCCTGTCATTTATGTTAACCCGCCCCGCTTCGCTGCGGTCATCCCGGTGCTGGCATATTGTAAAAGTGTCTGTAAAAATAAGCAAATCAATTAAAAAATTTTAAACAGAAGATTCAAGCTATTTTCCGCTGTATATCGCCTGTCATTTATGTTAACCCGCCGAGTGACACGGTCATGCGGGTTGCATATAAATACGTTTATTTTTACCTATGATGAACTAACAAAGGATTTGTGGACACCTGAATGGTCAATTATCTCAAGACACTGGTAATTAAAAATTAAAGTGATATGATAAAAACCATCTAGGGTCCAAATCCTAATAACCCCCCAAAAATGAAAGAAATTGGTTCAGCCGTATTAGCGTGATGAGCGGACAAAGGATTTTGTACGTTCTCTTTTATATATATAGATTATTATCTGTAGTTGGAACATGGGTTTTAAAACGTAAACACTGAGCAAAATTAGAATCAGGTTGTAGGAAATGTGCCAATAAACTATTCACAAGAATATATATATATATATATATATATATATATATATATATATATATATATATATATATATATATATATATATATATATATATATATATATATTAAAGAAATCCGTTTGATTCGCCTTCATGAGTGTAAATACAAGGTACGGACCACCGTATAAAACTTTCTCGATATAATTTCTTGAATTAAATCATGTTATGCTTCATATATTACTGAAACATTTATCTGTGAAATACGAACAAAATTATGCATTCTGAAAACTTCGTTCTAAGAAAACTCAGCCTCAACAGTAAAGTACCGTTTGTAGACTTTTAATGAAAAATGATTACCACATTACGTATTAGGGTTATTTGTGAAACATTTTTTTTAATAAGATATCAACTAGCATGAATCGTATTTGAGGAAGTAGTAAATATAATAATAATAAACTACCCTTGTAAACATTTTTATGACAAGTGATTTGCGCAACATTATAAAGTTATTAATGGCATATGAACAAATCATCTGTCACTTTTTGAGAAAATCTCACCTCTAAGAATAAACTACCCTTTGTGATTTTCTCAGGACAAATTAGATGTCATGTTGTTAGGTTATTAATAAAACATTTATTAATGAAATGAGAACAAAATGTCGTTTTTGAGAAAATCGTTCGGGAAAATTCACCTCCAAGAATAATCACCCCATGTGGATTTTTTTCGAGACAAATGGGTTACGAAACATCGCCAGGTTATTAATGAAATATATTTTTATGAAATATGAACAAGACTGCCTGCGTCGTTATTGAGCAAATAATCCGGAAATTCATCCTAAGAATAAACTATTCCTTCTAGAGAAACGATTTACGTCATATTATCGGGTTGTCCGTGGAACATTGGTTAATGAAATATGAATGAAATCGTCACAAATTTTAATTTTCACCCTTCGGTAAACTAACCTTATTTTTAGAGGTAGGAAGAAAAATCAGAAACGCCTTTACGGAATTTTAGTTTTAAATTTGGTGTCGATATGTTGAACGGTATGGCCTTTAGGCATATGCACATCTTTACATCGAGATGAACAGATTAAGACATTTAAAAATCCTTTTTTCGGCATGTAGAGACCATGATATGTGTACGTCCACTGAAATCTAGAATTAGATTTTTTTTTTTTTTTTTTCACGATCACCATACTTTCCTCTCTCTTATCGTCACTCGAAAGTGAAAATGGTAAAAATAGAGAAAAATCGAAGAAAGAATAAGATCCTTCTCAGATAGTTATGCAATAGTATAGTAGGCTAATAAAACAGCACCTTTGTGCATCCAGTTCGGTTAATGAATTGATAATTAATTAATCAATGATGATTAATCAATATCAATGGTGTAGGCAGGGCGCTGACTCGGCTCAAGCTTTTACCCCTTTAGTACAGTAAAAACGAAATAAATTCTACTTTTATGTATATGTTCTATTTGTGACTCTTTTATCTATATGTCACAACTCTCTTATATATATAATTTGTTACGAAAAGGAAACTTTACATAGACATGTTTAAAGAAAAACCTTACTTCCATAAGTTCCATTCTTAACCCTTTCCAAGATTTCAGCGGATTACCTATATACTGCATTTTTAATGTTTTTCAATTCAATTTCGTTACCATATGCATCAAAACCATCCTCGGTGCAAACGGAGAGCATTACAACGAAACTAGATGTTATATTATTATTATTATTATTATTATTATTATTATTATTATTATTATTATTATTATTATTATTATTATTATTATTATTAACCTCCAGTTTAGCCGCATTGTTAGTGTGAGTGATTTTGGTGTGCATAGTACCTGGTTCTAATCTCACTGGGAGTACTAAAATTTTATTGTACTGTTCCAGCATCATGAGGCAATCGGGGAGCAAGCTTAATTATGAGATAGCGTACTTTGATCCAGAAAGCCCTGCGGTGCCCACTCATTAACCAGTTGAGCGTGAGCCATCTGGCTGGTCACAGCCTTTCATGACTGTAAAGTCAGGAAGTTTAATTTAGTACTACTTAGCAGTGTTGCCAGACCGATTAGATGGAAAAGCAGAAGACTCGAAGATTAAAAAAAAAAAAAAAAAAAACAGGAGGAAGCAGTAGACATAAAGGGGCGTCATTTGAGTGCAAATCCGGGGAGAGCAAAAAAATGCCATTATTAAGGGGACAGTTGTCAAAAACAGTCCAGAATTCATTATTACTTTCATTTCAAAATAAACAATACATACAAAACATAAATTTGAATTTTAAATTTCATGTTTTCCGATGATTATGTAATCTTTTGAAGGTAGAAAGACCCTCATGGCCCCTTTATATCAATAATGTTTGATACACACGTGTGTGAAGTAAGACATAGGGTGATATCAATAAAACGGAGAAGTTACTCATTACGCCCAATTTTGAAGTAGTTACTCGCATTGGTATCAATAAAAAGAGAACTGAGCACTAGTCGTCTCGGCTGACCTCGGAAAAGCCCCGCCCTTTTGAAGTAACCACACCTCTATTCTCGAGCCGAATAACTACTCCGCGTTTGATATCAATAAAATTCAAGACTCTTCTGTGATGCTAGTAACTTCTCCAAATTTGTGGAGCAAGCTAAATAGGTGACTCCGTGCGAAATATGGCAGATTATATGATTGTTTTGCTATGTAGTAAAACTTATAAATTGCATAGAAATGTTGCAAATGGAGATTACAAAAAACATAGGTTCATGAAAGAAAATGTAAAGTAGTTAGCACAACATTTTTTAGGAGAATCAACGGAAATTTGGGGTGGTGCACTTAATGACGAAAAGATGCGGGTTTTCTTGCTTTACGTGAGTGATCCGGGATTCCAGGTCTGAATTGAATGTCAGGGGATTCTGTTGTGGCTCAAAGTACTGTGTCTATGACTACTACAAGTGTAATGGATGCGATTATTGCGAAATCTGAAAATTGATTGTTTCCGTAGGTGTGTGTAATATTCAAACAGCAAAGGCAAAGTGGCAAGAACAATACACATTTCCGGGTGCTATCGGAGCACTTGACTAGAAACACGTGGCAATAAAGAAACCTAGTATTTTGGAGACGAATACGCTAATAGGAAGAGCTCCTTCGTGGCTAAGCGGATAGCGTACATGCCTTTGGTATGAGAGACCCGCGTTCGATTCCCGGCTGGAGTTCATATGGTTCGGATTCCAAGTTACTCAGTGGGTCTCGTCTTATATAGCCTCGCTACTGAAAAGGACATTAAACTCAAAACCAACTCAACTCAACGCTGATAGGAAGGGTGTATACATGAGAATATATATTTTTTTATGCCAAGGTAAAAGGGGACATGTATGGTGTGGAAAACGCAATCAGATGGATGTGCTTTATGACGTGACTGGCTGGACTATTTAAAAAAGGAAACAAAAGGACCAAGTGTCTGATTTCGTTCTTAAAGCCAAGCAATCTACAAAGACCTTGGACAACACGTGATATGCACTTGTCGTGCTAATCTTGATATTGCTGGATTCCAATCAACATCCATCAGTTCCAAGAAGTTCATTCCCGTGGTTTCAGTATTACTTTCTTATTTCCCGTTTTCTTTTTCAAATTAGTTTTTTTTTTTCTTAATGCTCGCTCGGATATTAAAGATTCTCTTTTGGATTTGTGTCTCATTTGTAGATGTATTTGATATTTCGTTGCATTTCACTGTAATTGCCTTCAAAGCTTCGGCTTTCCTTCGTTTACTTTCTGGTAACTGTGACTTTGAAAGTACCACTCGAACTTTTATAATATCCACAAATGCATTTTAATTGAAACTGTCGTTGCTACTTGTTCCTTCCATGGCGTTTAGGATATTACGCCATAAGTTAAAAACAACGAAATGACCACGCGACGGAAGGGAGAAATGAATAACTACTTCTTTTATTGATACGACTCAGTGCTACGTGCAGAGGAAGCGCGAGAAAACGTTCATAAATCTGGAGCAGACTAGACCTGAGTAGTGGCTTGTTTTATTGATATCACCCATAGTGAAAGAGCAAAGTGGAGTACGAAAATGTCTTATCATGCACCTAGCGATAGTATAGCTACATATATGGTACAGTCACACGTGATCATGACGTAAGACGATTTTTCGCTAACGATCGTGGAGAGGTGATCTAAGCTACTCTTCCAACCCAAGTCCCAATCTAAACAACATATACTCGTAAATTTTACAGTAAGTCATAAAGATCACCAACCATCATGCATACAGAAGGTGACGTACAGTTGTATCCTTGTATTCATGTTATATACAACAAAGCTCTATAACTATATGCTCTAGAGATCTTTGTGTATGCATACAGAGAAATTTCATCTTTTTATGAAAGGATAAAATGAAAATTCAATATTAATAATAGTATATTTCTTTAACTTCTCGAAATAAGGAAAAAGCAGGAGATTGTTAACTTCTCATTTTCGTTCGCAGTAGATCAGTAGAACGTGAAAAAAGCACGAGATCTGCAAAATCAGTAGCTCTGGCAACACTGCTACTTAGCAAATTTTATAAATATTTTATACTGTGTAACAAAACAAAACTGAAATGAACGCAACTTTTTTCTCATCCGTCTCACTTGCAACTCACCATCACCTTTGTGTACTGAAATAAAATACTAAACTTCGTGTCACAAGAGTCAGGGTTCAACAATGGTAGAATCTTAATAGTTTCAATTAGCAAATTTACGTAAGATTTTTGAAATAGTATAGCAAATATAAACCAAAGTTGTGTAGTATTATTGCTCCATCAAATTCATGTAATGGAACTCTTGTGATTTGAGTTTTAATTGGTTTAAATGTAAATTAATAACTCTATCAAGCTTTCTCATAGCTAATAGATGTAACATTACGATTCCACTATTATTGTGTTTCCAGTTAGATATGCATTGACTGCTTACATTGTAGCCTCAATCCTAATCATAAGGCGTGAACATTCTCGCCTCTTTTTAATGTTTTTTTTTTTTTAATTTACATTTCCTTTTTAAACAAATGTATGATACTATAATCTAATCCTACATGCACATACGTCTTTTCAAGTAATTTTTTCTTTGTTGAATGACACTTTCTACACAATTTACAACTTACTCGGGAACTATTTCACACATGTATCTAGAGAAGAGCTTTCTGTTGTTACATGATAAGGGACTGCCCTACTTTAAAACCGTTAGCACTTGATAATGTTGTTTAGAAATGCTCCTCTGCTCCATGGTGATATCGTTTAGCAACTTTTAGTTCCAAACAAAATATCTTTTAAAAGCAGTAGTTATATGTAATTGTTGAGTTTATAGGTTATACATATCTGGCTTACTATTATTACAAAAACTTCCACCAAACATGACATTTGATTCCAACGCTCTTTCGATAAATTTTAAAACTTTTACTCGGAAACAATCTTCGTTTCCTGCAAAAACAGTACTATCAGAAGTCCACGGTAATTACCCAATAGGACTACGACACACTCGTTAGAACGGTTCGAACGGAAAAGCAGCATATTAGTAAGATAAATGCTCAAAAGTTACAATTATTAATTCCTGATACCTAGGTCATAATGAGTCATATCGTAAAAACTACTTGGAATATTTAGAGGGAACAGAGAAAATTTCAGCCTAAAAATAAAAGATAACTTGAGCATCTTTAACATTATCCCTGCTATCATGTCACTCTTTAATATACTAGGATCCTTTATTATTATTATTATTATTATTATTATTATTATTATTATTATTATTATTATTATTATTATTTCGTAACAGCTGTATTACACTTAAAAAGTCATAATCCAAGTTTTTTTTTTTTTTTGTCTTGGACGAGAGTTTAGTGTTCCTATCAGCACCGAGGCTATATACGAAGTGAACGTACTGTTTAAAGTGGGATCCAAACTACCATAATACGTTCAAATTTCAAGGCTGCCCCACCGAAAATCAAACTCGGGACACCTTGCCTCAAACGCGCGCGCGCGCTAGCCACTAGATCGGCAGCTTCTCCTAACTAACCCAAACTTCGGTCTTACTGGGAAATACTGAAAATAAAAGTTTTAGGTTGGTGAGTATTTGCTGGTAATCAATGTTTCTTCCAAGTATATTTCCTCGTCCACCATCACCCCGATCTTAAATAAATTAAACTGCGATTACATATCACTTTTGTACAGGGGACGTTCTTGATTAATTAGTGTCCCAGTGCAGCCCCTTCACATTCTGACACACACACAAAACAAAAGTGAAAAAAGCTTTTTTGCAATATATGAATACGGTTATTCCTACGCAGCAAACCTCTTTAATGTATTTCGAGAAAACATATTTAATGTTTCAAAGTTATGGATGAAAGGAAAACAACGAAACAACAAGAGAATATTGATAGATATGTACATTTTATCATTCACAAATAAGCAAAACATGTAGAGCCAAGTAGTTTAGTGGTAAGTTACATAATGAAACCAAATCTTGAATTTAACATTCTAACGTTGTATTGTTTACTAAAGGAAAAAATGTTATCCCCTTCTCTTCCTTCTCTTTTAGACTAAATGAGAAAAATGATTAATTAAAGCAAATGATTGTGAAACAATTGGTGGAATGAGATTGTGGAAGGAAACGGGAAAAACTCGAGAACCACGGCATGGGATTGAACCAGAGACTCCTTCGTAGTAGAGCTGACCACTGTGTCTTCTGGTAAGTTACGAGTTGCAGCCTTGTTTTTGCGTACAAATGACCAATGCACTATTCATGAATTTTCTTATACTATTATCATTATGAATCTTTTCATTTCACTTTTTATTTAAATTATTATTTACACTTCTCATTTCGCCAACAGCCATAACTAAGGGAAGTAAAATAAAACAAAATCAAGCAGAAAACTGTTTCTATACTTCGTTTTAGAATCTCATTCTACGACGCTGTGAGTCTGTTTTGACTTAAAGGTTATTCCTAGTGTATATACGAACCTTGATTATTCCCCCTCTGAAATGACAACAGGCATATGAAGAGACAAAAAAGAACAATGGAATATATTGAGAATTACTAATATTGTGCTATGTGGGTCAGCTCCCCTCAGCCTACTTTTTCTCGCAGCATCGACCCATGTGACCCATTCTTCCATTTTCTGTTCCAAGGGCTTCAGAGAAATATAATGTTCTGGCAAGGACAGCGACCGCAGCGACCCCATCATTCCGTTCTACAAAACCCCCACAATGAAGTGACCGAGTGGAAAAATCCGGCATGCGTACAACTTATGTGGCACAACGCCCCCTTAATATTAATGCACTCGTCCCTCACTGTTTTTTAAAAAAGAGAATTTGTCATTACACAAGGACCTAGTAAAGTCTTCTCTCTTCTCCCTATTCATATTCAAATCTAGAGCATAAACCTTCTTAGATCGATTATGTTTACGACAACGGAACAATGTACAGATAGTAGGGATGTGCTAAATTTCCGCTTCAAGCTTTTGTGTGACGACGAAATAAATCAAATTTGACCTGTTTAGAGAAAGAAAAAAATAAACTAAAACACACAGGTAACATGTTTAAGCTAAGACAAATGAGAATGATTCCTAATGATATTTATTGCGCCCTCATTATCGACTTGTTAACACTCGCGGATGAGCAACTATTTTACATAATTAACACAAAACTACCAAAGAATTAAACCTCTGTTGATGGAGTTCGGCTTTCAGGAAGCGCGTTACATTTCTTTCTTTCCTTCTTTCTTCTTTTTTTTCTTCTCTCTCTCTCTCTCTCTCTCTCTCTCTCTAGAATATATGAATATTCAACTTTCATAAACTGAACTTCGATCCTGGGGTCGGCGGTGGCTCAGTGGTAGAGCTTTCACCTCTAGTGCATGGGATCCTTGGTTCAATCCCAGCTCTAGCCAAGTGAACTTTGTGGTGGAAAACATCGTGTGCGTGGGCTTTCTTGGGGCTCTCCTGTTTCCTCTCACTTTCTTCATTCCACCAATTCATTCATTTCTCATCATCGCCGTCTCCTTTAGCCTAGCCGGCATAATCGTGGGACGTAAAACTTAAAGAAATCATTTCACTTGTACTTCGATCCGTATGTTTCATGTTCCAGTTATTAGAGTCACACTTGTCTGTGAGACTCGGGCTTTGAGTCCAGTTCCGAGTGTTCATCATTATTATAGGTTTACCAGATGGTTTCCTCGTGGAATAAAATTGGTATAGTAAATGACTGTATTCTTTGTGTTAAGTACATTTGCTGAAGGATCCTGAGAACGTATTATTATTGTCATTTAAACTGTTTCCTAAACTGTGAATTTTCAACATACAGTAGGTAATTACAAATGTAACACCTGAGTAACGTTATAATAACAATTCAATCTAAATCACATAATACCTACTTAAACATTAATAACAATTTTTCGAAAGGTAGTATAGTATGAGTACCTTGCAACTACAATGTTTCTGAAAGTTTATATCAACAATATTTTCTATAATATTCGAACTTACACGGGGTGGGGAAGCTATTGCTTCCCGCACCATACTTTTTAGCTACTCATTCTTTACGTGCAATAGATTGTTTCTTACTAGGCTGTTGTAATAATCGTAACATAAATGTTTATATCACATAATAATACTGGTTTCATCTTCGTGAATCGAACTTTCACCCATTTCTCTCAAAATGTTCTTATCACAGTAAATTACTAAGAATGATTTTACAGTCGCTTTCGAAAAATTGAAGCTGCCAGAAATATTTATTTTAAAATAGTATAATGATTCCTCTTCAATGGAATGTCGCTTAATGAAAGGCAGGTAGGATGCCAGCAATGAGTTTTAAGTCTGCTCTAACGAAGGTGAACGATGTGCAATAGCGTAGCTATCATATAGGCTTTACAAAGGAGCTAATACTTTATGTATCAGAATGGTGGTACTTAAATGTTTTACTGACATGTACCATTTTCAAAGGCTAAACAAATGAAAACTACAATACCAGTAAGTTAAAGTAGACCCACATTTTCCGAGGTGCGAAAAGTCCTCGACCGTTCGATCATCAGAGTTATTTCCTGTCAAAAAATGATCGAGATGCAGGAAGAGGTGGTAGTCGGTGGGAGATACGTCAAGAGAATATAGTGGGTGTGGACGGATTTAACACCGTAAATAATCGAAAACCTGCATTCTTCTTTGTGCAACAAGAGGATACAATGTTTGTTGGCCATTGCTGCATGCTAGTGGACAAGTATGTGGTGCATTTCATGGAGATCAGCACGGCAACGATTGTTTTACCTCGGAACGAAAAGGTTATAACGGATCATCATATCATAGACCACTGTCCTGACTTTTTACGATTGTCGTAGATGATCCATTTTTCATAAGTAACGATTCGATAAAGGATACCCTTCCAGTTATTCCATACACTTACAAAACTGATTACATTTTTCAAAGAGTCCGCTTCCATGGTGTTCATGAGGAGCTTATAAGAGGATGCTATTGGCCAGTCGTTCCGTGTTTCAATTTCCAATGTTGTGTCATCGACACGAAATTTCTCGAGAACGACGCATCCGACAATCCTGCCGAAAACAGTGTTGATATTTATTAGGATTAGATGTGCAAAATGTCTCAGTTTGAACTCTAAAGCAATACTGCTCGCACTCCGAGAGGCAAAATCCGTTAATGTGAGAAACAATATACAAATAATAATGTAAAGATTATGCCTAATATTGTTATCCTCTTGCTTTAATTACTTCATCTATTACCCAATTATGTGATGTTACTAGCCACTGCCGGGGGCGCCCGAAGCAAATTTTCTAGGGGGGGCATCTCCATGGTTGCTATATTACGTCTGGTACATATTTCTGATATTTAATATATGTGATTTGCTATAATACGTATACATTTTCGTGAGCCAGGAAGGCTCGGGCCCCGCCCTGCCCTCCTCTTGGGGCGTCCATGGTCACTGCACTTAATCCTCGGCCGGATCCAATGGCGTGGCAGGGAAAGGTCAGTACTGTAAGGGTTGATTTTGGTTGATGATCTGTGTACCGGAATCAAGTCCTGGTTCGGTTTCCACTTAACAGCACACACGGGCATCCTTGGCGGGAGGAACGGGTACTTCTAATTTATTTAAAACGAGATAAAATGGATCAATGCTGAAAGTATTTAGATCTATATGAAAGAAGTAAAAACATAGGTAGAAAAATGTCTTGTCTGTTGTTAAGCATGAGGTTGGTGTGATTAAAATATTCGCCTGACATGTGCCACTTTCATATATATATATATATATATATATATATATATATATATATATGAGGACCAGGGTGGATTGATTTAAATCAGTCTGATTTAAATCACAATTTAAATCACTTGATTTTTTAATAAAAGTCGTTGATTTAAATCAAATTCCGAAATAAAATAATTTAAAGTGAAAAAAAAAAGTAAAATCCCGTTTCTGTTCTGTTATTTCGGTCATGGGAGACTCAAATATACAGTATGTACAGCACAGTATGAAAAGAAGTGTCATGCACTGGATGATTAGGGAGAATCCCGTTTTGAACGGGTAACAGAGCAATCCTACTTTCTTCTCTTTGTAACAATGGGTTTGGGTTTTTAAATCGTTAACTATTCCAACGGAGACATCACCATCGACATTTAAGACGAAAATTCTTTCGTGTGCACGTTAGCTTGTTTGTTTCCAGATAATAGGGCATATTTACAGGGGTTCTATTCCCTCTCCGATTTTTTTTTTTTTTTTTTAAGATTTATAACTTTAGGCGAAATTTATGTATTTCGTACCTCAAGCTAGTTCCAATTTTTTAAAAATATGCCCCTGCCAAATATCAGTAACTTTTGTGAAAAAATGCTTCATTTTGATAAACGTTGCTATACTTTTTCCTTAATACTGAACCTTTTAAATTATATTACCTATTTTTATTCTATTAAAAATCAAATCTTCATTATTCGATTAAAAAAGTACCAATAAACCTTTTTACTTCGTTTCTTTTTTTCAAGACTGGAGGCATTATAGAACATGTTACATATGCTTTTACGCCTTTCTGCGTCGGGACATAGTGTGTGATGACGTCATAAATTTAAAAAGATATTTTTTCTTATGCCTATTCTTTTTTTTTTTTTTTTTGGCGGGCTTACATTTTGCATTCAAAAGACTGAAATTTTGTACACTCGTTCAGTGCACCTCTTAGCGTTTTTCAGATCTCTGCATGGAAACAGAGGGGCTCAGAGGGGAAAATGTAAATATATATATATATATATATATATATATATATATATATATATATATATATATATATATATATATAACAAAATAGCTTATTTCGCGATTTAGATGGAGACATATGAATGGTACCGTTTGAAAGGCTGTTCTGTTCTGAAGAGAATGATGTACGAACCATGATCCTAGGATAAATAGGGATGTTTCTGGAAACTGTTACCTGAGATCCTGTTTTATACGGGAATCTGGGGTATTTGGGGAATATTATTTTTCGCGGGCTTACTTTTGCACCTACAAGATTGAAATTTTGCACATTTATTCAATGCACCCCTTAGTATTTTTCAGTGTTTCAGATCTCTACCTTAAAATAGGGGGTTGGTCCAGAGGGGTAAAAAGTTAAAAAGGATATTTAAACAGAAAATCACTTTTTTTGAGATTTTTCCCCCCCAGATACACGATGGAGACATTTGAATGGTAGGGTTGAAAATCTCTTTTATTCTGAAGAGGTGAGTGTACAAATCACGACCCTAGGATAAATAGGGATGTCTGAGGAAATTTTGGTTACATGCGGGTTATCTGGGACATTGTGGGGATGTTGTTAGCTCATTGTTAAATATTTTCCCCGCTCTTACTATTCAAGATAACTTGAAATTTTATATACACATTTAGTACATCCCTTAGTATTTCCCAGTTGATTTTGAGATATGTGCATTAACTACACAGGGGAGTCCAGAGGGGATCAAAATTAAAAGAAAAAACAGAAAAATCCCATTTTCTCTCAAAATTTCCCGCTTCTGGGACACGGTAGGGAAATGTGAATGTTACCGTTTCAAAGGCTGTTCTATTCTGAAGAGAATGAGGTAGGAACCATGATCCTAGGATAAATAGGGATGATGCAGCTGCTTGACTGAAAGTCTATAATTTACCTTTTTTAAAAAAAAGCCGTAATTTAAAAGGGTTAAGAAACATTGTTTGGGATTGATATAGGTTAACAATTGAGGATTAATTCAAAATTCAACCCAAATACTTTCACTTAAATGGCATAATTAGCATTCAATACTAATTCCTAATGCTTTTTCTTCAGTTCGCGACTTGTAATTTACGAGGAGAAAGATTTGATTTAAATCAAAAAAATCGATTTAAATAAAAAAAAATCAACAAAAATGATTTTTAAAAAAAATCATGATTTTTTCCCACCCAGATGAGGACTATAAAACTACGTTGCTGCAAATGCGTTTAAGAACATTAAGTAGGAATTCATGGGTTTGGCCCAAAATTGTACACAAGAAGAAAGTGATTGCACGTAGTACTGTTCCCGACATAGCATCCACGAGGCATCCTGAACATGTTAAAAAGTATGTTCAGGTACATACAGCACTCGCTTTATTAATAGTACGGGGAACACGTTGATTGTATAGGAGATTAAAGAACTAATAAAATTACTTTCAGATGAAATTCGTTGTTATTACAGAATCTAAAATTAACATGATGTCAGAGGACATAAGGAAAGGTTCTGAAAACAATGTGAGACGATAGTAAGTATTAAAAAGATTAAATAAATAGTGGTTAGATTATTAAGGCTATATTAGACGTTTGAACAAAGAAGTAGAATAGGTGTCTATTTCCAATCGCTAGGTAGTATTATTAATGAAGATATGAAATGTAAACTTTAGAGGCAACGAAAAAAATAGTGAAACATCTTTGTGATGATTATGATGAGAAGCATATCATGTGAGATACTGAATAAAGAGATATAGAAAGGACTCCGATAAAAATATTTCATAGTACGAAAAGAAGCAGAAGAAATGTGGCATTACAAGACACACACACACACACACAAAAAAAAAAAAAAAAAAAACATGAGTTCTCGACATCTGTACTTTGAGATGAACGTAAAGCTTGGATCGAAGAATTAATGAGGCATTAAAAATAATGGGTGTAAAGTATAATTATAAGCAATTAAAAATATTAGGACATTGTTGGAGAATAAATTATATTCCGAATGACTTGTAGAAGATATGATAGAAGGAAACCGAAGAAAGTAGATATATCTTAATATATAGTATTGAAAGTATGATTCCTACGTCAAGGTATAAATTTAAATTTTTGGAAGTAGTCCACCAGTGATAGATAATTATGATGAATTTCATTGTTAATGGTAGAATGAGGGAGTCCTGTTAGTAGGTTCCAATTTACTAAGTAGGTTCCAATTTACTCATAATTTTGACGTAACTTTAGTTGGGGTCTACTAGCATTCCAGTTATCCTCGTCCGCTCAATTTTAACACGCCAGAGACGCCCATGACTGTACATCCCGTCTTTCATAATCTCGGTATAACACAATAACGCAAAATCTTAATTTTCGGTCTTGCATTGATAAGAGTAGGGAATTACTATTTGAATATCTTTGTAATTCTTTCTACAGCGAACTATAAGACAACATGTAAAATTAGAATACTTTGAAAAATAAATAGCGGATTAGTACCTATATAATAATTATATGCCATTAAGAAAATTAACAAATCTCTTAATTTCTATTACGAAAATTATTATCTACAAGTATTTGAAGTCAGGGAACTCAGCTACAATATCATCGGAAGAAATGACTTTATAATAAAAAAAAAAAAGTGTCAATTGTTAAAAAGAAAGGTTACACAGCTATACGCAATTTACATAAGATCCAAGCATTCTCTGTGTATAATGTTAGCCCAATGAAGTAGGTGGGTTAATGCAATGCGACGCGAAGTGAATCAACTGTGAGAAAAAGACCTGACCTCCTCTGACATACTACTAAATTATAAGCAAGCGTGTGGAATGATGGGCAGAGGGAGAAGTGAAATTGTAATACGAATCAGAAGCGACCCGGATTAAAAGATCGGGTCACTTCTTTGAACCCACGGGTAACTGAATATTAAGGTCATCCACAAGAGTATCATATTGGCCATGCGATTATTGGGAGCACGCAACCGTTGACACTCTTCACACAGTCCTTTCGCATACTCCAGATACGTCAATTAGGGTTATTTAAGCCTCCGAGTCCGAGATGTGAAAAATCTCTCGAAACCGTTCCTCGTTTATAGATTCTGAGGACCTGATTATTGAGCGGACAGGATGCTGTCACATGCTTTATTTAGAGCTGTGCGTCGCTGTTCAACTCCGCCTCCTACACGGTGAAAAAAAATGAAGAAAGAAAAAAAGACGTAATATGCTAGCGTATCCTCTATGCCTCTGAACTATAAAAATACGGTTAGGTTAAAAAAGCACCTTTACTGCTACGTTTATATGCTTTTTATTAAAATGTCCAAATAACTTGGGATCTATACATCAATACATATTAATACATTACTTACTGTACGTGTTTGAGAGATATTTGTCTGAATTAATGAAAGCAATAATAATAATAATAATAATAATAATAATAATAATAATAATAATAATAATAATAATAATAATAATAATAATTTCTCGCACATTTTGCTTCTTCTTTTATAATAATCATCAGCTGCATGGAGTTAAATCATACTGATACATAACCTATAATCATTCTGAAATTCCAAGGAATATACTGAAGTTCCATTGTGTTCAATCCAACTGCTTTCTAGCCATCGACATATTATAATACATACAGGCTATACATATTATTCATACATAATCCATACTGAAATTTGGACAGGAAAATCCTTTTATCAAGAAAGTAAGGAAAGAGCAAGGATTTTTAAAATACATCTCCTAAAAGGATTAAAGGGAGCAGGGTCATAACTTGTGGGGGCCAGGAGGGGCAACTGCCCCCAAGGAAAGCTCCCCATCGTTCGAAGGGGCTAATTTTAAGACAAAATTGTCTTACTCCATATAAGATATATGGAGTATATTATAAATGAAGCACCAAACAGGTTCCCTACATTACATAAACAAAACAGCATACAAAAGGTAAATAAAATAAAAATGAGTCATGGGCCCTTTTCAGTAAAAAATATCTACTATTAGGGGCCCTAGAAATAATATTTATTTATATGGCTTTGAGATATGTAAATATTGTCCCCTCAATTAATTTATCATGTATGGAACGTGCCCAGGGGTGTAACTAATGACCCCGCAGACGTTGCCGTGCGGGAGATCCCACAGGCTCCGGGGGGGACAAGAGTTAGAAAAACAATTTTTTCTAGGGGTCCAAATACGCGTATAATGCTCCCCCCAGAAAAAATATAGTTACGGCGCTGGAAGGGAGACTCGTTTTTTCTTCAAAATTAAGTTTAACAAATCATTGAAGTTAGCTGGAGGAAATATGATTTACAAATTCTTCATTAATATAACTGAACACACTTTGAAAATTTCGTTACTAACGGAGGAAAACGCGTAGCAATTACTTTAATACTCAAAATTCCGATTTATTCAAAAAATGCTCAATAACACGATGGGTCTACTGGCCTGGGTTAAAATCGAGTTGTTTTAACACTTTTTTCTCTGTTATTGCTGTGTATTCTTGTTGTGTTGAATTAGTGGCCTAATTATATTAGGGTAAATAGTAAGAACATACTTTTGCTCAGAATACAACAGAAGAGTTTATTCACTACAATATTGTGCATTTAAAATATACGTTTTCTTGTACTGTTTTGTACACTGGACTATCAGATTTAGACACTGTTATTGCTCCTAAAATTTGGTGATGCAAATAAATACATAAATATGACTTTTAAAAAATAAAAGTAACGTGTGAAATATCTTCCAAAACTTTAAATTCAATTGAAACCTATTTTATTTCTAATGTAATATTTACTTTACTCTGGTTATATAGTATATATATTTTTCTCTGCAAAACAGTTAACCTTCGGTTTTAGATAACTACCATACTTACTAACATAAATACTCTAGAACAAATAACTTATACGTATGTCTTGTCTCTTCACATTGATATCCGCCTCTCGTTCTAATTTTCTATTGTGTAATCCAAGGATCATAGAAAAAGCCTTCAATATCTACTAAAAAGTTGCGCAGAGCATTTCTCTTTTTACGAGTTACTGCAAGAGACTTATGAGAGCGGAAAGAATTTCCCATTTTCTTTCAGATCCCAATACAACGAAATTTTTGAATGAGATAATTGTAACAATTAGCCAGAAACAAATTTCAATATCAAGAGTGTCAGTGACACGCTGTATAATAAATTACCGTCTTAAAACGTGCAGATTGTTAGCTATTTCCAAATTTTATTTCAGGTTGTTGAAAGGAAGATTAAGTGTCATTTTATTGTTTCTACAAATGAAACTACAATTTTAACTGTTATCTCAAAAAGAATGAGGTGTACACATAACTCTACCGATACACAGGGCCGACTCGTCCACATAGACAACCTAGGCGGCTGTATAGAGTGGAAACATGTAAGGGCGAAGTGACTTTTTTTTTTTTGTGCGGTTTATCAACATGAGCCAAAACGTACGTGCGCCAGCGTCCTATACATTTAGGAAGAGGAAGTTAATGAAAAGTGAGATCACCCAAGATGGATTACTGGTCACCTATATGGAGTGGGGGAACATCTATCTGGCCAAGATCTCCTGCATTATCTGAATATCCAAACTCCGGATGCTCGCAGAAATGTCACTGACCTAAAGTTTCTACAGAAGGTAGTCAATGGAAACTTAAGGTGTGAAGCCCTACTTCAGGAATTATCTTCTCCACATTCTTACCCGTGTAGCATCAAATACCTACCTCTTCCACCTTTCCCGCCCTAGACTGTCGATTATTCAAAGGTCCTTCTTTCACAGAGCACGGAACAACCGACGTAGATATTTTTAAGCTACTCAGCTTTTGACAGAATAATTATACAAATTCAAAACACAAAGCTGTTTATAGTATACCTCTTTACTTATGATTTCCTTAAACGGGCAAAAATTAAATTTTGGCACACTGCAGTCATTAATCATGTTTTCTATGGAATCTTTTAAAAGGAATTACAACCATCTCTTGTTTTATATTTACAATGGACATCAACATGGTTTACATTACAATAAAACTTTAATTTCCTGTTGCCCCGTGGTTATATTAGTAAAATTTCATTCCAAACACCACTTCAATAAAACTGTTATTAAAAAAATAATTGGCTTATTGATTACTTATTAATACCATAGAGAGAGGCATTGGGAGTAAGTTTTATTTTATGTAAGGCTTAAACAAATGCTAACAATGTGATGAAAATGCACTACTTGTTTGACACGCAGATAGGTGTCAAACGTCAACATATTCCGTCTTTGTTGTTTATATTTTCTGTTCACGACTCGCAAACTGTTCTCCTTGCACACCACTTCTCAAGTGGGTACAACTTTCTTATCTCTTATACTGTTTTCGAAGTATTAATACTTCTGAGCTATACTCAGCTTAGAGTTCTTAATGAAATACTTCGTTTAAAATGCACTGCTCAAAGAAGCGTCTTTCAAACATTGAGTTACCAGAAACAACATACAACGTAATTAATTTATTCCCCTTCAACTGTCGCAGAATGAAACAAAGGATGACCAGATGATACCATACGAACTTGCCATTTGATACCCTGAAACTGAACGTGAGTTGTCAATTAATCTCGTCACCCTAAGTTTTGACTTTTCATTCATTTATCTTAACATTCTTTAGATACTGAGTTGAGCAGATTTTGAGTTTAACGTCCCGATCACTAGCGAAGCTATAGAAGACGTGGACTTACTGATTACCGTGGAATCCAAACCACATGAGCTATCGTTGGGAATCGAACCCGGGTCTCCCACGATAGAGGTGTGTACGCTAACCACGAAGGAGCTCTTTTCTCGATACTGTATGCGTGTCGTCACGTCGCATCACACGTAATAAAGCCATATAGAGAAGGCTGTTCCGCATATGTTTGACCAAACGCTACTTCTTCCGCGCGCAAAGTGGAACAAGATCCCTCTTATAGTTCTCCAACGGAGCCTTTTGTAATGGAAAATACGTTGCCGTGCCATCTTCGGATTTGAAACTAACGGAGATATATCGAGCACTGCAGGATCTAGAGCTTTAGATTTTGGTTACTATTTGGTCACATATACGCGGAACAGCTTCTATATATGACTGTGCAAAGCATCTCAATTGTACTAATTACAACTTCACAAGCGCATTTACAAGAAAGAAGAAAAACAAATGATATACTTCTATTTGATAATGTTTGAAAATTATCATTTTAAGTACGCAATATTGATGGTACACGTATATTATTACTTCTTCTCAGTTTATTCAACATTCATCGACTGGATCAACCATAAAAGTCGATATCCATAATATTCAATTCTGTAAAAATAAATAAATAAAATAAAACAATAATTTCTTACATGTTCTTCTTTGTATATAAAGATACAGGAATCACAGATAAGCACTGTCCCTCTCCAACGTCATCCAAATTAGACTCTACACCAATCTGAAAAACTTTTTTATCCTCCTCCTCCCAAAATTGGGTTATTAAATCTATTTATATTCGCATAATAAACTACATAAACATTTAAAGTTTAACACGTGTTATTAAAGCATTTTTAGCACTACTTTTTAGAAATCTTCAGTGATTTCTTTTTTTTGGGGGGGGGGGTAATAAATTTACTGGAGTTTTCACACTTAAAATACATTTTCAGTCCACATTTACTGCTAAGTTCACATCAAATTCATAAGATCATGACATGTAAACATTAATTTGATCTTAAATGTTAATCATATAAATGTATATACACTGTCTGATATTTTACTCAGAACCATGCCTAAGAGTAGATTCTTTGGTGCTCCTTCCCACTAACTTTCGAAGGTGGTGCAAATTTTGGTAGTGTTTTACAAACTGTAAGAAATAAAACTACTGTAACTGATCAATTCATTCAATTTCAAAATTTTGGGCAAAACGTATTCAATCACACGGAATCTCAAGTTTTGCTTCTTAGATAAGTATACCTATTCTCAATCCAAATACGTACACAAAGAGATGCAAGGACTAAGTTCATAAATATTTATTAATAATAGCGCTCACAGAGCACGTACTAAAGATTGATTTGATTTTACGTTTAGTGTCCCTTTCAGCAGCGAGTCTAGGGCCTACAGCTTAACGTTGGATCCAAAACACATAAACTAAGCCGGGAATTGAACCCAGGCTTCCCACGCCAAAGACGCGTATGCTAATCGCTTAGCCATGAGGAAGCTCGCATGTGGCTAGCATCAGTAGCGTACGCAAGGGGGACGGTTTTAACTCCGCATTGATCAAGATATAATGGAGAAATAACATTTACTATATTAAAATATGTATTCAGAACTCAAAATGATATGAACTTGGAAGCTGATCCCCCACCCACCCTCCTTGAAATTCTGCGTTTGCTACTGGTTAACATATTTCAGGTAGTCCAAATATTTATTATTTTGAATAAGGATATCCGTAATTACTTAGCGGCCAGGTTAAATGGTTCAAGCCTTGAACTTTACCACTTCCGGATTTATTAGTAATAAAGAATCTCTTTAAAACATTGTACGTACATTATCAAACGTAAGAACATTTTAAAAATATTCTGGAAAGCAGCAAACAAAAACAGCGGATTAATAAACATAATAGGGCGCTTACTTCTCCCACCCACATCTCATCGAGTTATTCACATAAATAAAAACCTGTGAACAAAGAACAGTCCTGCATTAGTGATTAACGCGATGAAAGGAACGGATGTGAGATTGGCATGGATGAGCGCGCGCTTTCCCTGTTTTTCTGCTTCGGACAATCACCTTCGGCCGATGGAAGAAGGTGTTGCGGCCACTTCGCGAAGTGGAGCGAGTCACGGTTTGCACAAGAAAGAAACAAAGAAAAACGAGAGAACGAAAAAAGGGAGGAAAAGATGACAGAGGACGCGCCCTAGCATCAAGAGCACAGCATCCCAAACTCGGCCAGTGGAGGTCAATAACCTCCCGGCCACATCTCTGTCTCTCGCTTGCTCCTCGCTCTGTAGCAATGAGACTGCAGCATTAGGGAACGCAAGTGTTGCTACCTCAAACACTTTTAGATACCTCAAAGTCAAACAACGTATGAATCAAACGAATTATTAACCACATAACATTATGCGTTCTCTCTTCTGGAACAGTACAAACTCACACTCTTGAAAACTATACCGCGGGGAGAAATACAAGTGCGTCACGTTAAATGATTGATAGAATGATAAGGTGAGAGGAAACAGAACCCACCCTTCCTTCCACCCACTCACTCATCCATTTTTGGTTTAAATTGCGCCGTCTTTCTTGGTACAGTCGCCAGTACAGTCGACCAGTGGTTTACTTATTTAAAGTATCACATCGTAGTTTGCTACACAAAACCACAGAAATGAGATCCGAACGAAAATTTGAATTCCAAAACGAACATCTTTCTTTCTTTTTACTGGAGTAAAAGATTTTTTGACATTATCTCTATTTCATGATAAAACGGTTTTCGGCTTCATATATACAGTGCTGGAAATTGGTATAAAGGCACAGGAACATTTGAAAATAGAAGGCAAGAATGCCGAGGATGGATAAGGATGATATATTTACAAAGTAACATTGTAGACTGTACAAAATCAAAGGCATATAGTTCGCTAATACGTCACTGGTGCGCGTACACAAAAATATAAATTAGACGATTGTCGGATAGAAATTAGTATAAAGGCACCCACGATTACTTGTTGTTTGGCGCCCTCTACACGTTCAGCATTACTCCTGATGCGTCTCTAAGATTCAGCTGACACAGTGCGATAAGAGAACTGCAAATGTGTGTGTCTGTGAGCTGTTATGTGGGCCATGCCTCGTGGAAAATTATTGTCGAGTGAGGAACAAGTACGTGTCTGTGTGTACAAGGATATGGGCCTGTCAAATCGGCAAATTGCAAAACAGATAAATCGTTTAAGTTGTGTAGTTGGTAATTACGTTCGATTTGGCGCACAATACGGAAAGAATGGGTAGTATGGTAAAACGAGAAAACTTTCGGAGGCTGCGAAACGATTATTTCTGCGCAAGGCAAGGGCCGGAAATATGTCATCTTCCCAAATTGTTGCTGCTTACAAGTTACCCGTCACATCCAGAAGAGTGCGTCAAATTTTGAATCAAGGTCCACATCTTGTATTCAAGAAACGGAAGTGTAAACCACCCCTTAGTGCGACGCACAAGCAGGCGCGACTCCAGTTTGCGGAAACACATATGTCGTGGACATCCGAATGGAATCACGTTGTGTTTAGTGATGAGAAGAAGTCCAATTTAGATGGTCCGGATGGTTTTCAATACTATTGGCATGACCTCAGAAAAGAGGAACAAGTGTAAATGAGAGAAAATTTTGGTGGAGGAAGTGTTATGATTTGGGCAGCAGCTTGTGTTAAAGGCTGCTCAACATTGCATGGCTCAATACCAAAATGAATTCATCTACGTACATAGAGATGTAAAAATAGAATTGCTGCGGATGTATGAGTTGGACGATATGAACCTAATTTTCCAGCAGGACACTGCTGCTATCCACAGGGCAGCAGCAACCCGTCTGTGGTTTGAAGATAAGGGCATAAAGGTTATTTAGTGGCCAGTGAGAAGCCCGGATCTTAACATGATAGAAAACTTATGGGGCATCCTTGCGCACAATATTTGTCGCAATGGACGGCGATTTGGGACAATTACTGAGTTGAAAAATGCGATACGAGAAGATTGGTCAGCGATCGGTACAGTTTACAATGTTACTTTGTAAATATATCATCTTTATCTATCCTCGGTATTCTTGCCTTCTTCTATTTTCAAATGCCCCTCTGCATTTATACCAATTTCCAGCACTGTAGTTCAGTAATAAATGCTCCCTTAAAGTGACTTTTAATTTCACAATAACACAAACCAACCCACTGCAGATCACACACGATATTCCTGAAGACCAGTTGCAGAGTTGACTACCAGACCATTTACATTTTATAGCATTCGGAAATACAAAAGAAGCGAAATGCATGTTTACGTAAATACTATTATCATTATTATTTTCCTATGCTACTGAAAGTGCCATAAGAAATTTATAAACTGCTTCGAAAGTTTAAATTTGTTTAGCAGTTTGCTACGCAAAGGGAAAAATTATATAAACTCATGTCCACTTACATATACACATTTAAATGAAAATATGTGTGCCGAAGTCCTGATTTGCTTTAACTTGAAGAAAACAATATTCTTCTTCAAGTACGTAAATATGCACTAAAAGAATTACATATTCATTTCAGTCTATGAAAACGAAACTACATAGAAATACACATTTTTGCAGGCAACGACACACGGCAGTTTCAACGTAATGGACTACGATATCCTACTCTTTGGAGAGCTCCGTCCTCTTATTATTTTATTTGATAGATAGATTATAGATAGATACATATTTGATAGATAATAAAATTTCAGTGGATGGCATGAACCAGTTAAAAACTGTTGAGAGCAATTAACTTTATACTTTAGAATAAGCTTTCAATAATAAAACTCTATCTCCACAAAGAAAAGAAATAAAATAATAAAATAGCTACATGGATTATTTCCTGCTTAATGATTCAGATTGTTTTTGGATAGAGTTTGAATGTTGATCTCTTGAATTTGAATGAATTATTTTGAATATTGTTTCTAAAAATACAATGAAAAAATATGGAAAACGTAGTGCAATTTTATAGGTAATAGTGCTTCTTTAAACTCGTCTTAATATTAGCAGCCCTAACACACTAATTCTTCCAGAGTATGCGAAACATCAAATTTAAAACGGGACGTACAGATTCTACAATCAAACATGCATTTTAACTCCTTTGACTAGAACGATACATATTTGTTCCATACTAATCTTCAAAAACTTGCAAGTTACATAAATATTTAATTATATAAGAAGACTCAAGAGCTCAAGGCTAATTTAGCTCTATATAAGAAAACTATAACATTTAGCTATATATCATAACTATGATCATAATCAGAGACAGGTTAGGGTGTTAAGTATCTTAAATTTATTTATAAAGGCGTAAACAAGGGACGACAAACCGATCGGAACAAAACTATCGAACTAACGATCGATCTTTCCGTTTCCTCAGAATCGTAATGAGTTCATTCATGGAAGTCACTAGGATAGAAACCAATGCACTAACTCACTAACTGTAACAGCCGACCTACCTTAAGGTAAATAAAATTGTTCTACGGATACGTATGTGACTTCTACTTAGTGAGTTAGATTTTTTTTTCCCTGTCGGAATAGATTATTCCATTAAACGTGTGCAAAACTATAATTATTCTCTTCACTTGATCTTCCATAACAGCCCTTAGCATTTTATCACAATATTTTGTAAAGTTACGAAGTCATTAATTCTTCGTACGAAGTTCGCCAAATAAATTTCTAGTTCTGAATGAATCACGGGAAAAGGTTATTAACCTCAATAATTTTAGTGGCTTGACTTGTAGTATGGCAACATTGTTTAGTTCGGAAGATCCTCTACCTTCATGTAGTACAGGATACGATGATACCCGACGGAGAGGTTCCTTCTGCACCAGTTCTCTCGAGCATAAAACATGCACACTTTCATTTTCACACATACTAAACTTTCACTTATTTTTTTTCTTAATGCGTCGATTTATATCCCTATTTTATGCCAATTTTATCTCTAACATTATTATTTCTCATTATGGATTTAACTTCTATGATAGTATATACTTTACAAAATACACGCTTTAATTTTAAAAGTAATCATATTGGGGACATGCAATGTTAAAATAATGTTAAAACAATAATAATAAAAAACTGATCTTATGTATAAAAATCAACTCCAACTACCCCTCCAGGAGACTGGAAGTTGGAACCCATTCGGAAAATGGTCATTCTGATATAAATGCAACTTACTAGGATCATGCTAGTATATCATATAAGATTACAGTGTCGTGGCAAAGCGGTTAGCATTCGCGCCTTTAGCGTGGGAAAGTGGTTCGATTCCCGGCAGGAGTTCATGTGGTTCGAGTCCCACGTTAAGCTGTAAGTCCACGTCTCATATAGCCTCTCTGCTAAAATGGATATTAAACTTAAAATCAAATCAGTCAATATTATAGCGTTAGTCCGTCCGTCCGTTACTCCACACGAAAACTCTTGACGAAAGCATTTCTTTTAGTTCTATTTGGTTTTGTAATAGGTACAGCGATTATTTCCATCGAGTTCGTCAATCCGTTAACAACTTCATGGGTAACGACGATCTTAACGACCACTATCCATATCCCGTACACGGAATTACTGACTGCTTCAACTACCAGCATAGATACTTCATTTATAAATGAACGTTTCGCTTAATCCTCAAATAGTCTTTACCAGAGTTTATTATATTTTCGATTGTATGCAAAACAAATCGTTCACTGGACCTCAGTGAACGCATTTTTTTTCGAAATTGCAAATATTCAAATCCTTTACCCGTATATTTAATATGTACTCCCCAAACGGCAACTTAATCAACTCATGTAACACGTATATGGGAATATATTGGTCTCGGGTCAATGCCGTAACTTGTGAGGGGCAGGAGGGACAGCTATTATTTTGATATTTATGGGCCAGTAGAGTACGCAGGGGTGGATTTCAGGATTTGATATCCCCCTTAAGGAAGATATGGAAAAATAAGCATTACCACTGCCCAAATCTCATTTTGTTTGTTTTATTTTTATTTACTTTTTAGCATTCATGTTCTTGTCGTATCGTATGGAGTTAAAAAGTTTTATCTTCCACTAGGCTTGCCTGGAACAGTGGGAAGCCTAGTGGAAGATAAAACTTTTTAACTCCATATGATACGACAAGAACATGAATGCATAAATGAAACCTGGATTACGTTCAACACATAAAAAGTAAATAAAAATAAAACAAAAGTGAGATTTTGGCAGTGGTAACTCTTATTTTTTCCATATCTTCCTTAAGGGGGATATCAAATCCTGAAATCCTCCCCTGCGTACTCTACTGGCCTATAAATATCAAAATAACAGCGATCTTAGAATTTTCTCTACGAAATTATTTCTGTCCTTGCTCTACGTTTTGAAAAAAAAAATCTACATTTACGTAATAAAATTTAGCATTTTTTAGGAAATTGAAATAGGTTATATTGAAGTTTATTATAATAATGTTAAACTTCATGTATGCTTCGGATTAATTTTCTGCTTTCCTGAATAATAGAAAACCCTGTTGGTACCTAAATATCATAATAAACTATTGTTATATTTAGGATAATTTCTTAACATTATCGTATCTTCATTCATAGTATCATTTTTTCGTGGAGTACTTAGACGAAACTCATTAAAAATTAATCTGCAAGGTACACAAATTCTCCGTTATAATTGGTTATTAAAGAACACCTGCTTAACAGATGATTCCAATGCAAGTAATACCTCAGTTTGGTTGGCTATCACGAAAGCAAGGGAATAAAAGAACAGAAAATCCTAGAAACTGACAAAGTGAGTACTATTAAAATTGAATCTAATTTGTAGTTTTTTTCATTTGAAACTGAATGTCAGTAACCTTGTGTGTAAAAATGGCGCTAAGCCCAATTCGTCAACGATAACTTGCTTAGAAAGTGAAAACGTGTGGAATATTGATATTTGAAGTCGGTAAAAAGGTTAAAGTACGAAAACTGAAGTACATTAGGAAGTCGAAAATCCGAACTAATTGGGACCACAGGTAGTTCGCATTTTCAAATTGTTCGGATTTTCGAAAATGACCTAGAAAATGCTAATTAGGTTCAAATTTACTGTACGGTATGCTCTTTCATCGATACAGTGGTTATACAGTACACACAGTAATTACAATACCGTACGGAAGGCTACTTATAATGTTTCTGAAGAACCTGCTTGTACACTAAATTACACTGTTCTTGTAACTCACACTTAACTTGTGTAGGTCTAACGGAAAATAAAAATATGTATGACAAACAATTACATATGAATCAGCTTTTGTAAAAACACTGACTTCACACAACGCCGACGGACAACCCTGTTGTTTGTTTATCGCTAGCGCTACGACAAAATGTAAAAAGCTTCTAGGGACCGCGTTCGGATTATCGACGTCCTACTGTATAGGCGAATCAAAACATTGAAATTCAGGACAGAGTCCCATCACACAGACTTGAAGCAGTATATATTGCTTGCATTTGGAAGCCTGAATGATGTGAACATGAACATGTAAATGATGAATAGTATATAAGTGTAATCAGTGTATTGTGTATTTTATAATCACATGCGTTTTATATTCAATGTATGTAATCAGCGACTTGGCAGATGAGGTTTTTTTTTCTCTTTGTACCGAAAGTGTTGAAACTATTTACCTGCAAGTACTTTTTTTATTGTACTTATTTTCCTTCCTTTTGTTTTGTATGATCTATTGGTGTTTATATAATTGACGTGTCAGGAATTGTGTAAATGCTGCTCCAGTTTGTGATTTTTTCACTATATATATATACCTAGTTATATTATAAATACTGTCACAAGTTCGAATGTGAATAACACAGAGAGTATTAACACCAAGGCAATTTATTTTGTCATGTTTTACATTGATATGTTGTACAAATGACGCACGAATCATTTTTCGAAATGTCCCCCTTGACCATGATGTAGGTACGAAGTCTGTCCGGCCACTGGTCAATGGCATTACGCACCACGTCCATGGGAAAATTGTTCACTGCTCGAATCAAGGATTGTTTGATTGTCGACAGATATGGCAGACCTTTGCCTGAAGGACTGCCCAAAGTTTGTAGTCCAACGGGTTAAGGCCCGGGCTGCTAGAAGGCCAATCAGCGGTAGAAATGAAGTCGGGGACGTTCCGTGCCAACCAGTCCTGGGTTGTTTTCGCTTTGTAGCCTGGAGCGGAAACCTGCTGAAAGGTCCACCTTTCTCCAGGGAACATGGTAGCAGACAGTGGTTTCACTATAGGTGTTAGCACTTTGTCTTGGTACATCTTGGCAGATGTTTTAACACCTTGTTCGCAAAAATGCAGCTGGGTTGTGCTTGAGTAGTTCACTCCCCACCAAACCATCACTGAGGCAGGATGATGTGCTCTCTGAACCCTTTGAGCTGCCTCAGCAGCTGCAATAGATAACGTGGCATACACACGGTTATTTTGGGCGTTGTAGGTCTGCTCAATTGTGAACACCTTTTCGTTAGTGAACAGAATTTTTCTGTGCAGATTGTTGGCGTAACGCCGCAACAGTCTCTTTGATTTAAGGACCCTCTGCGACATTAATGTTTGGATCAGAAAGTGACCAGTCCGCCTCTTATACGCCCGTAGATGTAGGTCACTCCTGAGCACACGAGACATGGAATTTCTGTTGATGTTAATCTCAGCAGCCATCACACTTTGTGTTCGAACAGGATTTCTACGAATTCTTGCTGCGATTGCTTTCTGGACCTGCGGGGTTCATACCATTCGTGGCCTGCCACTCCTTGCGCGGTCAGCTGCCACTCCAGTCTCGGTGTATCACTGTATGGCGCGATGCACGAATCTCTTGCTGATTTGTAGGGGTTTCAGGAGGTTGAAAATCTCACCTGCTGTCTTCCCGACCTTGTGTAGTGCAATTATTGCTACACGATTTTCGTAATCGCCCCACTCCATCAGAACTCAGTACAATATCAACGCAAGGTTACTAGAATGAATAGATATCAACGTATGTCATAAACAGTCAAACACACACTACATGCATCTTCCGCTCTTCCGCTTTATACAGAGATGGTAGCACTGTGCCACTCCGGATGCCTACAGCGCCACTCCAAACTTGGTGACAGTATTTATGATATACCTACCGATATATATATATATATATATATATATATATATATATATATATATATATATATATATATATATATATATATAATTCGAAAATCTCTCTCCCGAAAAATTATACAAAAAACAGGCATGAACCCTTAGAGACATGTAAATCGCACGACAGATAACACACTGTCTCTCTCTTATGACGCTCAACTGCATTAATTTCATTCACATTCTCATGTAACGAACCAGACGCAATTGTCAACAGATAAATATTCAGTACAATATTCTTTTTAAAATGTCACCTCAATAATATTTGTTTACATTGTGACACGGCTGCAGCCTGGAAGTATGTTTCTGAGTACAAATTTCAATGATGTGGAAATCAAGACAAGGGTAAAGAGAAGACAAGATATTGTTGGCACTTATATACATTTTGCATTTATAGAAGTGCATTGCAGAGTATTCAGAGTCTTTTAAGTACTATTATACAGGGTCTAGTTTAACGACATAAAACTGAGAAAATATTCACTATAGTATTCTTACCGGTGTTTGTTAAATCTGTACAGCAGTACTTCTAACTGAACAGTAAAATCGAATTTTATATTCTTACCGAATGATTAGTCTGCATTTCAGAAGAAAATTAAAAAAAAATTAAAATCGATATTTAAAATATCTACAATCTTTTAATATTAATAATATTATTACACGTATATCTGTTCAAACCCTCCTGTTTATATACTGTATAAAATCTGTTAAACTGCCATCATGGGCAGTTCATACACCAATATGACGTCAGAACTCTTAATAAAAGACAATCAAAGCGTTTGTTTCCGGCAGCCAAGTCTCTGTCCATGGTAAGAGGAAATCAATGACTTTTACATAGTCTATGTAGAAGGACGCCGACATGCTCATGTGAAGGGATCAGACTTATCAAGAACAGACATTTCATCCAATATTGACACTACTGGCGGGTTATTTACCTCAGTAACAATAAAATTTCCCTCCCACTCTCGAATTATCTAATCACCGATCAATAGTGTTTACTAACATCTGCAGTGTTTGTTCATCTTCATTCTGGCAAAACCCAACTTGACGCTACAACTCAACAAAATCCAGTCATTAATATATATATATATATATATATATATATATATATATATATATATATATATATATATATATATATATATATATATATATATATATATATATATATATAAAGATAATATTCTCAAAAACTTCACTCACTGATTGCATTTTCGATACCATGAATAATACTGGATGCAAAAATACTCTGCCTGGACCTACATTTAAAACATCGTTTTATTATTTAATAGTGAAAACAAGGGAAATTTGGATCATGCTGGTCTGCTCAGACAATCGAATCTACCAGGGGTTTTCAAACTGTGTGGGGCGGCGCCCTCTGAAGGCGCCAAAGATTGTCAGAAAAGGCTGAAGGATTAAAAAAAAAGAAAAAAAAACAGATCCCACAAAGGAGCATATGTATTATGCTGCCTTCTTCTTTAGTAATACACAGTGGACTAAGTCTTTGTATTACCTCTGTTCCATATACGATCAGGGATGGCCCTCTCACCTTTGGCTTAAACGCGTATGTCTCGGGAATTTCGCGCGACGCCATGAGAGTTGAATTTTTCTTTCTCTTAATTTTCTGTTATTTTTGGGACGATTCTTGAGTTTTAATCTCTTCTAAAGTACTACTGCCATTCACAAATAGTCCTATTTGTTTTATTTTCATTAGTCGAAGCCGTCTTGAGTCTTGCCATTTCAAAGTATGTATCAAGATTTAATAAATTGTGTGACCCAAACAAGGTCATACATCCCATTGACTTTGCTCAACATTTTGCCGGTATATGCCGGTTTGTATTATTTAAATTTCCTCTCTGCTTGTATTTTTCAATTTTAACATAAATATCTGTCTTACCACAATTTATAATTATTAAGGGGGCAGACTACCAAATATTTTTGAAAAACTAATAATTTTTCTTTTGCCCGTTTTTCGTAAGTGGAAAGAGGTAATAAAATGTAACTTAACACAATAATAGATAATACTATTCTACACCCGAAAATACGGATCGAAAGAATTTTCAGTGTTGCCATCCATAGAAATAACAGTGTGACCAGAATTTGAATTACTCAAAAATCTAGGTAAAGGCAGCGACTAGAAAAATGAACTCAACGGTAATTGATGACTTATCATACTGTCTATCTTTCTTGTTTACCACTTTTTAAATAACATTTCTATTTATTTTATAAACCTTACATAAATTATTACAAAATAAATAAGTCATTACAAAATAAATAGAAACATTATTTAAAAAGTAGTAAACAAGGAACATAGACAGCATGATAAGTCAGCAATTACCGTTGAATTCATTTTCCTAGTTGCTGCCTTTACCTAGATTTTTGAGTAATTCAAATTTTGGTCACACTGTAATTTCTATGGATGGCAACATTGAAAATTCTTCCGATTCGTATTTTCAGGTGTAGAATAACATTATCTCTTATTGTGGTAAGTTACATTTTATTACCTCTTTCCACTTACGAGAAACGGGCAAAAGAAAAATTATTAGTATTTCAAAAATATTTAGTAGTCTGCAGCCTTAACACCGGCCAACAGCATTAGAAGGTGTAGTCAGTGTGTACAATTTAGATCAACTGTGTTAATGAGATATCAGTGATAAACAAATTAAACATAGTTCATCATAGTGATACTCTTTCTTTTATGGACATATGTATCTATGTCGGTGACACATTTCATTTTTGACAGGGGAGATGCGTTTAGATTTTGGTACTTCAGGAGAGCCTCAACTGCAAAAAGTTTGAAAACCCCTGGAATCTATCAAACTGTGTAAAACGGCTTACTGCTACGCAAATATCTTCCTACATATCACGGAGCGAAATTTCAGCATTTCGAAAAATTAGCAACTAAACTTTCTGGCCTAATTACTAGATTCAGATTTGAAATTTCATACTTTGTTATACACTGTTATTAATGTTTCTAGTGTAAAATGAAGTTATGATGACTCAATCTGGAATTTCATTAGCTACATATCTTACAGCAGATCGGCTACTGGATGAACCGATACGACTGGTTATTTTAAATAGAAAGAATAACATTTTTCCTACATATAGCAGTATATATCATTTTTTCTCAAAGTAAAACAATTGTAATTAAATGTTCTCGACAATCACGTGATACTCTTTATGAATAGTGATATAACTCTACATGTTTCTTTTAGCATGTAGTCATCTGCTTTCGGAATGCTCCCGAGGTAAGAGCAGGGATTGTCTCGTCTCGGAAAATACATTTCTACCAGAAAAGTTTTGTCTCGTATCGTCTCGTGTGTAAACTTATACGACAGCAACTATTCAACATGAATTTAACAGTAACATAGAAATTAATTTGCAATATGGGAAAATGAAATGGAATTTCAAGTTTTACATTACACGCTTAAGCCATACAACTCTAAGGAGATGAATGGCTAACGAAAGTGAATGATTTTAAACAAACTGATGGAATAAGAATATGGGAGAACACACAAGAGCCTCAAGAAAACCTAAGAACCGCAAGCTCCCATGGCCTGGGATTAAACTAGAGATTCCTCGCAGCAGAGATTAGCTTATTACCACTTATCTACCATGCTCCCTTTCAATATTGGTGTTAAAATGTTCATTAAATGTGAGAACGAATTCAATCAATATTTTAACAAAAAAATGAAACATTTCAGTTTAACGTCCTACAATTATATCCTTTAGGCCAAGGGAGAAGATGATTAAGGCACATTGATGATGATGGAGACATTAGTGGAATAAGAATGTGAGCAAAAGGAAGCACCCACCAAAAACCATGGACACGATGTTGTTCACCATAAACTTACATGCCTAAGAGCGAACCAAGGACCACATGCACCAGAGGTAAATGCTCTATCACTGAGCCACCGTACTCTCTATCAATATTTTAAAATTCGAGGCTCATGAGTCAATATAGTAGTATAATTTTTATGTCATTCTGGAAGTATAAAGTATAAATGACAAACTGTACTTTGATCTATCATTAATGAAGAGCACTTTGACTTCGCCTTCAAGAAAGTATTTTCCGCTTCTTTACTACGATCAATAACACCGAGCACCTTCGTGGCTATAAGATTAGCATATGGATTCTCGCTTAAGACTACGGATCTATTATCGTTGAAAGCTCTGCGGTTCCGGTACCGCCTTAGGCTGTAGGTTCATTTCTCACATAGCCTCGGTGCTAGGAAAATTAACTCCAAATAAACCAAGCCCTGTTGCTGGTCAAGTGGCAATCGCGTGCGTCTTTGGATTTGATTCGTAGTGGTAGACTGCTGAATTTTGAACGCATTACGGTGGTTCTGATTCTACCTCAAAATATAGAATGGAGACAAGGTGGCTTAGTGGCAGAGCGCTTGCCTCTGGTGTGTGACGTCCTTGGTTCGATTCCCGACCAATTGTTTGTGGTGGACATTGTGCTAGTGGGTTTTCTCCGGGTACTTCCGTTTTCTTCCACTTTCTCATTTCACCAATTATTTCATTATCATTCACTTGCTCTAGTCATCGTTTCCCTTAGCCTAACAGGCATAATCGTGGGATATTAAACTCAAGAGATTTCATTTTTCTCAAAATATAGATCCACATCTCATAGCACCTCGATGCTGAAATGGGACGTTAAAATCCAACCAACTAAAATCAAACAAACCAAAAACAGTCAATTTACAATTGTAATAAAATCATTACATATATATCTAATTTACCTCACATATAACAGTTTATTACACGAAAAGCAGAGCCGTAAATAAATATATAGTTCACGTGTTCAATAAGTCTTCGTTTCAACTATATACAATTGTATACACACAGTTTCACATTACGAAACGAATAAATTATTGGGAGCCTGGTTTTATTCCATTTACGAAGACAACCGTAACAAATTGTAGAAAAATATTGGGATCTGGCAAAATGAGATATGAGCCTGGTAGTTACTACATTTATTTCTGCCCTAGCACCGATTATGGAGAAACATGGAGCCATCTCGCCTGACCTTAAAAACTGATAGATACTCATCTGTGTCAATTGTTGCCATTCACAGCCGACCTGAAGATATACGAGAAAGCAAATCTCTGCAGCAAAATAGTCGCTAACGAAGACAACTTTCCAATCCTACATTCACATTCTCTTGCTCGCTTTTCCGCTACAATTTTCACCGCAATTTCACGCACAGAGGCCTGAATATTTAATATGTCATGATTGTTTCACTGTTAACTGTGTCAGGAACATTATTCGACAGTTCCCATCACATGGGATTAAAAAAGATTTCGCTTTTCACGAGAAAACAAAGCATATCATTTCATTATTGTAGATGTTAGTAGGCGTATGTTGCATTTGTAATTATTAGGTGAAAGAAGAGTTGGACAAACACCGTACACATTGCATATAATTAGAAAGTAAGTGTCACACAGAACTACGGGAACAGAAGGAATTATAGTGTGACGTTTATTTGCTCTATCCTCTTCCGGAATTAATATGTAAAAGAACTGAATCCGGAATAATACAGCGCAAATAAATTGTTTCATTTGCTTTAATTTTCATTTTAGTCGACTGCTTCTCAGGATTAAGTTATATTAGTGACGTTCAACTTAAACCCAGGGTGATTCTTCAGTTGGCCCAGGCTTTAAACAGTGCGTCTTCATGTACTTTCCTCAAATAATTTAATCATCGTAATAATTATTAACAATTTACGCACAAAATCCTTGAATAAATATAAATCTAACAGGCAAACTCAAGCAAGTCGTTAGAGCTCTCTCGCAACTATATGGTTAGCACACGCGCGCGTTCGATTCCCGGTGGGAATTTATGTACTTCAGATTCCACGTTAAGCTGTAGGTACACCCCTTATATGGCCTTGTTTCTGGAAGACACACTAAAAAAATCTAACCAACCCAACCAATCGAGCAGGTTGCGAGAAGATCTAATTTTGTACACTTCATCAAACCCACCATCTGGCAATTTAGTTCTTGAAGTTATAAACCTATTCTACCACATTCATTTTTTTAGTAACATGAAAAGAAAAGAAATTTTGTCGTTTTTTACTTAATTATTAGCAAAAATCCACATGTATTCTTCAAATAGACCGCTTAGTTACCATGTGGCCTAACTCCAAAATTGAAATTTTCCAGTGCGAAATTTGCGCATCAACAACTCATATTTCTGTCATGTTGGCAACCAAAATCATAACTATAGAGTTTACGATTTTACAATTATACTAGCTGAACCTGCGCTCCCTATACAGCGCATCATTTACATATGAGCATGAATCTCCTTGTCATTCCTCACAACATCTGTACATGTCTCTTTACAGACACAAGTGAAATACGTCTTGATAAAAAAAAAAGTTACCATAAAGAGAAGATTTTTCGATTATTTTTTTCAATATCTTGCACCTTTTGTAAAATTTGAGCCCATTTTCGATTGGAGTTTCTAATTTATGTATGATTAGTGTTTTCTTTCTTCTTGCACGCAGTTAATAAGAAAATACATTATACACACAATTAATTATAATGTCAGTGATAAGTGGTTTTCATTGGGCAAAACACTCCAAACAATAAATATTCGTCTTAGACTAGAGAAATGGTCATCTTTCGCTTTTCATTTAGCCATGAAACAAACGCCTGAGAGATATGCAACCCTCGTATACAAATTTGGTTTTGGAATGTACAACTCGTAGGATGCGACTATTTTTTTTTTAATTTCAACACTTCCAGTGTACCCCTAAAAAATGTAATAAAGAAATAACGGCCATGTTTTCTTTTTTAAATATTCAATTAGAACTTAACGATCTACATAAAATTGCAATCGATCACTGAAAACATCTTACTAGAGACTATGGTTCCCGAGAACTCACTGTCGAAAGGACTCGTCACAAACATATAAACAGCCAGAAACATATAAACTTTTCTTGACCACAAACATATAAACTTAGCATTTTATATATACACAGATGTTTACAAAATCCCTTTTTAAAATGTTCTAATCTATAGAAATGGATGAAAGCATTATTGATTAATTCCATTTTATGGAGTTATGCCACTTGAAATTCAAGTGATTAAAATGCCCATTTCCATAAGAA
The DNA here is from genome assembly GCF_964235325.1 of Thermobia domestica. Taxonomy (NCBI): domain Eukaryota; kingdom Metazoa; phylum Arthropoda; class Insecta; order Zygentoma; family Lepismatidae; genus Thermobia; species Thermobia domestica. Next base: position 155,556 of record NW_027655886.1, on the reverse strand, counting down.
CTTGCAAGAGTGAATACGAAATTGCGAACCATTTCTCTCAAACTGTTAATATTTTATTCTCGCTGAATGTCCATTCTTTGCAAGTATCTATTTTCAGAAAAAAAAAGGGCATACAGATTCCCCTAGGATATGTATTTCAATCAAATCGAAGTAATAAAAATCCAGTTCAGCCGAAGTGCTGACTATGCTTTAAAAAAATGCATTTAGGCCAAGCCAACGATATGGATTTGTATAGCTGATAAACAAACATACACTCAGGTTTGTATGTAAGAAGATATATTTTATACTAGCTGAATATACCCATTCTTCGCATGGAGCCGGTATTTGGCAGTCAGCGCGTGTGGGAATATCATCATTCATTTCAGCGACCGCGAAAACTATGGGTTTGACACTAATATCGGACATTTTAGACCATTTTTCCATGTCTCGGTATTCCCCCCCCCCGCGCACACCCCCGGCTCGCATACAATCGTAGCTGAATTTCCAAGTCATCGTTAATAAAAGTGTCACCATTGAGCTCAGCGACCGCGAAGACTATGGATTTGACACTAATATCGATCATTTTGGATTACTTTTACATGTCTCGGTATCCCCTCCCCCCGGTGACCCCAGGCCCGCAGCCGAATGGGGTGAATGCGAGCGGAGTTTCACCATTGATCTCAGCGATCACGAAAACTATAAATTCGACACTAATATCGGTCATTTTCTACTACTTTTACATGTTCCGGTAAACATCCCCTGGTTCGAAATTAAAAAAAAAAAAAAAAACGCTTCGTCTTGGCCTGCGGCCTGGACCAAGGTACCCGCGACCAAAATTTCGTAACTCTCAGCCTAGACCCCACGCCGGTCCCGGTAAACGCCCCCCTAAGACCCCCTGGTTCGAAATTTAAAAAAAAACGCTTCATCTTGATCTGGGGCCTGGACCAAGGTACCCCTGACCAAAATTTGGTAACTCTCGATCCACTCGTCTGGTCCCCAGGTCGCACACACACAGACAGACACAAAAACAAACTCTATTTTATTTATATTAGACAGATACTTTAAATATTAATTCCGTTGATTTACTCTTCTTAATTGTTAACTGTAGGCAATGTACCCAATACATAAGTACGCTGTAATATTTCGTGAAATGATTGTAACTGCGAGACACATTTTTCTCTTCGAGACACAATAGGAGATTCCTGATAATAATGTTGGTGAATCTATCTCATTATGTATAATTATGTATAAGTTCGTTTAAAAAGAAAAAAAAATTAGCTCTTCTTGTTTCAAGAGAATGCAATAAATAATTTTGTAAAAGTGAAAAACACGGTATTTTTCATATTGAGGATATATTTCTCTATCCTTGTATATTAAATTATATTAAATATTACACACATTTGGATTAAATTACCTCTGGATGGTGTACTTTTATTTATTTATTTATTTTATTTTATTTTAATTAAGGTCCCAAAGTATTGATGCATGTTCTAGTTTGGGACGTACTACCATGAGCAAAATAAATGACGCGTCTCTTTATTTTGAAGTTTTTTTAAAATATCTCCGTTTTCTTTATATGTTCGAAATTTCGGAAGGTTTCCCCAGCAGGACAGGTTAATAACAAACCCGTTTTTAATATTTGTGTTAGATATTAGCTTAAAATAAAGAAATTAGAAGCAAAAAACATTAAATCGACAGAAATCTCGAGAATTACCAACTCTGCTAAAGTGGGAAATTTTCAAGAACACGAGGGAAATCTGCATTTCAACACGAAGCAGCGACATCTATGTCATTGAGAGAAATGTGGATTAAATTTACAAACTAAACTTTTAACGAATATTTCTAGTATGTCTTATTATATGCATTATCTGCAAACTCCAAATATATGAATATATGCTAAGTATTAGCATAAAGATAGAGCAAATAGTGGAAATTATCTATGGAAAAGGACGAATTGGTAGGACGATCGTAATGAAATATCGTCTTTACCGGAACAGGCTCAGTTCACGTAAAAAAACAAATAGCTCAGTTGGTTAAAGCAACGATTCTGTATGCTGATAGCGGGTTCGATCCCGTGGAAGTGCCGTTATCATTTTTATCACTACACTACGGTTATTTTTTTATTTGGGAAAGAATCAAATTGTAACGTATGTGTAAAACTCATGACGATACCAAAAAAAAAGAAAAAATGCTGTTGTCGCACTTGCATTAGCGTCCCTAATTTTGTTTGCAAACAGTTTCGTAATTATTTCCCCTGTGCTCACTGCTCACCATATGCTCGCTGGCGCATAACGAATGTTTCCCAGTAAATGTTAATTCTAATTTGGAGAATTTTATAAAGTTTCACAATATTTCTCACTAGATAGTCTTCTATCTACGTGTTTGGATATTTTGATAACAGATTTCCCTATTAAATGTTTAATTTTCCCTAGATGTTTAATTACGGAAAAGTTTTACAATGTATTTGTATTGAATTGAAATTGTTTTGAATTTACTACATAAGGTAAGTAGACCGAAGGAGGAGAACTCAAGTAATTGATATTCTACGTAAAAGCAGTCTATTGTAGAATGATGATGCTTCTTACCTTCAGCACATAATCTTTACGTTAGAGAGTCAGACAGAGAAAAATCCTGGTTTTTCCTCCTCTATGACCACCCATCTTAAACCTCTACATATCATTGTTCGTCTCACAAAATTTCGGTGCTCCAAAAACATTCAAATAATAATAATAATAATAATAATAATAATAATAATAATAATAATCCTGAATATGCCATCCTTACATAATGTAGGATATCTTAGTTTCCTAGTTTAAATCTTAAATATCTTAGTTTAAAATGCTTTCTTTAGTACTTATTTGAGCTACCATGTAGGAGGGGGTACGACTTTTTATTTTGCCCCTCTCATTTCAGTAGCCTTCCAACAGAAAGTAATTTTTGATAAGCAGGACAGACAAAATGAATAAGAAATATATTTACAGCATCCTCTCCCCTTTCATGATTGGAATATCACGTAATATTTTTTATTCTACGAAAGATGGCCCTGTGCGGTTAGGGGTAGGTAACTAAAAAAATACCTAATATATAGCGCCCCTTGATTGTAATATTACCGCTTCTTTATTTGTACGAGGGAGCCCCTACACAATCAAGGGTGACAAAAAGAATAGGAAGAGTGTCTATTGATTCCAGTGGTGAATCCAGCACGAACTCCTGGGGGAGGGGAGGGGAAGTGAAACATTCTTTTGATGATGTGAAGCTGTCACAAATTACCAGTTAACTAAACTATAGTGGGGGGAACTGGAACCAAGTCAGTTTAAATTGATGTAAAAGTTTAATTTTTGGATTCATATTAAAGTTTTGGTTTCAAATGAGAATTTCAGTCCAAGTGGTCAATGATCAAATCTTGTGGGGCTCTTCAGTGTAGGCTAATACGGCCCCCTTATGAGAAAAGGCAAAATTATTAACATGTTTATAACTTTCGAATTTTTCGTCTATTTTAAAGAAATATTTTGCTTTGTATTAAAGTGTTGGTTCCAAATGACAAACTCAGTCCGAGTGGACAATGATCAAATCTCCGGGGGGTCTTCAGTATAGGGGGCTACGGCTCCCTTATGGGAAAAGGCAAAAATATGAAAATGCTTATAACTTCCGAATTTTCCGTCTATTTTAAAGAAATTATTGGCTTCATATTAAAGTCTTGGCTTCAAATGACAATTTCAGTCCGTGTGGACAATGATCAAATCTCGGAGGGCTCTTCGGTGTAGGGGTTTCGGCTTCTTTATGGGACAAGATTCACGTAGTTGATATTGCAAAATTGTTTTGTATATATAAGTGGAAACTTGCACCATTTGGTTAATTTTACCTCTTATGTTTTGCAGATTCATATTCCAAGCAATAGTTACTTCGCAGAGCTAAAAGAAGGCACTTACTAGTTTCATTAAAATGAAATGTCTTTTATGAGAGGAGCAGACGACCGAACAGGCACCCAAACGTTGGTTGAGTCGTACGGTTGAAACTCGTTAAGCTCGCTTCAATTATTATTATTATTATTATTATTATTATTATTATTAATATTAATAATAATAATAATAATAATAATAATAATAATAATAAAGCATTGCAGGGACCTTTGGTGCAGGGGGGTCCGTGGCTCGATTCCACTTCGTGCCAAGTGAAATTTGAGGTGGACAAATACCGTGTGCATGGGTATGTGTTTTCTTGAGATTTTCCATTTTCCTCCCACTTTCTTCATTTCACCATTTCATTCATCATCATTCTCCCTTAGCGTAGGTGCATAATCGTCCAACGTTAAACTAGATATTGCAATTTCAATAATAATAATAATAAAAATTAATTCAACTGAAAGGACTGTAATTTATGTGGACAGCAATTATCATAAATATGCAACCATTATAAAAACAATGCTTTGAGTAGAAAGATAATCCTTCCCAAGTGTTAACGAATGCGCACGAGATAAGACATGTCTCGAGAAAGAGACAAGACGCGCTTTGTGACATCCAAGATAATACGAGGCAAATGTTTTGGACACGAGATAGCTTGTAAAATGTCTCGTCTTGTATGGAATGTCTCGAAAACAAAAGTCTAAGTTTTAAAATTATTTTTCAAGATCTATTCTCTCAGAAGTAGTTCTCTGCCTAAAAATTAATAACGACATTTGTGATTTAAAAAAAGATAAACAATGCCTAAAGTTAATAGTTAACTTTTCGAAAAGAAACTTCATTAAGGGTGAACCTGAAAGATGTCCACAAACTTCGGGAGGTGATTCGTGACATCAAAAGGAGACAAATGGTCCTCTTGCAGTTTTCGAATTCAGCTTCGTTGTCGAGATACAGGGTTGCCAACTGGTCGTGTTTGAGAAACTCACTGGGAATAAATTCAAGTCCAAGAATAAACTACTACTCATATATTTTTCAGGTCAATTGACTTATACCATGTTGTAAGGTCAAATATTTATTTATGAAGTGTGTACAAAATTCGCCAGGGTCTTTTCTGAGAAAATCGTCGAGAAAAAGTCACCTCCAAGAATAAACTACCCCTCGTAATTTTTTCTAAGAGAAATATCTGATACTGCAATATAGGGTTGTTAATTAAATATTGATTAATGAAAAATAAACAAAATTGTTAAAACCATTTTTGAGAAAATAGCGTTTTTCGATTTTCGGCTGTTTGTAAACCACACTTATTTTAGGTGGTAGGAAAAAATGAAAAAGCTCCTGTAAGAATACTAAGTAAACCCTAAGTTTAAAATTTGGTGTAGATAAGTTGAACGGTATGGCCTCTAGGCGAGTGCATATAAAAGTGTGCCGAACGGACGGACCGGAAGGACGGGTGTCGAAAAGTCACATTTTCGGTATGTAGACGCCATGAAACATGTAAATCCGTTGAAATCTGAATTTGATATTATTTTCACAATCACTATATTTTCTTCTCTCTTTTGTCGCTCGAAAAAGAAAAGCCTGAGTTTACCACAAAAAGCTAGGGAGTTTCTCAAAAAATATTCAATTACAGGGCCACCGCACTAAACTTTTTCAATTCAATTTCTTAACTGTGTTAGGCCGCAGTTGTTCCTGAAGTGTGTATTTGGATAATACGAATAAAATTATCGTATTATTCAAATACATCGAATGTCAGATTATCGAATAAAAAACTTCGATTGAAGAAAATCCATACTACAAAACTAACTCACACTTTGAGCACATTTTCATTAGACATATAATAGACCAATTAATGCAATCATTGTTTATGAAATATGAAAAAAATCAAATGAGTCACTTTGGGAAAGTCGTTCAAAAAGAACACGTCAGGAGTAACCTACCTCTTGTGAATTGTTTCGAACAATGAGTTAAGATATACTTTTGGTTATTAATGAAATATTTATTTGCGAAATTTGAACAAAATCGCCTGTCGTTCGAGAAAATTGTCGGGGGAAAAACCTTGACCCCAAAAATAAACTATCCGTTGTAATTGTTTTTCATAGAAATGACTTATGCTAAAATATAGGGTTATTAATGAAATACTTATTTATGAATTATCAATAAAATTGTCCGAGTAATTTTTGAGAAAATCGTGAGGGAAAAATAACTCCCCGAATGAACTATCTCTTGAGGATTCTTTCAGGGTAAGCGAGTTATTCCATATTACTAGGTTTTTAATGAAATATTTATTTCTGAGTACGAACAAAATTGCTTGACTCATTTTTGAGAAAACCGTGGAGGAAAAACACCCCCAAGAGTAAACTACCCCTCGCATATTTTTTCAGGACAAACGAGTTTTGCCATATTGTTCGGTTATTAACGAAATATTTATTTTTGAAATATGAATAAACTCTTTTGAGTCGTTTTTGAGAAAATCGCCCAGACAACACTCCACCAAGAATAAACTACCCCTCGCATTTTTTAAGGACAAACGAGTTATGCCATATTGATAAGTTATTAATGAAATCTTTATATTTATGAAATATGAACGAAAAAATTTGAGTCCATTTTGAGAAAATCACTGAGAAAAAACTCACCCCCTTAGTATAAACTACCCCTTGTAGATTTTTCTCAGATAAATGCCTTATACCACAAAATAGGGTTGCTAATTAAATATTGATTTATAAAAAAAGAAAGAAAACAAGATCGTTAGAGCCAGTTATGAGAAAATATCTTTTTTTTTATTTTCATCGTACAGGAAACTACCCTTGTTTTGGGAGTAGGAGGGAAATAAAAAAAACTATAGGAAATACTATGAAAATCTTAAACTAAAATTTGGTGCAGATAAGTTGAACATACCGTAAATTTTTCAACTAATTTACGGTATGTTCAAGTATGGCTTCTAGGCGAGGTATGGCTTCTAGGCGAGTGCACAGAAAAGTGTAGCGAACGGACGGACGAACTGATGGACATGTATCGAAAAATAACTTTTTCGGTGTTAGGGGCTATAATACGTGTAAATTCGTTGAAATCTCAAATTTGACTTTTTTTTTTCGAACACCATACTTTCTTCTCTCATTTGTCACTTCAAAGTAAAAGGAACTCAGAACTACAGATAAAAGACACCTACTTTTACACATAGACATTTATTGATTTAAAACTGTTTTAGTTTGTGTCATTTCACTTCCAATTGAAAGGTTTTACAATGATTAACGGCATACCAATGACGAGACGAAAGTTTTCAGGAAGTAAATGCATTCAGAAGTCTAGACTGCATTACAGCCTGTTTTTATTTCTGCAATTGTTAACAGCTGTAATTTCGTCCAAACGCTACATGAAATAATTTTTGGTTGACGTCATTGTATTACTATTTTAGTATTGTTCTCTTCAGACTTGGTTGAAGTTTTGTCTTAACGGTTATACATTTTTTCTTTCTTATTTCATCGTTACACATAAGAACAAAATGTTATGGTGAGTGGATAGATTCGAACCTACGAACATTGAGTTTATATTCTTCCAACACTTTACCAATGGACCAAGCTTTGTCTTCACGTTAACGCCCGGTTACAGGGTTTACTACGATTTAAATAAAATGGCTGGCTGTTAGAATTCCCTGCTCACATATTTCGATAAATAATTTTCATTGCTTCGTAGATACGTAGAGCAATGTTTAGATACACATTTTAGGAGAGTGAATTTTGGTGTATATAATAATTTCATGCCAGGTAAAAGCTAGATAAGTTTTGATAAAATGTTTCATATGTAGTTCTCAATAATAAGCTTGCTGTTCGGAGTGAAGTTCCAAGGTTCAGCATTGCCTAGCAGTTTTTGCTATTAATATCCCTTCTAACAATATTGGCAGTGGGCAAAAGTTAGCCCGTGTTGAAGCTTTTTGCTCCTAATTTAGTTATTTTACTTATTTAAGGAATATATTGAAAATTGTCAGCAGGCACGTATGCAGTAATTTATTTCGGGAGAAGTCCGACTTCAATATTAGGATAAATTATAATAAAATTTAAAAGATAATCCTTAAATTTAGGCTAAATTTACAGATAAGTTGGGATTTCAGAGGGGAGTCCGGACCACCTGGACCCACCCCTAAATGCGTCCTTGTTTGTCAGTAACGTTTCCTCATTTTGAAACCCTCAAAAACTTCGGATAGACTATATAAAGGAAAACGAGTTATTTTCGATAAAATATCACTTCAGAAGACGCGACAGTTTTATTGCACATGGTGGTATCCCAAGTTCACAAGGGCAAGAATTCATTAATTTTGATTCTCTGTCATTGTGCTCTATCGAAAGGTTAGGTTTGTAACATATTACTCCTACGAACAAGCATGACTGGCAGATAGGAATACTGAACACAACTCCAGAGAAATGCATGCTGAACTTACGTTTACAGCTACGCTTTGGTAATTTGCCCTCAAGGTCAATCGAGTGGTAATTCAGTTCCGTCCCTGTTCTTAAGCCATGTTCGTATTACTTCGAACAGTTTTGATAATGAAAAGCATGCCTCTTAATATAACAGACTTCTTTCGCGTAAGAAATCGAAACTCAGTTGGTCAGAGCAACTAGTCTGTAAGAATTAGGTTGTTAGTTAGTTAGGAGCCCAGTACGAGTAAGGGTTTTTATTACTATTGTTTTTATCTTTTTTATGTGAGAAAAAATCAAATTGTGACATCGCGATATCAAATGTATTTGATTAGGTAGCTTTGTCTTAGCTAAACTTCAAACATCAGTAACCGTCGAAATTATTTCACTAACCGATCACTTACTGAACATTTCAAACACGTCAAACCAGTGGCATAACATGAAGGTTAACCTCTCCACCGCAGTCCTTAGTTATGCGTCCGTACTTTCAAGGGCGGACTAAGGGCCGGGCGACTGCCCGGGGCGCCAGAGAAAGAGGGGCACCAAAACGAGCCTCAAAAAGTAAATTTTATAATGTGCTTTCTACTGATGTTTTTGGTTTATATTCTTGTAAAGTAGTGGCAATTATATGATCTTTTTCCATTTCACTATGGAAGAAGAGAGTTTCATAGTACTAAGGGGGCTGTATCGAAAAATTGAGAGATGGCATGTAGAATAAAGAGTGCCGGGAATTAAGTATTGTTTGTTTGTTTGCTTGAGTTTAGCGTTCCACGGTTATGCCTTAATGGGCAAGGGAGATGTGGATACTAATTATAGTGGAATCCGAACCACTTTTATCGTTCAACAGTAATCCACCGGGAATTGGACCCGGTACCACAGAAGGCAGGCGTGCTAGCCACTAGACCAGGGGGTGGAGTTGGTATTGTTTATAGCGGGCCATATTCTTTGTGAACTTTTCCTAGGTAATGGATTTCTTTTTGAAAATGGGTTTAAAACAGGGGCGTCATTTAGGGAGGGCAGGGAGGGGCATTTGCCCCCCGTGAGTTTGAGATGTATATAGATTTTATCATTAGAATAGTAATAAATCAGTGAAAAACGCGAAATTGTACTTATATCAAGAGGTCTTGCCCCCCCCCCAAGCAAAATCTGAAATGACGCTCCTGGTTTAAACTATTAAAAACACTATGAGAAAATGTAAAATATAGGCTACTACTAGGGGAAGGGCGCCAAAAAGTCACTTTGCCCGTGTGAAAATTTGGCCTGCTCCGCCCCTGCGTACTTTCTGTATATTTTTTTGGCCTTGCAGCTTGTGCGGTCCCCACGCCACATTGTTGCGGGGGCGCTATTTACACCTACCCTTCGAACGTAATTCAATAACTGTTTAAGAAATTCTACCATCAGCGTGAAAACGGGAATATATTTTTCTAATAGTCCCATAGAACTTTCACTCAGAATGCCAGATGCAATTTTTCAGAGTGGGCTCTGGCTAAGTAGAAGGAAGATCTGTTTCCTAAGTAAGTTCCTTTCAGAAAGTTTGCTATTTCTTTAACAGTGATGTAAATAAATATACTTATCGTTATTAGCTCGATACCAAACCATCCTGGACAAATCCCTCTAGAACAATGATCAGCAGTAGCGTAGCGTTTACTTTCGCAACGGGTAGACAGCATAGGCGCACCCACGGGGTGGGGGGGAAGGAGTCAACCAAGTTCCGACATTCCCAAAACTTCTTAAGTCAATATACTTTTTTTCACTTTCTTAATAAAACTATAGAGTCTACTTATTTTTTGGCAAATAACTGATTGATGTAGCGTGAAAATTTGATCTTACATATCATCTGTACTATTTCTCTTATAAAAACAATGTAGTTTCATATTTTTTTCTGAAAATATAGATGAAAGTACTTTACAATTACTTGTCTTGTCGAGTACAGAATAATATCCGTTCAATACTACATAGACGTAGTGGTTTGGATCCTCCCAAACCCTGGATCCCTCCAGTTAGAAATTGTCTGCTGGGGCAGACCTTTTTTGGTCAGTCTCGGACCTGTGGAACACTTTCTAGACAAATGTTGAGTTAGGCTATATGTGGCATTTTATTTTATTATTATTATTATTATTATTATTATTATTATTATTATTATTATTATTGTCAAAAAGTTGGAGGCAATGGCCCCATGTTCCCATAGTTCCGCCCATGCCGTCAGCCCTCCCAACAAAAAATTTGGTGCGTGCCTGGTAGATATTATTTCTTCTCGAGTTCGGAACCAACATTAAGTTGTAGGGCCATGTTTCATACAGCTTCGCTGTTGTAAAGGAATATGAAACTCCTGAACAAATTTCGCTACAAACTGATTTTTGCGAGGTTGCACTACTGTATATAACATATGGAGACTTAATTTTCATCAACAAAACCCTTAACGATTAAATCAAACAAGCATACCAATATTAATTCATTCTGAAGAATCTTAGTGTATAGATTGGATACGTTAAATTGAATTAATAATTTACTTCCTATGTATGATCTTACTTGCTTAGCCTTTGCAAAGTGTGATCTCTGATTCAAAAAGTAAGCTCAGAAATTGGCTATTTTTTAAAAACTTTATACTAATTTTCATTCGGCAGCTTAACATGCCATTTAACAACAACTGGTGCAATAAATCTATATCTAATCATTTAGTTTGCACATAATACAAAATTAACACACACATCCAAATTCACATAAAGTTAGCTAACAATTTTAAATGCAACAACAGAATACCATACCATAAAACATCTTGCGCTCGCTTTTGCCTTTCGCAGTGTTGATACACTGATATTGCGATTAATCAGAAGCCGAAGCTAGATCATGGAAGATTTATATGAATTACTGGTATTCATAAAAATTTCAGCAATTGTTCCGGTAGTTATTAATTTAGTTTTCTTTTTCTATTTCTTGAAATTTTCTTTGAAATATGATTGAATATCTAAAAAGAAGAGTAAAAAGTGTGTTGGATTTATAATAGTATAATTGCGCTGAGTGTGGTATCACTGCAGCTGAAACATGTCTCATTGCCAGGTTCTTTCAGCGAGCGAGAACCCCACACAGCCACATGCGCGCGCCACTTTCAAGTAGGAGCTCCACTGACTTGTTCGGCTGCGTTGAGACAGATTTCTTGATGTCTCTCTGGCGTTTTTGACGGAGACAGAACTTTAATTCCCCAGTTTTGAAAAATAAAATTATTTACAAATTAGGTCCTACCACTATTGTTATTAGCCAAGCTATCACGGACCCTATTGTTTCTATATTTTTCTACAACATGAAATGTATATTGCTTCTTATTAATTAAGAATTTCTAAAACTATGTTCTTTTAATTTGAAAGGGTAGACACTGTCTCAGTGTCTCATAGCACACTACGCTACTGATGATCAGCAAAAGTTATTCTGCATAATTTTATAAGCGACTCAAGGGTGAAACACTTGTTAACGAAAGCAATGTTGTGTATATACTGCCTTGTTTCTGACAAAATATAAAGTCTTTTGTAATCTTTAGACACTTTTCCTATTCTTTTTGTCACTCTTGGTTGTGTAAGGAAGCCTCGAACAAATAAAGAAGAGGTAATATTACAGATAAGGGGCGCTATAAATATAGTAGGTATTTCTTTTGTTACCTAACCATAACGGCCTAGGGTCGTCTTCAGTAGAATAAAAAATGCTACGTGATATTACATTCACGAAGGAGGAAAGGATGCTCTAAATATATTTCTTATTCATTTTGTCTGCCCTGCTTCTCAGAAATTATATACCTTCTGTTGGAGGGTGCTGAAAAGAGAGGAGGGGAAATAAAACGTCGTCCCCCCTCATACATTTTAAATTTTGTGACGTGGTTGCTCAAATTATTACTAAAGAAAGCACTTTAAACTAAGATGTGTAAAGTTACAACATTATGTAAGGGTGGCATATTCATTATTATTAATAATAATAATAATAATAATAATAATAATAATAATAATAATAATAATAATAATAATAAATATGAATGTCTTTGGAGAGCCGAAATTATGTGAGACGAACAATGATATGTAGAGGTTTAAGATGGGTGGTCATAGAGGAGGAAAAACCAGGATTTTTCTCTCTCTGACTCTCTAACGTTAAGATTATATGCTGAAGGTAAGAAGCATCATCATTCTACAATAGGTTGCTTTTACGTAGAATATCTATTACTTGAGCTCCCCTCCTTCGGGCAAATTTGCTTATGTAGTAAATTCAAAACAATTTCAATTTAAGACAAATATTTATAGAGAAAATTAAACATTTAATAGGGAAATCTGTTATCAAAATATCCAAACACGTAGATAGAAGACTATGTAGTGAGAAACATTGTGAAACTATAAAATTCTCCAAATTAGAATTAACATTTACTGGAAAACATTCGTTATGCATCAGTGAGCACAGGGGAAATAATTACGAATATGTTTGCAAACAAAAATTAGAGACACTAATGCAAATGCGACGATATTTTCTCTTTTTTTTTTTTTTTTTTGGTATCGTCATGAGTTTTACACATATGTTACAATTTGATTCTTTCCCAAATAAAAAATAAATAAAATAACCTTAGTGATAAAAATGACAACAGTACTTCCACGGGATTCGAACCGTCTACCTTCGGTATACAAACTCGTTGCTTTACCTAACTGAGCTATTTGCTCTCTTACATAAACTGAACCTGTTCTACAGTAAAGACGATTTTTCATTACGATTGGGCTAACAATTCGTCTTTTTCCATAGGTAATTTCCACTATTTGCACTATCTATACGTTAATACTTAGCATAGATTCATATATTTGGAGTTCGCTGATAATGCATATAATAAGACATACTAGAAATATTTCGTTAAAATTTTCGTTTGTAGATCTAATCCACGCTTCTCTCAATGACATAGATGTCGCTGCTTCGTGTTGAACTGCAGAATTCCCTCGCGTTCTTGAAAATTTCCCACTTTAGCAGAGTTGGTAATTCTCGAGATTTCTGTCGACTTAATGTTTTTTGCTTCTAATTTCTTTATTTTAAGCTAATATCTAACACAAATATTAAAAACGGGTTTGTTATTAACCTGTCCTGCTGGGGAAACCTCCCGAAATTTCGAACATATAAAGAAAACGGAGATATTTTCAAAAAACTTCAAAATCAAGAGACGCGTCATTTATTTTGCTCATGGTAGTACATCTGGATTATACAGAATTTTAAAAATATTAATGTTCTGAGTCTCATAACAAACGTCTGATCTCATAACAGACTGAGAATTCACTTCTAAGTGAGTCTCATAAGTCATAACAAACGCGAGATTTCTGTAAGACTAATTTACAATCCGTTTTAGATCAATATTATCCATTTTAGATTAATCTTATGTAAACACACTATAAGATCAGTTATACGGTCAACTCTCTGCAGTTGTATGTATTCAAAGTGCTTTTTCTTTCTTGTACAGGTATAAGACATTACACTGTAACTTTATTACATCAGGTGAACAAAAACAGCGAAGGTCATAAGTCTGAAAACTGTGGAACACCTGAATGAACTACAAATTCAGAAGTCAGTACATTTCTGTAGCGTATACGTCTGCGTCCACGGAGATATGAGGATGCAAACTGACGTAGGGTGTGTGAAAAATTAAAAGTTACAAGTTTGCTACGGAGAATATAATGATATATGACACCATACGCTTTACTGAAGTCTGTATAAATTATGTTATCAATTTCTGTTGCTAGAAGTGAGTGAACTCAGCAGGTTACTGTTGATTTTCTGGATAGAAAACCATGCTGACTTAGTGAAATAATTGAACAAACATATACATATATTTTAGTCTCGATAATAATTTCAAATACTTCGGAGTGCGCAGAGATTACTGCTACTGGTCTGTAGCTTTTTACATCGTATTACTTCAGTTAGCCTTGGGAATTGGATAAATATAGGCCAATTTTACATCTAACTGGAAAGCGAAAACTGGCTAATGGTTTATAAAATATCGTCTGCAATAAATGTTTTACTGACTGAGAGCAATCCTTGATGAAATACGGTGGAATTTTGTCAGGTCCCGGGGAGGTTTGCGACCTAAGCCTTCCGGTAGCAACTATGACTTCTTCCACTTCAACATGAGTGCATGTAAACTGATGAAGAAGTTTAGAATTAACTTGGTTTGATAAAGACTCAGATTTGGTATACGAGACTTGAAAGTATATATATATATATATATATATATATATATATATATATATATATATATATATATATATATATATATATATATATATATATATATATATATATATACTGATCAAAAGTTTCCGGATAGTCGCTTCCACAGGGAAAGCAACCAATTCGAAATATTTTGTTGGTATAATGTCTCAGGAGGGTAATAGATGTTTTTCGTTTTTGTAACATGTTTCCATGCAGTAAAAAAGAAAGATTATTGAATTATTGTAAAGTCGGCGATTATTTTAATTAAAAATAACGTGATCAGGATCATGAAATAACTTTGCCTGATCGATTCCTTTTTATAGCTACCCCTGGAATACAATTCCTTAGTATACACGCCTTATCAGACATAAATAATGTCAGGAGTTTACATCATTAGTGAATAATATTATAAGATACCGTACAGTGAAGTTTTGAACAGTGTTTGTGTGGATGATTTTGCCTCTTCTGAGGGTTTGTTGCCGTTATTGTTAGAAATGACGCACAGACGTAAGATATTAAGTGAAGACGTACACGTTGGTATCATTGCGCCTTATAATATGGGCTTTTCTATTCGTCAAATACCTTTCAAACTGAAATAGACTCTATCTACTTTTGGTGATTCCATAAAGCGTTTTCAGCAAAGACGAAAAAACGTGGACAAAAATACGTATGGAAGGTCTAGTATTACGTCACGTACGAAAAATCGTATTATTGTATTGTTTGACAAAAGAAATTTGAAACTTACTGCAGCGAAACTCCAATCAGAATTTAATCGTAGTCACCCTACAAACATTTCAGTTAGGGATGGTATCGAGACGAGACGAGACGAGACTTTGTACAGTCTCGGTCTCGTCTCGGTTGATAAATAACGGTCTCGGTCTCGGTCTCGTCTCGAGTAAAAAATCACCGTCTCGGTCTCGGTCTCGTCTCGGTCAACAGATGCTTGTCTCGATCTCGGTCTCGAGTACCAAGTCTCGGTCTCGTCTCGAAAGTCTCGAAAGTCTCGAAATAAATAATGTGAAATTAAAATAGTGAAAGTATTATTCTCGTACAGTCTGTCGTTTCCGCTTATTTTTTCCTTTCATTTTGACTTAGAATTATGGTATGGTGTACCTCTTCATAGCTAATTTGCTAGTGCTAATTCTTTCCATGAGCGTATTCCAGGTTCAATGATCAGTGGGTAAATCACCCTAAAACCCTAATAGAACCCATATTTCACTTTCAGCAATAGACTTTGTCTCATATAGCCTCAGAACTGCCTACACAATTAAACTCTATTAAATTAACTCCAGTAGTTTATTTCCTTCCTTTGAATCAGAATTGTTCAATACCTCCTAACGGATAACGCAACACATAGCAGCACGAATGTATTTAATCGTACAAAAATTGAAACTTTACAATTTCTCATTTATTATTCAATACATTTTGCTGTGACTGTCATTTTAAAAACAGAATATAACGTTCATTATCTTAACAAATAGGGTAAATTATTAATAGGGTAAATTATTACTACAATATACGTATTTTGTTTGAAATTGATGAAATGCTTTATTACCATTTAACATCTCCGTGTTTAATTGACACTTTATAACACGAATGTCCTGAACCTTGTGGTGGGAGCTACTACACTCATCTTTGCTACGTGAGGTCTCGAGTTGGATCACAAAACAAGTTAGATTCAAAGCCCGATGTTTCGTATAATTCGCGTCTCATTTTAAGTGCATTCTGTTTCTTATACAAGTTCATAAGGTCGTAATGCATTACGTAAGCACATATCCAGTGCCGTAACATAGAATAATCTTATTCCTGAGCTCTCAACGGTGCATGCAATCTTTATTCGAGAAAACTAATTTTGCTTTCATTACATTGAAATTTTATATTTATTAAAAATTACTTGCGAAACATGGACATACATATTATATATGTATATAGGTAATTCGAATTATCTGTATCTATTTTTTTTTCTCACTCGCCAAAACAAGTGATTCTTAGGTTTCTAGTTTTCTTTTGTGTTAATTTTCGTAGTTTTGCTGTAACATGATGGATTGAATAGTCAAAAATACTTTCTTCGTTCTACGACTTTCATTAAATTTTGGATCCATTTTTACCCTACCTTACCTGGTAAAAGTTATATATATAGTCTTAGTTGAGGAACGAGTTTTTCGCTTCTGTAAAATTACGAAATTATGACTTGGTTTAGTTTGCCTCCGAGGTTCAGATATAATAAAATCATCACTACCATCATAATCAACCATTATCAATCCATTGCTGGATGAAGTCTTTCCAAGTCTTCACAACTATCTAACTTGGGCAATTCTTTTCCAGGTTACTCCTCAGTGGCTCTTGATTTCGTCACACCTTCTTGTATGCGGGGGTTTCCTAGGCTGTTTTTGTCTTGTGGTGTCCAGTCTAGAATTGTTTTCGTCCGTCGATCATAATTTCTTCTTGCAATACGTCCAGCACATTTTCCAGCTCATATTAAATTATTTCATTAGCATCATCAGTATTCATTTCTATATATTTGGGCTACAAATAGTTCGAATTCACTACTTTCGGAGTACAGACACGCTACTTTTTAATCTTCGGATCTGGCAACACTGACTGAATGATTTAAATCAACATAATGTGAGAACCCCCATTTGGTCTAGCGGCTAGCACTCTTGATTTTGGTTCGCGTGGTCTCGTGTTCGATTTTCGGTAGGGGTAAAGTTGAACGACCGAAGTGGTTCGGATTCCACTATAATTATTAGCTCCACGTCTCCTTTAGCCGCCCTAGCATAACTGTGGGACGTTAAACTAAAACAAAACAAAACAAAAGTGAACACTGTGTATTACTAACTGTATGTCCTTGAATAATTGCATATAGCTATATGGTGTGGGTCGAGTTTGATGCGATCGGTGGTCAAACTAAAGCAAGTGAAATGTAATTAGTGTGTAATTAGAAATTTTAATTAAACACGGTCTTAATCTGAAGTGTACACCAGGCCTAAGGCTTAGGGGGAACAACTGGTGTTACTGAAAATGTATCAGTTACATTTAATTTCAGTTACAATTTGCTTTTACATGTATTGCTGGAGCATTAACATTATAAGTAGCCCAAAGACTATGAAAAACGTCTTCTCTTGAAAGCATTCTTGCACCATAAAACAAACTACGAGTAATTTTAAAAATCTTGCAGTTCATCTACGTTATTTGCACTATATTTAGAATAATATTTAGCAATTTATTTAAGAGGGCAACGCTGCTTAAAATAATGTAACTGACACTTGTTGTAATTAAAACCATCAAAAACTATTGTTGTAATGTTATAGAAGCAAAGGAAAGCAATAATCATTATAAAAATTTAATACAAATAGGGCCTACGTCATTTTAAGCAGTATAACAATCACTACCAATGTGTTTGGTATCTCTGAAACGATTTGAAATAACAGTTGTTGTAAATGGCGTTATAAGCATTTAAGTCTTTTGGAAGCATCTGCATGATGAGGCGTGATATGTCAGCGCGTTTTCGAAGTAAAGTCTTTAGAAACATTTAAATTTTTCGTTTCTTGTAACTTTGTTCCCTCATTCATTCGAAATATATTATACCATGATCACAGTATTTGACGCTAAGATACAGTTGATGCGCATTGCACCGTCCATGCCGTTTGTGTTATTAGATATTTCCAAAATGTTGATGTTAATGATACTGTGTTGTCCTTTGTTACACTAAATAATGTATGGGCTATTGTGGTTTTGTTAAATAACTAAATTAGAAATATGTAATACTTTACGTAGCGCAATTTGAGAAAATACAACTTTATTTTGCTTTTAGCAACATTGTTTATCTAGTGATATTGCAGAGTATCTAAAAGAATTTCCCAACTTGGTACAAAATTTCAGAATTTTTAATATATATATCGCAGATCATAGGGAGGGCTATAGGGACTATAGCCCCCCTTAACGCTCAGGTATACACTGGATAAAATGAGTTTCAATCCTACTTTCTTTACACTGGATAAAGCGGCAAACTATGGTTTAGCTCTTCCCTTGATCATATACTGGGTCCACGGATATATATATTTAATCTTTCCACGGAGATATCTCGAAAACGGTTGAACATAAATGAACCGAAGAAAAACTCAAATAGGAAATGCCATGGGGCACACCGATTGGTGTCGCGGCGCCTCCCGGAGCCACCCTTCATGGGGTACCAGGGTCAAGCTTAATATTTTAAATGTAAACATGGGGCGAGTAATACCTCGTTCCATAGATCTTTAAAAAGTAAAAAGCGATGTGGCAAAAGATTTTTCATATTGGTCACCGTATTCAAGATGGCCGCCATGACATGGTGCCTGTATCTGATAAAACGTCCAGTACCACTAGCCCTCTAATATGAAAACAGTTGGAGATAAACGAACAGTCAGAAAGTGAAAGAGGAAATGCATGGGGCGCGTCGAGTAATGTTCTCGCAGTGCTCCACGGCTGCCTTTCAAGGGGGCCAAACTTAGAAATTTTGAACCGAAATATGGGTCAAGTGATATGTGGTTGGATAAATTTTGAAACACTAAATAGTATTGTATCAAAAGATTTTTCATATGGGTCACCGTTTTCAAAATGGCCGCCAAGACATGGTACCTGTATCAGATAAAACGTCCAGTACCACTAGCCCCCTAATATGAAAATAGTTGGAGATAAATGAACAGAATAAAACTCGTATAGGAAAGCACAGAGGGTATTTATCATTCCATGGCTCGAGTATAATGCAACGGAGAAAAAGATTATTAAAGTATAATTAACATGATGCAAAAGAGGAAATGATAGAAAATTATCTTTCCGATCTCTGTCCGTAAGTGGGTGAAGCGGTAATGAATGGTAAAATCTCAAATGAGAACCTCACTTTTATTTGCAATAGATATGGTTTGTCTGAAACACTTGTGTGTACAAATGACTGGTACTATAATGAATAAAAATAAAGTGAAATAAGGTGAAAAAATAAGGTGAAATTCAAGTTTAACAACATTTTGCCCGCCCCTTCGCCCCTGATAATTTAACGCAATGCGTGCAAGATTTTTGGGACATATCTGCATCACTATGTACCGTTTCGTTACTAAGGATCACAACTGAAATTACCGTTGAAAGTTATTCGGAATGTAACTGTGGACATCTCAGTGAAACTCATATTCTATCACATGCAAGAAGACAGAAGGAAAACAAGCGAACCAATATCATGCAGACGACTGTTGAACAAAACCAACGTTTGTAAACATTGTTCTAAAATTGCATTGTTCGACAAATTGGTTTCGCATTTCAGTTAGTTCATTTTTCCATCAAACCATTGCCTGCAATCAAATGGAAAGTACCATTTAACAAGAATTTTACATACTTTATCCTATTACAGAGACATTTATCTCTTATTAAAACACATTTCAAATAACTTTGTTTCGTAGATACAATTTGCAAAAACTAAGGCTCTCATTTGCAATTTCACCGATCCTTCCCGCTTCACTCACTCACGGAGTGAGGTTAGGATAAATTTCTAGGAGTTAGATTTCTTCCTTTCCATTATGGCACTTTCACTCTAATCATCTTTTTGACTGTTGCAACATTCCCGAAATATAGAATGATTAATATCCTCTGTGATTTCCTATTCGAATATTTGTTCTGGTGTTTTCATATTAGAGATACTGGACGTTTTACCTGATGCAGGTACCATGTCTTGGTGGTCATTTTTAAAACGGTGTCCCATATGAACAATCTTTTACAACAGCACTATTAAGTTTTTAAAGATATGTTGAACGATGTATCACTCACCCCATGTTTCCATTTACAGTGGAGTCTCGTTAATTCGAACTTGGATAATTCGAAATATTGGATAATTCGAACGGAAGTCCATTCCCCTTGAAAACTGTATTGAAAACAATAGTAAAAAATCGTGGATAAATCGAACTTTTGAACCTATGTTTTGGATAATTCGAAGTAAATAGAGTTCAACATTTTTAATGGTGGACAGATGTAAACAGAGAAATAGAGTTTTAACGTGTTTTCAGTTATCCAGATGCAGCCATAGGGAAGAGTAATACAAAAGATAAATACAAAATCTATGTAATGATAAAGATGAAGGTGAGTTGGGGAAGAAGTAAAGATAGAGAACGTGTTCCAATCTCATCTTGTTTCAGAATTGGTTGAAAATTTAAGATGAATTATTGATAAAGTCAACCAAATGTTATTAATATCGTATTCCACGCAATACACGAAATTCAAGATTTATTGACCGTACAAAAACAATCAAATTTAAGCAAATGAGGTTTACGACTTCTTAAAAGTGAGAACAGAATATTCAAATTGTTACTGGTGTTTAATTGTCTGGGTTATTCAATGTGTTGTAGTGTTGTACGTAAATACATGTATATTTTCCATTGTATACGTAGTTTGAATTATGTGGAGTCAATATCGTTCGTTAGTTTGCAGTATTCGATCACGCAAATAATAAGCTGCTTTAAAGGTACAATCTACACTATATGAATGTTTTTGATGCACAGTACTTTGGTTTGTTTGTTGTTATATATATATATTGTTATATATAAAATGTGAAAATGAATGTTGTTGGATAATTCGAATTTTGGATAATTCGAAGTTTTTTCGTGTCCCCTTGGACTTCGAATTAAAAAGAGTCCACTGTACAATTTTGAGGTTGCGCCCTGGGGCCCCATGATGGGTGGCCCTGGAAGCCTCCGCGACAATATCAATCGATGTGCCACATGACATTTTCTATCTGAGTTTTTGTTCGGTTCATTTATGTTCAACCGTTTTCATATTAGCGGTACTGCACGTTTTAACTGTATCTGATAGAGGCAACATGTCTTGTCGGCCATTTTGAATACAGTGCCCGATATGAAAGATCTTTTGCCACAACGCTTTTTAGTTTTTAAAGATCTATCGAACGAGGTACCACTCACCCCTTGCTTCCATTTAAAATTAAAGTTGGACCTGGGTGGCACCGTGACCATATATATATATATATATATATATATATATATATATATATATATATATATATATATATATATATATATACAGAGAGAGAGAGAGAATTCTATTTGCATCAGCAGTGGATTTAGTTTCTGGAGAGGCTTGAGGAACCAGTAAGAAACATTTGCGTTGTACGTGCAATGCAAAAAATTATCACAAATTTATTTCGGGAGGGGTTTGAGCCCGATAACCACCCCCTAAATACGCCAATGTACATCAGTCAACCGTTCTCATATTATCTAACACAGCAACGAAACAAATTTTGAGTGAAGGCAATTTTAGTATCTATCAATATCAATATTCGAGACGAGACCGAGACTTTCGAGACTGACCTAAGTCTCGTCTCGGTCTCGTCTCGATTTATAGAGGTCTGTCTCGGTCTCGGTCTCGTCTCGGTATTTAAAAGTCCATCTCGGTCTCGGTCTCGTCTCGGTATTAAAAAGTCCGTCTCGGTCTCGGTACCATCCCTAATTTCAGTTATTACTGTGAATCGACATTTGAGTGTAGCTACACTCTGGGTAAGAGTTGATGCGCAGAAACCATAGCAGGTTCAGTGGAAACAAGTAACAGAGGCTTCAATGGACCCTGAAGAACAAAACATTGACAACAAAGCAGTAGAAACGCATATTATGGACTGATGAGTCAAAATTTCAAGTTTTTGGACAACGACATCGAGTTTATGTTCAAAGATCAGTTACAGAAAAGATGCGTCCTAACTGTGTAACCCCGATTATTAAAAATGGAAGAGTTTCTGTGATACTTTCGAGATGTTTCGCAAGTTCTGGAGTTGGTTGGATTCACAAAATACAAGGAAATCTGGACAAAATTTATCATCATTCCGTTTTAAGCAGCCATATTATTCCCTTAGAATTTGATTTGATTGGTCTCAGAATCCCTTTTCTGCAAAATACTGATCACAAGGACACGTCCAAACTTTTTAAAAATTACTTTAAGAAGAAACAAGCCAAATGAGATATTTGTATCATGGAATAGCCTCTCCAGTTTCCAGATCTTAACCCCGCCGAACTTCTCTGGGAAGAGCTTGCCAGAAGTGTACGAAAAGACTGTCCAACATCTGCTGCTGATGTGTTTGATGTTCTGTAGAACGCCTGGAATAATAATTCAGATGAAAATCTTCAAAAACTTGTAAGCTACATGCCCCAATAAGTGAAACGAGTGAAAGCGGCAAACGGCGGTTTCTTTGATGAGAGGAACATTTAAAGAATTTGACAATTTTCTTTGTTGGATAACGTTATTATGTTATTCTGATGTTAAAACTCACTGTGTTCCTAAACTACCAAGTATCTTGTCCAAAATTCCACCGTATTACAAGCCTATATATATATATATATATATATATATATATATATATATATATATATATATAGGGTGGGCTGGTTTAAACCAAGATTGTTTAAACGAGCTGTTTCTTTTCAAAAATCCAACTGGTTTAAACCAGAAACGAAAAATGTTCGTAAAAGTGTAAGTGTTCGTAAAATCTTAATGAACACACATTTGTGGGTTATCACGTTTCACTCCCGTATATATAGATAAAGTTTATGAATGTTTCTTTTGTAATTTTTTATTGTTTATTATTATTTTTATGCAATTGCAATCAAAGAAGTTCTAAATATTGTTTCATTTTAATAATGTTAACTATTGATAAAATAAATCAAAATGCCATACTTTTTTGTGTGTGTCTGGGGGGGGGGGGAAGCGGTCATAAAACTTCACGAGAGGCATTTATTGAAATCAGAAATATCGTGTGTATCCCTATTTTATGTATAAATGAGTCAGAGCCAAAGTAGACTCAAATAATTTGTATCTTTATTCATTTTTCTTACTGATACGCAAATTAAGTCGTCGTATTTCTTTAACTTCGACTAATAAAAGTAATAGTGAACTAACTTGGACTAAATTAGTTGTTCTGTATTCTGCAGTATTTTGAAATTGTCCATATGTAATTCTGTATAATGGTTTCACTTGTGCAACTGTTTATCTTTTTTGTCCTTTTGAAATGACCCTTGACAATTATATTAACAAGTTTGTAAAGACTAATACAACGTACTTTTTTTATCAGTAGTTCTTCGTGAGTGAGTCGGCAGACGTATCACATTTGTGGCCAATTAGTCCCGGTTTCGAGTTCATATAGAGGACAATTTCTCTCGGATGTAAATCGAGAAGTGATTTGGATTCAGCTTTAAGCTTATGTGACCCCTTCTACCATAGCCCGGTTGTTGCATAATAACACCAAGGCGAAACAAATTTGTTTCTGTCCATATGTGATATAAATACATAGAGCAAAATAATTAAACCAAAAAACCGGGGTCTTTGTTTCTTTTAATAAAACCATGGTTTTTGCCAACCCTATATATATATATATATATATATATATATATATATATATATATATATATATATATATATATATTTCGGTAATTGACGTCCTGGGTACTGCTATCAGAATTACGTTTTTTTTAATTTACAAGAATTTTCGATTTACAAGAATATTTTGCTTCGTAATCATTTACGTATCTCTCATAAGCGCATGAAAATTTCCGTTTGGCTACAGCTCTAATTTCTTTAAATTTATTAACATGATAGTTAATATTCCTGATCCCTTCCTTATCTCCATTTTCTTCGATGATAGTATTTGCTCTTTATTAATTTTTTTAGGCGTGAACCAAACAGTATATTTCTGATTAATTTTCTTATGTGGTATCCACTTGTCGCAAACAACATTCATTAAATCATAGAAAGCATCAACAGCTTCGTCAACTGTAGAACTATTAGGCAGCGTTTTCCAGTTGGCAGATATTTCCCTACATAACTGCTTGAAATTAGCTGTAAGGAAATTATAATCTGATTTAATACGTGTACTTTTATTACTCGTGCGACATCTTGTGTCTTTACGTTACAAGATATTTCATTACCATTTATTTGAATTAGTCGTGATCTCCTTGAACCTTTCATTTTTTTTAAAAAAAAAAAAGTAACATCAATTTTTATCATTTTATTACCAACTCTCTCCCTCTCCCTCTCTTTCTCTTCAAGATCATTAACTACCCTACGCAGCTATACTACCTAGACACACTACCTTGTTGCACTGGGTTGCATACCAGCCAGGGATGATTCTGTGAAGAAACTTGATCAGAACTTTCCTTATAAGCAATTCAGTTTCTTTAACGTAATTCACATCTTCGTGGCAGCTATTACTCTTACGAATTGTATGGTCGTCTAACTCATGCATCTTCAAATGGATGATCCACAGCAAATGCATTGACTTCAATTACTTATCGTTTTCTAGATCACTACTTACTACCTTTCTACTCAGGTAACGAAAAAAAAAATCGCTTTCATCATCAGAGATCGAATTCTGGGCCATGTGTAACAACTATCTGGATACATGTCAGCACTACAATTCACAATTTAAGAACTTTTTACTAAAAGAAAACAGCTTCGTGTTGATCTTATTAGTTTACGTTATATACTATGATACTTGATATACGTCTGGTCACAAAAAGTGGAACTGCCTTCCAGAGACTAAGAAGTCCAAAAACTTAAACCTAGATCCTTACGTCCCTCGGATCTCCTTGGAAGGAAATTATTTCTTTTCCATTCTGTCACGGAGCAATCTTGGTATTCTCTAATAGAAACAGACTACCTGTACACTGCCTCCAAGTAAATATTCAGGAAGCATGTAACAAACAATCATAAAACGTGAAAAAAAAACATAAAAGTAAAAATTGGCATATTAAATACAATTCAACAAAACAGTAAGAGAAACGAATGGAAACGGCTAATAGTCATACGCGTGCTAATGTTTATTTTTAACAAAGGTTCAACTCCTGGTTATTACTTTTTTTTTTTTTTTTTTAAATAAAGAATCTGTATCTATTCAAGAAACTCGTGTTTCAGCATATATGGAAGAATATTTTTGCACACTTCCAACTTCCACTCCACTGTATTTTATTTCAGAATTAACCATTACTTAATTTATTACAAAACTGTTTATAATGTTTGTTTAAAGGTATTCATTTTTCCATTTGCTGAACCGAGAGTAGAGGCGCTTCTTTAGACCCACCACACGTACAGTTTGAACCCCAGGAGCTAACAGCATTAAGTTTGGTAACTGTATACTTTCTGTTTCACAAAATAGGTCGGTCATTCACTTACACGAATTCGATATGAATAAAAAGGAGCGGGAAGCGAACAAATAACCATAATACGATGGGTGAGAATGAATTGATTCTGACTAACGAATTCATAATTCTGGGTGAATTCCTCATTATTAAGTGCAACAAAAATAATTTTGCAAGGCCTCAACACTGAAATAAGATATTTAGGTTTGAACTTAGAAGACTCATTTCATTAATGACAAATTCTGCCAAACGATTTACACGGAATGTGATTAATTTACTGTTTTCGAATGTGAGAAAGAAATTTAACTAAGTTCGAGCCTAAGACAAGCAATTTAGGGTCATTTAAGAAAGAAAGAAAAAAAAAAGCGAACAATTTTGAGGAATAACTTCCACAAAAGGTCAGATGTTTCCCTTTTTGGGAGCAAGCGATTTAACTAGGTCCCAATTTTGAGGATACTCATTTAGAACTGTATTTGGGGAAATTAATTTTGAGAAGATGATTATACTAAGTATTTGCCTAAACTACTGACTTCCAATAAACTGGCTGAATATATCACTTTTAGGAGCAAGATATTGATTTAAGTAAATAGTGTGGGTGAACTTATTAAGAGACACTACAAGAAAATCCATTCGAAGGTGGGCTAGCAATGTTGCCAAACGATTTCCTTCAAATGCAATGTATCTAACGTTGCCAGGTGCAAGAAATAGACTTAACTAGTCTCAACTTCGTGAAAAGTCACTTGAGCGTGATGAAAAAGAATCATTTCCTGGAGGGGACAACAACATTGACTAATAATTTCTGACAAATAGGAAGATTCTTATGTTTATTATATTTATCTTCTGATAACGAACTAAATCTCGAATTAAAAGAAATAGCTTCCTTAAAAAATATGTAATCTATTACTGACAAGTAAACCTTACGTTTGGGTGAATCGAGTTGCTGACTGAGACACATATGAGAAAATAGTACTAAATGTGGTCAGTATTTCAGTGAAGTTGTAGGTGCGAAGCTCCAGGGATTTAGGAGATACAGCTACCAGAACATCACATGGAAGTACAGAATAATCTTCATACAGTTGGAGGTAAAAGCCCTGTAAGACCTCTTGTAACGACGAAAGGTGAATAACAAATATACGAGTACATATTAGGTCTAGGGGGAAGTCATATAATAAGGATATACCTGACGCCGGCCATCTTGAAATCCGCCATTTTGAATTAAGGTTAAGTTTTTAAAAAGGGAATAGGGTCATGTGATACACGATTAAAGGCGCAAATTTAATCAGAAGAACAATGGTGACGTTAATTTTGATTTACGCGCAATTGGTAAGAAGTTACAGGGAAATTAAATATTGTTGCAACATATGTATTAGTCCTTTAAATTTACCTTGTAAATTTTGTGTTAATGATAATAATTAAATAAAAAGCAGGTGGATAAATGTTAGGTCTATGGTAAGAGTTGCCTTGATGGCGGTCATGTTCAAATCCGCCATTTTGAATCGACAGGTGTGCTCACTGTGAGCAGAGCATTTGTGCAAGTCATGCACTCTTTTCTGAACTACATATTGATTGTACTAATTGAGGACTTTTCTGGAAGAAAGACCCAAGTTCAATTATGACTCAATTCCACTTTGGTCATTTTTCCTTAAATTAGCAACTTGTTTATGCGATAACAAATGCTGGTTAATGATAAAGCAAAAATGGTTATACCGTTGGAATTATGGTAAAATTTCCTATTAATAAGGTGTCACTGTTATGAGTTTTGTTTAAAACTTTTGTCTGATTCAAAATGGCGGATTTGAACATGGTCGCCATCTAGGCAACTCTTACCATAGACCTAATATTTATCCACCTGCTTTTTATTTAATTATTATCATTAAAACAAAATTTACAAGGTGGGGTAAAGGATTAATATATACGCTGCAACAATATTTAATTTCCCTGTAACTTTTTATCAATTGCGCGTAAATCAAAATTAACGCCACCATTGTTCTTCTGATTAAATTTTCGCCTTTAATCATGTATCACATGACCCTATTCCTATTTTAAAAACTTAACCTTAATTCAAAATGGCGGATTTCAAGATGGCCTCCGTCAGGTATACCCTTACTATATGACTTCCCTCTAGTCCTAATATGTACCCATATATTTGTTATTCACCTTTTGTCGTTACAAGAGGTCTTACAGGGCTTTTACCTCCAACTGTATGAAGATTATTCTGTACTTCCATGTGATGTTCTGGTAGCTGTATCTCCTAAACCCCTGGAGCTTCGCACCTACAACTTCACTGAAATACTGACCACATTTAGTACTACTTTCTCATATGTGTCTCAGTCAGCAACTCGATTCACCCAAACGTAAGGTTTACTTGTGAGATCATATATCTGAAGTCCATATTATCGTTGACTAAATTTCTTCGGTATACTACCTTAAAGTCTTCTAAACAAAAAGAATGAAATTTCTAGATTTACGTACTATAATTATGCCCTGTATGAAAAGGAGACATATAGTTAAAGTGAATGATAATACAAAACTGGTCGAAGGAAATTTTAGAGGAAACGAGAGAATGCCAAGAAAACCCACCACCACAAACTCACATGGCCTGGGATCAAATCATGGACCTATCTACCACAGGTGAGCATTCCACAATTGTGACACTGTGCTCCCAAAGTTCCTCTCTCAGATTATCAGAAAATCGTTCTTTGTGTCTGACATAAAATGAACACAAAGTGTTATGAAAGATGATTATATAGTGGCCTGTTCTGTACCAAGCAAATAGGTAACCTTGGTTATCATTTTCAAATATTCATGCAAAATAGCACCTTTGTCATACACTGTAAGACAAAATGTAACTTGTCTGTTACTTTATATTTGACCACTACAGCCATTTCCTTCCTTCCATGTGTTCCTTCAAGATTATTTTTTGAGAAAAGGTGATATCGGAATGTGGTGCTACCTTATATGCATGTAAAAAGGAGCCTTCTCGTGGCTTGATGTTTAGCATTCTCACCTTTGATGTAAGAAACCCGAATGAGCACATGTGGTTTGGTCACTTGTTAAGCTGTGGACCTAGAGAAATTAATCTAGAAGTAAACAAAATCATTTACTCGCAGATTTTCCTTCAACCTACACTGAGAAAAAAAATTGTAGGTGACATACTTAAAAAGATAGGTTACATGCGTAATTCCTGTAGTTTCTGGACTTAACGTACAACAGACGTATAACTGAAAACGCATGTTTTATAATACTTTCTGTATAAGTGTTCCATTTATACGTACTTTCTGTATGAAATAATGTAGGCGGTCAGGATCTCACATACAAATGGACGTATATAACATATAGCTGACGAAGGTAACATAAGTATATGAATGTAATATACGGAAAACTGTTATACCAGCCATACACTGACGTATTTTTCAGTCGTAGCCATAAAATTTCATGCGCTAGTCTTGTTAGCAGCTGTCAATACGTTAGTGTATGGGACCTGCCGTACGTTTACGTACCGAATTTTTATACGCTTGAAAAGTCTGGCTGCCTTTAACTTCGAGCGTAAATACGGCGCGTAAAAACGGCTCAGATGAAAGGGTTTTCGAGCAGCAGGTGGTCTCTTGCCCTTTCCACGGCCTTCTCCCTGGTCTGGTCTTATTGTTTTCAGAAGAGAAAACCTGTTCTTGAGTTGTCCTCGCGAATCGTTGCTGAGGTTTGCTGGTAGACTCACCAGAAATCTTCATTCCAATCTAGTTTCAGTCTTTCTATACAATACATGATTTCGGCTAAATTAATATTTTCTATTGCAGAAAACGAGACCTTATTTCCTAATTAAAATTCATAATTAATTTTCAGTACATAGAGAAAAAGGTATTTAAATCCAATACTTTCTAATTAGAATTCGCAAATGATGAGAGCCCCTCCGTGGCTATATGGTCAGCGTAAGCTTCTCCGGCGCAGGACATCCTGTTCGATTCTCGACAGAAGCTCACCCTGTTTGGATCTCACTTCTCATATAGCCTCACTGTCTGAGAGGTCGCTAAATTCAAACCCAATCCAATCGAACATGATGTCTTTCGACTACGAACTTAACATTAAATTTAATATTTGACAATTAGTCCCCCCCCCCTTCACACACAGAGAGGTCAAGATGGTTATAAAAATGAAGTCACACCTTTAGATTTGCTCATATTCTGATATTAAAAAAAGAAGTATAACATGACTTTTAATAGCATGTGACCAATTCCCGCCAAACTAAAAATGTCATGCTATTTAGAAAAGAGAGAGAAAGCAAGAGAAGCGAAAGAAGGTTAGGGCAACCAACAGTAGAGTACGCAGGAATTTATTTCGGGAGCGGTCCAAACTCAATTTGAGGGTATTTTATATTAAAATTCCTAAAATTGTCCCTAAAATTAGGCTAAATTTACACAAAAGTTGAAATTGGGGGGGTCTGGACCCCCAGGACCCACCCCCTGCGTACGTCCCTGGCGACCAACATAAAATGTTACTTCCAGACATACTTTCTCGTTCACTTGGTTCTCTCCGGTCGAATATGAATAAAAATGTCCCCAGTAGCAAAGATAAATTACATTTCACTCTTATGAAGAACACTCCTTCACCAAACAATATTCAAATTCAGCTTTCTGATATTTTGTTTTGTCCCACGCTACCCGTACAATATTTTTGAAAGAAATCACTACCAGCATAGAGGCTACAGGTACCTACTAGGTATATTTAAGAATAAAAAGGAATAATCCTGACCTTCAACAAGATATTATCTCGATATCTGCCTGATAAAACAGCAAAAAATTGCGTTTGACTATCGAAATTCAGTGAAAATTTTTTGCTATTTCGACCACCTGCTGCTTGTTATTTTAAGTACCTTCTCAATTTTACAAGAACTTGTAACAAAATAGGTTCAGAAAGTCACTTTTTTTCCCCGTGATCTTAACATTACTCGTGAAAAAGAAAATGTGAGAAACCGCAATACATGGCCTAATGTTTCTTTCTTTGTGAATTATTTCAAACCTCAGATTGTACATATATTTAAATTTAATAGACCTAATAATCCTATTTCACCATTAATGCTCACATACTAAGTCTAAATAGCACAATCATTGTACTGCTCGCTTTAGTGTGCTTGCTTTTCAGCCTAAAAGTTCTAGTTCAATCCAGGGTACCAGCTATGTTGAATATTTTTCAACATTTTATTATATCTCGTCATGATGGGGACTGTAGCAACACTCATTTGAAAAGCTTAAGTAGACTCAGAACATACCTAACACCAAAATTGAAATGACACCCATTTGCAGGAAACAGGATTACACTCATAATAGTTCATGTTAACTTGTAGTATGCCATTAAAGCATTTCTCAACTTTTGTGGTGTGGTTACTATCAATTCTTCCCAGATAAACGTTAACTTAAGGTCTATTACCACAAAATATTAAATAACAATGAATATCTGACACTTAAATAATTTCTTTCACGAACAACTCAATCATTTTACTGAGCTCCTCTGTGGCTAAAGGGTTAGCGTGCGTGTCTTTGGCGTGGGAGATCCAGGTTCACTTCCCGGTGGGAGCTCATGTGGTTCGGATTCCATGTTAAACAGTAGGTCTCGTCTCATATAGCCTCGCTGCTGAAAGGAACGTTAAATTCAAAATCAACTCAACTTAATCGTTTTATTATGTTTATAAGTAGCATGTCCATCAGTGTCAGGAGAATTTATATAATAATTGACACAACTTCTTACTTAATAGTGTTATTTTAGTGTCATTTTTACTACTAGAGCTTCGAAATTAATTGATATTTAATTGTTTTCAGCTTCGTATAACATACAAGTTTGTTTACATTTTTCTTTTTACTTTCTGCTTAATTCCTTATAACTACGCTTTCTTACAGTGAAATATGTCTTATTCAATGAATACAAGAACTATGAGTATTAAAAACATACAATTCAACGGATCTTTACACTGAGAAAAATGAAAATTTAAAATAAAACAAATCTGTTTATTTTCTGAACCAGTAAATGGAAACTCTTCCGACCTAGATTGCTTCAAATCATTGGTTCATAAGTTGTGAAACAAAGGTAATAATAATAATAATAATAATAATAATAATAATAATAATAATAATAATAATAATAATAATAATAATAATAATAATAATAATAATAATAATAATAATAAATTTAAACGAACGAATGGATTTGGTTCAAAGTGTCTTTAATGAGTTAACAGTTTAAACTTCATTTCAAAAACAAATCTGAACTAAGATTGGGTAGCTCAGTTAATTTTAATAAGCAGTTGGATGTTTGTACCAACATGTAGTGAAATTTAAACAAACCAGTTGTTCAGAATAGTTTAACTTTGTTTGAAAATAACCTAATCTGAGTCGAATTTGAGAATAGAGTGTTGTGAATAGCTAATGTTTGGACCGAATTTGACTAAGTTCGAAATTAAATAAATTAAGGTCTATATTGTGGTAAAGCTTCGTGATAATATGCCAAATATCATAGCTACGCCAAAATCATGAAACAGCTATAAGCATTTGTAACAACTCCACATTTTATTATTTGCTGTTTCTTATGTTCCCATATAACATACACGTGCAAACCTTTTTTTTTTTAAGACAAATTTAATATTTAGTATACTAAATAGCTATAATAATTTTAATCAAGCGTTAAATTTATCTTACTTTCCGTAATCAATTGTAGTTGCGCAAAAACACAGATCTATTCGCTTGCAATGGAAAGTACCAGTGAGGCAATTGGGTATGAACACTAAAAAGGGGAACAAAACACTACTAATAGTAAGGGGCATGTAATTAGGTTACAGTGTAAAGCCAAAAAAGTGGGGGCAGTAATTACCTTCACGCCCCTAATCTCCGATGGACATCACATTTGTTAATAATATTCCTAATTTAAGTGAATTTTAAGACTTTGTTGAGGAATAATTTTAGTAGTATTTAATTAGATCCATACGCTTTTATTTGAATCACTTCACTTCAGATTTACAATTAGTTTTATTATATTTTCATTAACTGTTAATCATTCAACGATGCGTTCAAACGTAGAATATTCACTAATAGTCATTACATTGGCCAACAACTTAAATTAATTTGTTTACAATTAACTAAATTATTTTTTTAAAAAACACCAAATTTGTTATATTTAATTTGAACATGTGGTTTGGTCCAGTCATTTGAATCAATCATTTTTTAATTTAAAAGTTGGTTTACATCGATCAAAAGTGTCTGCTTACTATGTCAAAAGCTTTTCAATAGACCTTACATTGAATGCTGTAAATTTCTTATATCTTATACACTAACTTAGGAGGCGGACATAGAGCGTATTGTGAAATTATATACTCAGAAAAAATGTATGTGGCGTACTTAAAAACGTAGGTTACATGTGTAAATCATGTAGTTTTAGGACTTAACGTACAGCAAATGTATAACTGAAAAAGTACATTTTATACATAATTTCCGCATACATGTTTCGAATAAACGTACTTTCTGTACGAACGAAAGAACTGTATATAGGTGGTCAGGATCTCACATACAGATATACGCATGTAACATACAACTGACGTATGTAACATACGTATACGTATGTGATATATAGAAGACTGTTAGATGCCATACATCCTGCAACGGCATGATGTAACATCTAAGCGGGGAAAGTCTGTAGCATATGGATAACGTATGCTCCGTGCAGGATTCTGTAGTAAACATAATGATTCCGTATAATTATACAATATACCGCTGTCCGGATAACGGACTTTTCTCAGTGTATTAATTAATAAGAATTTGCGTCCGGTGAAGGAGAATATTAAAAGTTCGAAATATATATATATATATATATATATATATATATATATATATATATATATATATATATATATATATATATATATATATATATATAACACAATAATGAGGAATATCACAGTCGAATCGATAAGTGTTAGTAAACAATACAAATGTTTAGAAGGTGGATGGAAAACAGAGCCGTAGCTAGAGATTTCGGCACCAGGGGCGAAGTAGAATTCGGCGCCCCTACACTCACCTTATCAAGCTTCCTCCCTTTATTTATTTATTTATTTATTTATTTACAAATAAGAGAAACAGCTGTTCTTGTTATGCTACGTTGAATTTTTATCATGCTGCTTGCACAGACTATTGCAACAACCGAAAGTGATTATTCTCTATTCTTTTACAAATAAAAGCTGTTTTCAAGAGGCTTATTTTGGACTTTTTGTTAAACTTACAAAACTGCCTTTGCTGTACACAAATCCACTTTGAGAAAAGTTATAAAAATTTACAACTTTTTACGTTTCATACTATATATAAGAAATTAAATTTTAATACGTTAGAAACTATGTGATTTAAAAATGTTCGAAATGGGTAACAGCATCAATTTCCAGTAATAATTGTAAACTTTTTGTAATTTTATTTCGTTTTACGGTCAAAAATATTTTGTGAAATGTAACGGAAACTGAAGAGACAGTATTTGCGAATTTCTTAATATTGATCGATGCAGGTAAAGAATATGTTTAATGTTCGTACTTGAAATCCAAAATGTAGTTTGGCTACTACATACACCATGTGATCAAAAGTATCCGGACACCAAAAAAACATACGTTTTTCATATTAGGTACATTGTGCTGCCACCTACTGCCCGGTACTCATTATCAGCGACCTCAGTAGTCATTAGACATCGTGAGAAAGGAGAATGGAGCGCTCCGCGGAACTCACGGACTTCGAACGTGGTCAGGTGATTGGGTGTCACTTGTGTCAGAAGTCGGTACGCGAGATTTCCACACTCCTAAACATCCCTAGGTCCACTGTGTCAGATGTGATAGTGAAGTTGAAACGTGAAGGGACGGGTACAGCACAAAAGCGTACAGGCCGACCTCGTCTGTTGACTGACAGAGACCGTCGACTGTTGAAGAGAGTCGTAAAGTGTAATAGACAGACATCTATCCAGACCATCACACAGGAATTTCAAACTGCATCAGGATCCACTCCAAGTACAATGACAGGCGTGAGGTGAGAAAACTTGGATTTCATGGTCAAGTGGCTGCTCATAAGCCACACATCACGCAGGTAAATACCTCGCTTGGTGTAAGGAGCGTAAACATTGGATGATTGAACAGTGGAAAAACGTTGTGTGGAGTGACGAATCACGGTACACAATGTGGCCATCCGATGGCAGGGTGTGGGTATGGCGAAAGCCCGGTAAACGTAATCTGTCAGCACGTGTAGGGCCAACAGTAAAATTCGGAGGTGATGATGTTATTGTGTGGTCGTGTTTTTCTTGGAGGGGGCTTGCACCCCTTGTTGTTTTGCGTGGCACTCTCACAGCGCAGACCTACATTGATGTTTTAAGCACCTTCTTGCTTCCCACTGTTGAAGAGCAATTCGGGGATGGCGATTGCATCTTTCAACACGATCGAGCACCTGTTCGTACTCCATGGCTTGTGGCGGAGTGGTTACACAACCACAACATCCCTGTGATGGACTCGCCTGCACAGAGTCCTGACTTGAATCCTATAGAACACCTTTGGGAGTTTGGGAACGCCGACTGTGCCAGGCCTCACCAACCTACATTGATACCTCTCCTCAGTTCAGTACTCCGTGAAGAATGGGCTGCCATTCCCCAAGAAACCTTCCAGCACTGATTGAAAGTATGCCTGCAAGGGTGGAAGCTGTTATCAAGGCTAAGGGTGGGCCAACACCATATTGAATTCCAGCAGTACCGATGGAGGACGCCACAAACTTCTAAGTCATTTTCAGCCTGTTGTCCGGATACTTTTGATCACATAGTGTATGTTTAAAATTATAGAACTTACTTAATTTCTTAATGACTGAAAATTCTGAATTTAAGGTTACTTTTATTAATAAAAATATTAAAATACACACACACACACACACACACACATATATATATATATATATATATATATATATATATATATATATATATATATATATATATATATATATATATATATATATATATATATATATAATGTGTGTGTGTGTATTTTGTAGGTATGTAGATAAATAAAAAAATATCACACAACTAGATACGTAAGCACAAAAAAGAATCCTGGCGATACAAGTAGTTAATGGAGAAATGATCCCAATAAATTTCTTTAAATTGGAAGCATTTCATATGTCAATGAAAGAAAAAAAAAACACTGGTAGCGATCAGTCTTTGAAAAAGACGAAATTCGTGGAGTAAAGTTCTGACCCATTAAGCCCCTATTCTACAACTGTTTCAAATTCAAGAACGTTATTATTCTCCTTGTTTACCTTCATATTTAATATTCCCGCGCAAACAAACAACTTGCATGTCTCTTCACTCCTTTCATTTTTCATACCTTTATTCTCACCGTCATGATTAAAACGATTGGTTAGAAAAACGTGATTAACTAACCAAACTCATCATCATCAAAATGCCGAATACGTACGTATTTAAGACTGTAACCGTTTCTGATTTTGTAAACGCTCTTGTTTACACTGTAAGTCATTACTTGGCAGCATGTATGTCACATCGTCATTAAGAAATCACATATAATAGCTTTTTTTTTTTTAAAAAAAAGTAATAAGTAAAAACTTGTTCTAACTCTTATTGAAACATTTGGATTGCGTGCGTAGCGAGCAAGAAAATTTTTAACAAATCTATTTTCATTTCCAATACTTTCCTTTCTTCTTGCTTCTTCGGCACCCTCTTGCTATCAGCGCCCGGGGCAACCGCCCCGCTGGCCCCCCAACTTAGCTACGACTGTGATGAGAACTATTCTAAATATAAAGCAATTTATTCTACAGTTGCTAAATGGATAAGGGATAACGCAAGCACTTATATATTTAAAAATTAGTTGTATGTAAGGTAAAATATTTTTTCATCTTAAAAAGATATTTTAACTTCCAAAAACTTCTTATTATGAGCAAATGTACTATCCAATGCAATGTAGCATGGTGCATTAATATCGTCACTGTTAGAACAAATGCTATGCTTCAAAGATTGTAAAAGAAAACAGGAGAGTGAATTAGTTGCCGCATTTCATATTAGTAAAGTACAACAATACAATTGATATTCTTTTCATTTGGTTATGTTATATCCCAGATTAAGTGTTAATTCGTTTTCTAAATATAAAATTTTAATTATTCTAGATATTCTTTGTAACTTTTAAATAGCTTGTCAAGTTACACTTCGAAATTAAAACTTGGTTTGTTTGTACTTGGAGACGGTTGGCTTTCCTTCTTTTTGTTGACCCTTTCATTAAGGACTAGATTCTACAAGAGCAGCAGATGTGCTGAGCATATATTACCCAATAGCAGTGCGCGAATTAGGTTGTGTATATTTGAAGGGGGATAAAATAGTTCCTAACAGGAGATAGTTGATTGCTTTGTGAGGGACCAATGTTTCAATTTGTTGCTTTTGGAAGGGATTAAAACAAAATAGAAGGAAATTCCGCCCCGGGATTCGCACCCTGCCCTAAAAGCATGAGTGGCACAAGCTGGATGGTAGGCCCTGGTTCCATGAGATATGTTACGCCACAGAGGGTAGATTTATTTATTTATTTATTTATTTATTTATTTATTTATTTATTTATTTATTCGAGAAATCTAACAAATTTAGTGAGAAAATTTATTAAATTGAATTACTGCTTTCGCAAAATCATGGATTTAGCTTTTGTTTTTCTTTCGTTCTTTCTTTCTTTCTTTTTTTTTAATCTGTCTGATTTAACTTTGTTAAAACATTCTATGGGAATTTTCACATTCCGATACTATGAAAAAAAAAAAGTACTCCTACATTGAATATCACTTGCTAGTCCAAATGTTTCTATTGTTTTGTTCTTTCTTTTTATTCGTTTCCTTAATAGCATAATGTTTATAGGACCTGCATTTAAAACATAGATCTGTCCTGTTCAAACAACTTGAGCAAACTGGAAAACGACCGCGTGCTGAAACAACAGGCAAAAGGAAGAGCGAAAACTGACCGCTTCTTTTTCTTCTTCTTTTACGCGCCTATTTTTACGCTAGGTGTATGGGCCAACTTACGGACCGAAATTTACGACATCATTTTACGGACCGAAAATGCGCGCTGAAAATACGCTAGTGTATGTTGGCCTTTAGATGTCAGACATCCTGCAACGACATTATGTAACACCTAAGGGCAGTGCCTATGTAGCATACGGAAAACGTATGCTCCGTTCTGATTTCTATAGTAAACAAGAGGACACCGTATATTTATACAATATACCGCTGTCCGGAGAAGGGATTTTTCTCTGTGTAAAACTCAATCTGTGCATCTAAGTGTTTACATGTTTCTCCTATCCAAATGAAGACTGTCTATCACTGATAATTAATAAATAACATAATTACATAACATTACGTGGGTGACAATTTGTTACAACCTTATGTTTGTTGATACTTTGCCCTATGTTTATATATAGAGAGAAATAAGACTGAAACAAGTACGGTATTGTTCCCGGAATCTAAATGCCCCAGTGCTCGAACAATTTGGAATCCGAATATGTTCAGAACATAACTCAGACATAGGTACACCGATTTTGATTGTTCTCCCTTTGTTTGAGGCAGTATGCTTTGGCGATAGTTTCACGTAACTTTAATTAGAATTTGATGTTAAGTCATTGGAGTTAGACCATAAAACTCTTCAACGTGTTAATACCGTAACTGAGTATAGCTATGTTCACGTATAATTCCGCAACGCGTAGATCGAATTAAAGAAAAAGTGCAGGTGTGTTTTCACGCATGTTTCGTAGGCCGACCAATTCTATAGAAAGTTAGTGTTCAATCTATCGTTTAGCTGCGTACTTAAAACTACTGAGGCAATGAAAAAGTGTAAAAATAAAACACCCAAAGAAAAGTATTAACCGACTTCAAGAAAGCGCTAAAA
Organism: Thermobia domestica; assembly: GCF_964235325.1. Lineage (NCBI taxonomy): Eukaryota > Metazoa > Arthropoda > Insecta > Zygentoma > Lepismatidae > Thermobia > Thermobia domestica. Next base: position 116,982 of record NW_027655886.1, on the reverse strand, counting down.
TGCAGAAAATAAACACTTTAAACATATAATTAACTGACTTCAAATAAGTACTAAAAATAGAAATATTTTTTTAAAGTGCTAAAATCTTGCTATTGTAAATTTAAAAAAAAAATTAAGTCTGTGCCAAAGCAAACAAATTAATGTCAAATACAATTAGCATGGAAACCATAATTTTTGGCTTGGTACAGACTTTAATTCTTTTTATTCATAACAGTTATATAGACCTTTTACGTATGAATTTGGTTACTATTTTTTAAAAATAATAAAATGTATTTATGAACTATTTATTCTTTAAAGTTTCTTGTACCGGAAATTTAGACAAACGTTACAATTCTAAGCTTCACTGTACTGTTTATAGGTCAATGCAAATTATTTGTAAGTTCCCTATGTAACATATTTCTTTGGAATCCACTAGAAATAACTGATGAAATTACCGGTGAAAGTACATCAAGCTTCAGATATCCATTACGACGCAGTGCAAGAGTGAATAACAAGAGGTACGTGCAAAACGGCAATATAAGTGAGATCACAAAATAAAATAGATGCTTATTATCTTTCTTCCCCTTATTCTCAGGTCACTACAGAGTGCAAAGCCTTGTTACCGCTACGTCACTCATTTATATTATAATTACAAAAAGAAATTTGTAAAGGAAAACCTGAGAACAAGAATTACAAAATGCTGTTACGTGAACTTACAGAATACAGAGAGGGAGGGAAAAAATGATTGATGAGTTCCGTCACGCATAATTTCGCAAAAGCAAGCCGCGACGGCATCGTTCTGAAGTCTCTTCCGAATCACTAGTGACGTCAAATCGCGTTGACATATCAGTGGAAGAAACACAGAAGCTTTTTGAGAGACATCACATGCAACGTAATCGCTTCTTAACAACCAAACGAACACACTACTACATCTACTTCGTTCTTTCATCATCGATACCATCTCAACTGTGGCTCTGGTTGTTTCTCCAAACGCAAATGGTGATACGATAGAGAGATGAAAATTATTATTTTTAAATATTTATTTATTTTTTTTTAGCTTTACGTCATGATTGTGTCCTTTAGGTAAAAGGACGATGAGAAATAAATAATGATAATGAAATGAATGAAGGGACAACGTATTACATCTACATTCAGAATGGGATTTGAATCCGCAACAGATAAATCTTAAAATGACCGACCTAGGCCACTCGACCACGAAACCTGGCGAGGCTGAAATTATTTTGTGCTGCTAATACACTGTATTGTCCCATTATTAAAAGTTACCTTCAGCAAAATATAGGTTAATACAAGAGAATAGTAAAGCACATTTTCCCCTCGTACTTTCCTGGATGCAAGTGGCAGGTTGCAAGCTGGAAGGCAGGCCATTAGTTTCACGATAAAGATCAGTAGAACTGGATCATATATCGCCCTGGAAGTCAAATCACGAAAATGCCATGTGTTTCAACGAAATCTACCAAGTGTATTCAGATTTTTGTGGACTAAACAGAATACTTGGATACATAACGAATGGTGGAAGCGTATGGTGCTGAATTCATAAACTGCACTAACATCGGCATATGGTGCAATTTCTTTGAAAAGGATGCATCATTCCCATCGACTTGTAATTTTATACCAGCCACTAGCAAAAGTATACAGGAAGCAATTCGGAATGACCGACGGATCCATCTACAAGTACTTGCACAAAAATTCAATATTTCATACAGTACACAATATGATATTGTGGCTTACAAAATTCAATGTGCGGAGGGTGTCCAAGAATTAGACAGGGATACAAGAGATAAAGAATAATGTCGTTATTTGACCACCTGGTGTGTTGCCACAAGAACAGGACTTTCTGGAAGGTTTAGTTACGTGTCATGAAAGGGCTCGGACTTTTTGTGCTTCATCAAATCACAGAATCTGGTAGCAGTTGCTGAAACAATGTTTTCAAGTCAGCATACGACTTTTCGGGTTTCTAGCTTGATATTTATGTCGAAGTCGAAGTCAAATTTATACCTCTGAAGGGGGAAAGGACACCTACTTATTCAAGCTACTTTGTCCAAGTTGGTTTTTGAAATAAAGTGTGGAAATTAAAAAAAAAAAACTATGCAGAACAAGTCAAGCGAAAATCTTTTTTTTGAGTGACAATCCCGTCTTCTGATTGGCCGATGTCCTGGACAATCCATGGATAAAGTGGATCTAAATGCGAATCTCGGTTACTCAGGTGACTTCACGGTCAAGACACGGTTCCTTGATTAATATCACACAGGGAATCAAACATACATGAATATTTAAGATCGAGAAATGGACTTCATTAATCCACTATAAAATTCTGAAGTAATCTACAGAGCTGACATTTCCGCTGCTTCTGGATCGCCCGGACAGACATAGTCTGAGAAGTAAAGGTTCTCTCCCAAGAATCGGGGATCCGAAAACTGCGCATATATTTAGATAGAGGAGGGCCAGAGCTTCCCCTGAGGATATTCTTCCAGTTCAAATAGTATATGAGTAGAGTGTGTATGTGTGTCATCGTCTGCTATTTTGCTACACATGCAGTTCATGAGTCAATAATTTCTTCCAGCAAAATAAAAATTGTAAATTATTATTGGCAACAAAAGACACACTTCTTGCGCCACAAAAGTTCGTCTTTTCGATTTTCTCGAAAACTATACATGAGAATTTATTCTCTAGCTTATTTTGTTCAGCTTGATGTGATCGATTAATATACACCACCGCTCAAAAGTTTTCGAACACCCCGGATTTTTGTAAGCAACTACCGTGATCCTATTATTTTGGCACGAAAGTTTACCGCCCTGCATCAAAGGTACTACTACCTGAAGCATAGAATTTGACAACAGTTGAATCGAGGTCTGAGAGGTACTGCAGATAATATGTCGAATTATAATTCTTAAAAGTGAGGCCAGAAAAAGGATATTTCATATGGATATTAACTGTGCAAGACGAGCAACAGATTAGTTTGTTGAACGATATAGATACAGTGGGGAAATGCAGTGACAAAAAAATGAGAGAAAAATCAATTTCTAAATTTTGCAGTTCTCTATACCTTATAGATATGCTGGTTTTAAAAAAGCTGAAAACACCATTCTTTGAAAAATGCTTACGACTGTCAATATACATCTTCTCTGCTCAACTGTCGCTCAGTGAAAGAGCATTAGCTCGTCATTACTATTTCAACGAGCAAGAATGGAGCTGACGAAACCATCGTAAACACTTTCAAAGTATGGTATTTTTGGCATTTTAAAGTTAGCATATCAACAAGCTATAAAGAACTGCAAAATTTGGAAAACCACTTTTTCTTTCAAATTTTTGTCACTGTATTTATCCTCTATGTCTACACCTTCCAAACAAAACTAATATTTTACCTCACCTTTCAAACTTTCGTTTATACTATGCAATATTTATATCAAACTGTATTTTTTTGGTTTCAATTTTAAGAATTATAATTTGACATATCGTCTGCAGTACCTCAATTCAAATTTGATGCTATAGGCAGAAATACGTCTGATGAAAGCAGGAAAGTTCTCTTGCCAAAATAATAGGATCACAGTAGATACTTACAAAAATTCGGGGTGTTCGAAAACTTTTGAGCGGTAGTGTATGTCTTACATTTTAACAATATTTTGTTTACACAGAAATTAAAATTTAAGAGTTAATGATACTTTTAGGTTATACCTCATTAACCACACTATGTAATGTCGTTTTGCTAATGCCATAATGAGAAGTTTAATGAGGGTATATTTCAGTACCACTTTAACCTCAATAAGAGGTGTGGCTCTTCTACAGTATCAATTTTTAGGTTTACGAACAGAATTAATTGCTTTTGTCTGCATTTTCTCGATAATTATGAGCTTTTACATTAATATATATTTTGTTCAGCTCCATGCTATATATCGGTTGGTATATGTCTCTCTTTGAACAAATTTTTTCCGTTAAACACTAATAATATCGTAGAGTTATTGTTTATTTGGAGTATCTTATATGCCTTATTTAGGATCTCAATGTGTTATAATTCTGAAGGATGATATACTAGTCCTTCATACATCCTTCCAAAGAAAGAGGAAGAAGGTACGAAAGATCTTCCATTTGTCAAATGTGTGTAAGGAATCTGGAAGTCACTAACACTTCTCACCAGAGTATATACACGTATTTATTAAAACTAAAATATGGTGTGACAGTTTCGACAACTTAACGTTATCTTCATCAGACACGAGTTAGTGTCTGATAAAAATAACTCGAACACTTAAGTTATCGAAACCGTCACACTGTATTTTAGTTTTAACAAATAAGTATATACTCTGTATATAAGTGTTAATTATTCCATGAATAAGGAGTAAATACAATCAACTTCAAAGAAGCCGAATTTCAGGACCCACTGTGAGCTGCTCACCTTGCACAATCCTGGCCTAAGAGGGGTGAGACTAATAAAATAAGGAACTTTATTCCTCCTGTGTGTTCTCATTTTTTTTTTTTCATAAAATGGCGGGGAAAAAACAGAATAGATAGGTTTTCAGTCTGACAGTTTAAGTTTACAGAAAATGCGTACCCTTACACATTACGATTAAGTCAAGACCTTGGGAATAAAACAAAAACACGAGTCACGAAATATACATTAATAAAATGAAATTGTACAAACACGGTTATCAATCTTCTAGATCTTTGGAAAAAATGGCAACAACTACCTGTTACGAAAGAAATTTCACTTCTTCCAATTTTTTAATAAGTTAATATTTCCAGATATACATAGTAATGAAAAGAAAAAAAATGCATTCTCATATATAATACAACAGTGAAGTCACGCTTCATTAAATAAACTTTTCTGCAATGACCTGATCCGAATACGTGCTAGGCGGGCCGGGGCGTGACATTACGAAGTGGGTGATGGAATCGGGGTCACATCAACTCTGCAAGACTCGCTCCAATTGCCATAAGCTAGGTCACACCTTCCTCTTTTCATCTCTGCATATTCGATGCTGCTGCTGTGCCTGCTACCACACATCCCATAAGATCTCTCTCTCACACACATACATACACATATATATAGACTCAAACATACACAAACATCATTACGCACTACTACAATCATTTGCACTACACTTTATGTCAACGCAATCTCTTGTGGTCCTCCCCGCCGCCTCTTCTACTTTTAGACTTGTTAACTGTGCGTTTTATCTGTGTCAAGAGGCCTCGCGAGATTTGTTTCAAAAGAAAAACTTCTATCGTTCCTAATCATTACAAGGCCAAACTCAATCGAAAACTATGCAAGTGGAAGGAGAAAAACGCGGTTAATAAGGTTGACCACATCGACAAAGGATCGAAATCAGGAAAAGAAAATGTTGAAAGGATGTAAATGTAACAAATGCCTACTTTTATTTTATTTATTTTTTTTTTCTCTCAAATTAACTGAACAAAAACATACAGAGAAGCCTTATTTTGTTACGTGCAGAGAGGAGTTCATCTTTACATTCTCAAGCAATGAAGTTCCATTCCCATGGACGCTGTTTCAGAATATGATTTCCCCTTTTGTGACACTTATTGAAAACACGTGTCCAACTTCCAGGTTTCGTATCTAACACTTCGGTGGAAATTTGTCACGTTTGCTTTTTAATACACTAATCTTAAATTTTCTATCTCATTTGTTTCTATTCTACGATGTACAGTCACTTCCGCTTGTTCGTATTTCCGCATGTTAACTTATAAATTGTAGCTAAGGAAAGCTTTTACTAACCAACTTAGTTCAGTGATATGTGGCCATCAGGACCTAAACGCAGTTATTTTTGTCTTTCCAGAAGCTTTGCACTTTCTTGTTCGCCGCCTCTTAAGTGCGTACCCCCCTCAAATAGACAAAAAAAAAAAAAAAAACTGCTGGGCCAACAAAGAAAATTCTGTGAACTTGTTGCGAACCAAACTAGGAACCACATGCATCAACGCCAGAAGTACCAAGAAGAAAGAAAAAGTAAATATAAAATTCAAGTGAAATGTGTATTATACATGATAGCTGAGAGTTTCAAAAGGTATACATTACATAAACAATACACTATACATTTTAATAAGAAATGACAATACAAACAGTTCATATGGATGTATTGTTATGAAATATTCTTCATAGTCGTCAATTATTCTTTAAGAAAAATAAACGCATGCAAACTCTCATCATCTTAGAATATTCTTTTTGGGAATGTAACCAGTAATACAAATATAAAATTAAGCGAATCTTAATTAATACCATTTTAGAAACATAAGTATACTGTTATAGGCTCAAAAAGGATGGGCACGAGCGAGTGCGAGCGACTTTTCTATGAAACTCGACTCGGCTCGAAACAGACAATTTTAGCTCGACTCGAGAACTCGGTTCCAAAAATTTTCTCCAACTCGACTCGAATTCGGATCGAGTTTCCAGTCAAGTCGAACCAAAACAAGAAAAATCGAGTTAAATCCTGTGCGTAGTTTCAACTATTCTCATCAAGTAAGAAACATAGACAATATAATTATCAATGATACTACTACTTTATTATTATTATTATTATTATTATTATTATTATTATTATTTTATACCACCACCGTGTATAACCATGAAAGATAAGCAGTTTATATCTGAATACTAAAAACTAGTTGAATGCCAATCTTCGTCGTCGAGAAGTTTTCAGGAGACAAGGACATCGTTCACGAGGTTCTGGGTTCGAGTTCCGAAAAAGCAAGTATTCAGGCTTAAGCCAAAAATTGTTACAAGTTATAAAGCGCCGGCCAAACATATTCGAAACTGCTCAGTTTGGGTTAGGGTTGCAACGGCTCGAGCGGCTCTGCTTACAGCTCATTCACTATCGAGTCGAACCGAGAAGTGAGCCGAGTCAATAGCTCACCCAACCGAGCCAGCTCGAGCCGATGGGTCACCCGACCCGAACCGATCGACTCGTTCCAACTGAGCTAGCTCGATCCGATAGCTCACCTGAGACGAGTCGGTGGCTCATGTCAAACGAGCTGCCTCAAGCTATCGGGTCAATTGAATCGACCCGATGGCTCATCCCAACCGAGCCGGCTCGAACTGTTTGCTCAGTTGAGCCGAGCCGAGTTGGTTGACACTACCCGGGTTGGGCTTCTCCTTGGCCTCAAAAATTCGACCATGCAGGTCTCAGCCTTGATGTTAAGAACTACAGTATAGACTTCTATTGGTGCTCAAGACATCTGAGACTGTCTCGTTATAAAAATATATTGTCGTCTCGTTATCGAGACGAGACAGGATGCGAGTAGTGGCACCTGTCGTGAGCAGCACTAAAAGTATTCCACATTACTACATATATATGTCTCATGGCTTTCGCCTTCCTTTCTAATCAGATCATGATTTCAAAAAGAGCTAAAACGAACTGAACGAGCGAGCAATTTATCAAACTCGACTCGACTCGAAACTCGACCTGAAAACAGTGATTCGGCTCGGAACTCAACTCGAGAAAATTACCTTTGACTCGACTTGTAACTCGACTGGAATTCAAGTTGAGTTTCGAGGTATAGCTCAACTCATGCCCATCCCTACTCAAAACACAACAAAGATACTACTTTGGACAGAACGTTTACTTTGGAAAACCCAAGAGTAGAGTAGTCCGTAGAACATTCTACACAATAAAAGTGGTCCTTTCCTTTTTTTTCGTACGCGCCTTTGGCGTGGAAGACTCGGGTTCGATTTCCGACGGGAGCACATGTTCGGATTCCACGTTAATCAGTAGGTCCCGTCTCATATAGCCTCGCTGCTGAAAGGGACATTAAAATCAATTCAATTTCTTTTATCTCATAAAATAAACAAATAAAAATAAATGAGAAGTGCTACGAGGAACTGAATAATCGTCGGGCTGATAGACTTGACACATGTTAAGAGCTCCTAAGGCGTTATGAAGAGGGAGGTGAGGATTTTATAGCTTATATTGTCACCGGGCACATAAGTTAAGTGCACCATTTTCAACCGGAGACGAAACGTGCAAGCAAGTGTGAGTAACATGATAAGATAAAGTTTATTCAAAATCAAATGTCCCATGGATCCTCTTTCAATCTCTCGCGGATTTCTGGGAAACAAGGACCACGGATTGGGAAACACTGCTAAAAGGTATACCCATAAGGATAGTTCAACATAAAAAAAAAAAAAGTTTATTACTTGACAAGGGTTACTCAAATTCATTATGTACATACTGTTTATTTGCGAATTTTCAGCCTGATTGTTTAATATTTATAGGTCATTGGTTGCTCAATTTTAAACCGTTTAGATATTATGTTACACCACAGTTTAATTGGTACAAAAATATTCGCCCAAAAACTGCTTACATAATGTGGAAATTATATTTCTAGATTTTGTCTCAAGTCAATGCTATTTTTTAATGGCATAACCTTATGAAACATCAGTGTGTGTTTTTTTTTTTTTTAATTTTAAAAAATAAAATAGAAGTTTAAAAAATAATAAGCTAGAAGCCGGTGAGAGACCTTTGAAGTCTGAATGCATTAAGTGGTCCGGAATCCACCTTAAACTGCACGTTCACGTCTAATATACCATCGGTGATAAAGCTACACTAACAATGTTATTACAATCCAAGACAAGATACGTTTATAATTCAATTACAACAACAAAAAAGTCACACTTGTAACAATAATACTAATAATGTCTTAGTACAATCATTTTTACCAAAATGCGAAAGAAAATAAGATTCAACTAAATTTTCATTCACATTTTCACAAAAAAAATGAGCGAAGTTAGAAATCAATTTGTTTGATACCGAAAATCGGAAAATATGCTTTTTTCCTTCAAATTTTCGCACAAATGATATAAACAGGTAAACTGGCCGATTAGATCTACCACTTCCGGCTTGGGATGGAATCTATTGTTGGGACGCTGAATCCTTACCACAAGGTCATTTCTCGCTATTTTTGCTCTAAGAAGATGTAATGTTGGAACCAGATATAGTACATCTTCCATCTCCGATTTCAATATAGGGCTAAAATTGGAGATGGAACGTATTTGTGATACTGAATCTATATCAAAAAAACATTTCTCGCTATCTCTAAGTTTTCAGATACCTGTCCGCAAATAGACAAACAAACACACAAGTAAAATCGTTCTATAACACTCCTCATACTTACCCATAACAGAGCTTTGAAGTCTAACTTCCATATGACCTACCACTCCTTAAAGTTTCTTTTCTGAATTTAGGTTGGCTGACGTAATTTTAATGTAACGTTCAGCACCCACGCTACACGAGACGTGGATCTGCAGCTTAACATGGGCCCGAATCACATGAACTTTCATTGTGAATCGAACCCGGATCTCCCGCGCTGAGGACGTGTACAATAGCCATGTATGTAGCCATAAGGGAGTTCTTTCTGAATTTAGAATTACTCCTTATACGAGACTATAAAAAAAAAAAACTTTAAAAAAATTAAAATTACCCTTATAAAAATTAAAATAATTTATCACACCTCTTACGATTTTTTAAAATTAGACCCTACTATTAGAAAACCTCCAGCTACCTCTAATACAACCAGTTATACTAAGATTTGCATCTGAAGACCATCGTTCATGACAAATTCAATGATTGAACTGATCATAAAATCACACTTACACAAAAACTATTTTCTTAGCACCAGATGCATACGGTGGTGACCTCATAGATGGTGTACATGCCTCATTACAATTTTAAATGTCCAATCAGCAGAAGTTAAAACGCCCATACTCCGAAAGAATTCTTAGTGCCACGTGAATATTTAACATAAGGGAGATGGTGACACATGGTGACAAGCGAGCGGAAAACGATCGTTGGAAAGAAGATAAAAGGTAAGCAACGTTATGTACGATTCTGTCACGTGTTCCAACAAAAAATTGGAGAACGTGAGTTTCTTTCCAGATACTTTAGACTGAGTTGATTTTATGACTTCCTAGGAATTGCAGAAATACGCTTAACTTATTTTCCAATAGAATATGTAAACACACACGTACACATGAACACAGAAAGGAAGAAAAAACGAAAAGGATTGAGAAAAACTGTGTACAAGGAGTATTAAAATTATAACGAGATTCCTCCTATAGATGATAAATCGATCGAGATTATTTAATGTGTGTTTGTTTCCCCAAGATTGAAGAAGACCACCATGAAAATACGTACACGAAATTACGGAAGTCTACAAAGACAATGCTTTCTCGTGCGTACAGTCCGCAGAAAAAAAAAAACTGAAACATGAGCAAGTAAGTTTAATGTGAAACTACGCCTAACAGCGCAGGGAATCAAGATAACGTCTAAGTGGCACGAATCACGCCAGGAGAAACCTCGGCGTCCTCCCCTGCACATTTATTTCGGAACAAAAGACTTCGTCGTTTCACAATAAACTTACATGCTCATGTTGCAGGTTTTTTGCTGCGGACTGTACAAGAAATTTTGTGCGGGACGCGACAGTGTGAAAGATGTGTCACGAACTGGATATCCGACCACACAGCCACAGCAATATCATCGATGTCATGCAAAGAGAGGACAGAAAAATCACAATCCAAAAAATTGCAACCTTAATGGATCTTTCTGTGAGGTCTATTGAAGATATTGTTAAAAACCGTTAGGGGTACACAAAGATTTCAGCAAAGCTAATTCCGTGTGTGATTAGTAATGACAAGAACATGAGGGTCCAGATCTGTCGTGAGTGAAAATGGTATATAAAAGGCGAATCAGATTTCCTAGGAGTCATTATGAGAACTGTTTTCATGATTATTTTGATCCAAAATCGAAGCAATGAAGTACACTATGGAAACAACTACAGTCTGAACCCAGAGAAAGCACAAATTCAAAAAAGAGTGGGAAATGGCATGTATTTGGTCTTCTTCGATAAGCAAGGAATTCTGCATGACCATGTTGCACCACCGGGAAGTCCAGCACTAGTACGAAGAAAAATTCCAGCAAAGCATCATAATGTATGCACACAGTGAGTATATTATGCACCAGGACAATGCTCTGGCACACCGTGCTGCTGTTACTCAAGGTGCTATCAAAAAACTGGGGTTAGAACAATGGCCCACTCACCCATCTCGCCTATGTGACTATCTTTTTCTAAACAGCTTTGCGAGCGCGTACTTCACTCCTATAGCGACCTTACCAAGTCTGTAATGGGTACTATCTCAACAATCTTTTAAAAGATGGCATCCACGCAATATTTCAAAAGTGAATAGGCAAATGGGACAACTGCTTATCTCCTATGATACAGCCACTTTTGTTATTTTTCAATGCTGCTAACAGAACCACTTAATTCATGAAGTCTGTAATACATTAACAACTTTATAGGGTTCTTTACTAAACACCGAAATAAAATTTTACTTCAAATCCCATACTATGTTCACTAACATCTTGTTATCACTGCATCCTTCCCGTCCTTGATTGCAACGGTTGTAGAAGGTTTATCTTATGTTAGTGAAGGTTATACATATGCATATTAGAAAATTTGTTGTGTCAATAAAAGACTATGTAACTAAAGACAGTAAATATTGTATGTTTTTGATTTTTTTTTTTTTTTTTTGTTCGTGGGGAATGCGATTCTTCAGTTTCCTTTTTAATTATTCCATTAATTATTTACTATCTTTTTCATTCATTTTACATACATAAATTATTAGAGATCAAAACAGAAGACCCGTCATAAAACCTTACTAAAACGTATCCTGAAATAAAATACTTGAATACCTGTTTCATCTTTACTCACTTCATCCCTTAAGAACTCATTAACATTGTATTTTGTTTCAACTCGAATATAAACTCATTATGGTTTCTCTGATAGCAAAGGTCTCACAATTGCTCGTTTGTATTACTTACCATCTGTCTTACACTAGAAGTGTCAAACTAAAGATTTCATTTTCCTGCCTCAGCTTAACTGATACTCGTAGATTACGTTTACGCACAAAGTTCTAAAGGGATTCTCGGCAGTCTTAAGTCCAGGAAGTCTGATTCCCATATGTGTGATTGCAAGTTCAAACTAATGTTAAAACTAATAGGTTACCGAACAACTATTCTTTTGTTTGAAGAAATTAAGTGAATTGTTTTTCGACTCATAACAGCAATCCTTCATATCCTCCAAATTAATAATACATAACCAGAAAACAACCTTACTTATTACAAACCCTAGAGAGAAAATACAGATAATTCTATGTCAAATTGTTTTTCAACAGAACAATATTCGTATCTTTAGTAAACATTGGTAATTCAATGGCGTTATAATACAAACACTGAAAAATTTTTGAACCCGGTGGTACATCAGGACACAAATTACATATCTCATTCGTCCTATTTTTCACGCATTATAAAATAACCTTCGATACAACTTTGAGGTTCTTTGCTAAAGCTCACTTCCACTATTGGCAATTTTAATAAACAAAGCTACAGTACAATGAAGAACAAAGTAAGAATGAAAAACGCTACTAAATGAACTAATAATTGTTTTTAAAATGGGTGCACAACACCTATGACGTCATAAACTGAACACCCAAATTTCTGCTCTATCAGAAGAAAAGGTTTGGAAAGAGTTCTTAGTTTATTTAATAACAATCTGTAGCTACCTGGCTCACTTTTTAAATTTATTTATTTATTTTAATATTCTTCTTGCCTTTAAGTTATTAACTAAAATTGAAGAAGTCGGGATCAGATTAGCGAAGAGCCTTAACCTAGAAGTGAAATTTATACAACACAGAATACATTTTATAGTTTAGGTCTAATTCCGAGAGTTATTTTCGTCTTTTATATTCATTTTCAAACGACTTTCGATAAAGGAAGAAAAGCAGAAAACACATCTTGACAAAAAAGAAACTTTTTCAAATATAGTCTGCATAGCATAGACTACGACATAATCTACAGGGTGGCGCACAAAATGATCCGCCATTTTTTTTTTTTTTTTTAATCGTTTCAGGGGAACAAGAAATCGCAATGTACACTTTTACAGCAGTAGCAGTACAGTTTGGAGAAACAGCTGAAGAAGAAATTGATACCTAACCCACCCTGCCGCCGCTAGAAGGCTAGTTTTCAAGATGGCTGACAAGAGGAAACTGACCACAGAGCAGCGCTCAGCAATCGTGCTTTTGTTCCATAAATCAAAAAGTGTTATAGTTCCTCAAAGACGGTTTCGAGAGAGGTTTAATACCCGATGGGCTCCCTCCAACAAAACCATCCACAGACTGTATGAAAACTTTCAGAGGGAAGGAACAATATTGGAGCAGAAGCGTCCTCGACAGAAGCCTGTGTATTAGCCTCAGAATATTGAAGCTGTTAGAGCTGCAATGCAGAGGAGTCCCGGGAAGTCGACAAGAAAGGGAGTAGTGCAACTTGGCATATCAAGACGTTCGGTTCAACGAATTCTGAGGAGTGACCTCCATTTTTATCCATACAAGATGACCGTTGTGCAACGACTCACAAATGATCACAAGCAGCAGAGATTAGTGTTCGCTCAATGGGCAGAGGGTAAGCAACGAATCCTTCACAACGTTTGGTTTTCTGACGAGGCGCATTTCCATTTGGACGGAGTGGTCAACAAACAAAATGTGCGTTTTTGGGCCAATGAAAATCCACGGTTGATTCATGAAAAACAACAACACGCTCCCAGGATTATAGTGTGGGTTGCAATTTCCAGCCATGGACTGATTGGGCTATTCTTCTTCGAAGAAACAGTAAATAGTGAGCGGTACTTGACTATGCTCCGGAATAGCTTTGTCCCGCAGTTGCTTGCTACTTACTGCTTTACCCATCAACACGCAGTGGTTCATGCAAGATGGAACCAAACCGCACACTGCGAATGTTGTCTTGGATTTCCTACACGAAATTTTTCACATGCGCGTTATTTTTGATCGGTATCATGTTGGACAATCTTGGCCACCTCATAGTCCTGATCTTAACCCATGCGATTACTTTCTGTAGGGGTATTTGAAGGAAACGATTTTTCTGAAACATCCCAACAATTTGGTAGAGCTCAGACGACTTCTTGTTCAGGCTTGCAGTGAAATTGATGAAAACATGTGTCGTCGAGTAGTGAATAACCTCAGTGTTCGATTAAATGAAGTTCAGATCAACAATCGCGGCCACATTGAACATGTTTTGAATTAGAACATTTCTCCCTCCAAAGTACACCTTGTGACGTGCATTTCTTTCTGTTCTGATTGTGAATAAAGTTTTTATTTAAAAAGAAAATGGTGGATCATTTCGTGCGCCACCCTGTAGTATAGAAATGAGCACACGTGCTCTTTTATAGTCCATTAACCCTATTTGTACGATATTATCACATTTATCTTGCACGCAACGACAACTTTCCTACTGAAAATTCATATAGCTACTGTTCTTTTCAGTACAGCATGCCACTGTATTCAGTGCGTCTCGTGTGCGTTCGACTCTGAATTCAATGTCATTTGTTCCAAAAGCCATCCACAAATAAATTGGAAATCAAATTTTTTAAAATGCTTACATTATAGTACTAAGAAACTCAAAAAAATATACGTAAATACAATAAATGAAGTCAATTGTTGATATGATCACGTACACACACTATCATAGGCAATTCACTAACTCTATGAACTCTGATGTATTACTAGCGCCATCATAAAGCTTTGACTAACACATGGTTACTAGAAGTGTATTCAGAATCTCTGATTAGCACGTACCAGTTGATTAAGTTAATCACATATGTCTAATTAATTTAGAGTAGAGGGTACCTTGCTTTAGCCACAATAAACTTAGGCACTTAATTACCTGTCTTTCTTTCTTTCTTTCCTTTCACCTCATCGGGTGAGTTAACTATGAAGCAGCTATTAAGCCGAGTCTTCTACAATAGCAGAACTGTTTATTAAAGTGATCAGTGGGAGATGAATAGAAAATTTTCAGTTTTCTGAGAGATCGATAAATTATTTTCCCTTACAATTACAACATAATCCTTCTATCAGGGCTAGATTAACTCATCTGGAGGTCTGGGGCTAGAAAAAACATGTGGCCCCTGCTGACTTTACCTAATACATTTCTGTGGAAGTACAGTAAGAAAGTTAAGGAAATGTGTTTCAAGTTTTTGGTCATATTTTATTTTATAATGATGACTGTACCTTCATGATTCTGTTTAGATAGCCAGTTAAGATTTTGATCAGAGTGGAGGCCTGGGGCTATAGTCACCCCTAAACCCCTCCCTTAATCCGGCCCTACCTTCTGTTGTCGTTAATATTAATTGACTTCTCCTTATCCCCCCGTAAATACAAGGATCACAAATGAATACGTTAATTATAATTCGTTTTCGGAACTAGTTATAAGTTTTGAAGGAATGGAGTTAAATTCAGAAGCCAGTCTACAGAACAAAGAACGCTGAATAATTGATAATCGAGGCGTGTTGAAATGAAGTAATTCACTATTTCAAGTTCTTCTTGCAGGTACCCGAATATTAAATTTAGAGATTAGTTCTTCACTTCTAAGTTTCCCATTTAGAATTCTATGAAGAAACATCATATCAAGTAGCATGCGACGAGATGAAGGTGTACGGATGCCAAGAACAATCAACATTCAGGTTTACTTAAACAGCGTACAGAAGGTATTCTTTTCCTGACAATGGCAAGAAAGAAATTTAGAACTGAGTCAATGCGAGAGAGATTTGATACGCCAGCCATACTCCAAATGGTGGAACAGTACTCTATTTCGGTTGAAATAAACGTTTTATAGAATTTACTTAAGGCTGTAATATCGCTAATCTCTGTAAACCTGTACAGGAGACCTAATAATCGCATAGCACTCTTGGTCATGGCAGCAATGTGATGTGATGATGAAATGTATAATAGGTAGGATATGATGCTTTAGTTTTTTTTTTTTTTTTTTTTTTAATTTCAACACTTCCAGTGTCCCCGTAAAAATGTAATAAAGAAATAATAGCCATGTTTTATATATATATATATATATATATATATATATATATATATATATATATTGAGTTAGAACTGGACAATCTACATAAAATTTGCAATCGATCATGAAAACGTCATCTTTCTAGAGCCTGTAGTTTCCGAGATCTCACTGTCGAAAGGATTTGCCACAAACATATTGACGTCCACAAACGTATGGCTTAAAAAAAATCTTCAAAGATGGCAGCAAAATTCATTTGCTTTTATTTTGGAGAAGGTTTATTAAAATGCAAAGGATTTGAACAATAATTTAAAAGGATAAACTTTATGGAAAAGATCTCTTTAAGTAATTTATTTAAAGTACACATACTTTAAAATATTTGTCTTTGTTATAAACGTGAAATCACAAATAACCGTAAATCAAAGGTTTGAAATCAATAGTTATAGGTTGGAGCTCAGGCGCTTTTGTTGCTATTGTAGCATTTTAATAGATAGATGAATAACGAAACAAAAGAATATTTTGCCATAATAAGAAAATATACACAATTTAACTCCAATTTTTCAGACTAATGAGCAGTGATGAAAATTTTTCGGAAAATTTTCCGATTTAAAAAAACATACTCCACTTATTCCTACATCGTTGTTTAGTCGTGATGTGAGGTGGAAAATTTTCTTCTGTATTTTTCCGGAAAATTTTCTGTTCTTAACAAATATCAGTGATCAAGTAACAATTCCTCAGTATTCATAAAATTGAGTGAATTCATATATAGAAATGTTAAAAATTGAAAGATCGTTTAAAGAATCTGAAAATTTTCATGGTTCAGACAATTTTCAGTACTGTGTAGGAACAAGTGAAACAAGTTTTCATGAATCGAAAAATTGTCTATCCTGTACAGACGAAAATTTTCCGGAAAATTTTGAAACGGAAAATTTTCCGACTCAAAAACATACTCCACTTATTCCTACATCGTTGTTTAGTCGTGATGTGAGGTGGAAAATTTTCTTCTATATTTTTCCGGAAAATTTTCCGTTCTTAACAAATAGTAATCAAGTAACAGTTCCTCAGTATTCATAAAATTGATTGAAATTATGTATAGAAATGTTAGAAAGCGAAAGATCGTTTAAAGAATCTGAAAATTTTCATGGTTCAGACAATTTTCAGTACCATGTAGGAACAAGTGAAACAATTTTTCATGAATCGAAATATTTTCTGTCTTGTATGGAAAAATTGAAGAACTTTTTATGAGTCGGAAAATTTTCATCATGTTGAAGCAAAAAGTAAAACAACTTTTTATGAATCGGAAAGTTTTATTGCTCTGTAGAAGCAAATGAAAGGAATTTTTATGAATCGGAAAATTTTCATCACAATGTAGAAACAAATGAAAAAACTTTTCATAATCCGGACAATTTTGGATATTATGTATAGTGATGTTTGGTGGAAAATTTTCCACTATATTTAACAGCAACAAATTTTAATTTTCCAATTAGCTTTCGGAAACCAGAAAATTTTCTAATATTTCAAGTTGGGAAGTAAAAATATACTCTCTCTGTCTGTCTGTCTCTCTCTCTCTCTCTCTCTCTCTCTCTGTGTGTGTGTGTGTGTGTGTGTGTGTGTGTGTGTGTGTGTGTGTGTGTGTGTGTGTGTGTGTGTGTGTGTGTGTGTGTGTGTGTGTGTGTGTGTGTGTGTGTGTGTGTGTGTGTGTGTGTGTGTGTGTGTGTGTGTGTGTGTGTGTGTGTGTGTGTGTGTGTGTGTGTGTGTGTGTGTGTGTGTGTGTGTGTGTGTGTGTGTGTGTGTGTGTGTGTGTGTGTGTGTGTGTGTGTGTGTGTGTGTGTGTGTGTGTGTGTGTGTGTGTGTGTGTGTGTGTGTGTGTGTGTGTGTGTGTGTGTGTGTGTGTGTGTGTGTGTGTGTGTGTGTGTGTGTGTGTGTGTGTGTGTGTGTGTGTGTGTGTGTGTGTGTAAAGTGCAGGGAACATGCTTTTAGAACGTAGCGCTAATTGTGCTGCTTTTTATGTTTCTTTTATTATTTTATTGGAAGAACAAGTACACAAATCAGCTTCCTTATTAGTTATATTTCACTTTCTCTTCTGAATGAATATATGAATAAATAAATAAATGTTTATTTCCAGAAAATGGTCAATATTTGCTTTCATGTGTTACTTAAACTCGAATTTTGGGTAGTCAAAAATTTACAGTAGGCACTTTATATTATTTCTACTTATTTATAAATGTTGCAGTATGTAAATCTATAAAAGTAGTAAAGCTATGAGAAAACCGTCTTATGCGTATTAAACTGACGAAATCTAATATTGTAAGATCAAATGTGGACTCTGAGGGAAGAACGCATTGAAGTTTTTGAAACATTCTTGAAATGAAGAATCGTTAGATTTTCACTTCATGAAACTTTTTAAGACAATATTTATTACCAATAAATTTTACGGCTAAACAACGATATGAGAATAAGTGGAGTATGTTTTTTTATGAATCGGAAATATGCATGACTTTTAATAGATTGAAATTTTAAATAATAGAATGGGATATTTGTACTCTATGAACTCAAGGTGTGCTCTCTGCACTTTGCACACACACACACACACAGAGAGAGAGAGAGAGAGAGAGAGGAGTTGAATTGAGTTGATTTTGAGTTTAACGTCCCTTTCAGCAGCGAGACTATATAAGACGGGACCAACTGATTAACGTGGAATCCGAACTACATGAGCTTCCGCTGGGAATCGAAGCTAGGTCTTCCATGCCAAACGTGCGTATTGCTAAGCGCTTAGCAACGAAGGAGCTCACAGATGAAGAGAGAGAGAGAGAAACACTGTGTAAAATTTTACTTCCCAAGTTGAAATATTAGAAAATTTTCCGGTTCCCGAAAGCTAATTGGAAAATTATAATTTGTTGCTGACTAACTTTCCTCTACAGAAATTCAATTTTGTAGCTGAATGAGCAGTTAAATATAGTGGAAAATTTTCCACCTAACATCACTATACATAATATCCAAAATTGTCTGGATTATGAAAAGTTTTCATTTGTTTCTACATCGTGATGAAAATTTTCCGATTCATAAAAATTTCTTTCATTTGCTTCTACAGAGCAATAAAACTTTCCGATTCACAAAAAGTTGTTTTACTTTTTTCTCCAAAATGATGAAAATTTTCCGACTCACAAAAAGTTCTTCAATTTTTCCATACAAGACAGAAAATATTTCGATTCATGAAAAATTGTTTCACTTGTTCCTAAATAGTACTGAAAATTGTCTGAACCATGAAAATTTTCAGATTTTTTAAACGATCTTTCACTTTTTAACATTTCTGTACATGAATTCAACCAATTTTATGATTGCTGAGGAATTGTTAGTTGATTACTGATAGTTTTTTAGAACGGAAAATTTTCCGGAAAAATATAGCGGAAAATTTTCCGGAAAATTTTCTGAAATGGAAAATTTTCCGCTGAAAATTTTCCACCTCACATCACTACTAATGAGTTACGGAATTTAATCGTGGCTAATAGGGTTAGCGTACTCGCCTTCGGCGCGAGATTCCCGGTGGGAGCTCATTTCGTTCGGAATCCACGTTAGCACATTCCAGACGAGCGGCAAACTACCCCAATCGTGGAACTAACGCTCAATGAGATGAACAATGGGCCAGCCTTCCCTTTTCTTTACATTTTTTATAGCAAACTTTGTAGTTTTAGGAAATACCTTAAAAATAAAAACAACGTATGTAAGTCTTTTCAACGGATTTTGGAAAATCACCAAAATACCTCTGGCTGCTGGCAAAATCAGTTCGTCCGTAAAATTCGTCTCATATAGTCTTGACGCTGACAGGGAAGATAAATTTCAATCCAACTACTCAACTAATAATGAGTTCTGGACGCAATCCGGATAATTGGAGCGTTTATTTTAAAAAGGTTATGCTGTGAAATAAAACTCCTTACAGTCGCTTCGTTAAAACACAAAAAGTACGGCTAATATTCAACACTTGTATTTCACTTGAAAGTTCAGTTACATTTACTAAAATACAAATTAATTCATCGCATTTTCTTATAATATGAGAACAAAGAAACACACTATTACCTGAAATTGGTAATATACTGACTTACTATTATCCCAATATAGACTTCGAAAATTCTAATAAAGTATTTTTTTTTTTATCGTTAGTTTAATTATCGATTACAAAGAAATTATATTTTCATGAACGAATCCACACAGTTCGCATTTCCATTTACTTATTTCTTTATATAGATCTGGGCATTTGGTGACCCAGATATCTGGAGTTCGGATAGTTGAAGTTCTATTGTAATTAAAATATTTCCTTCTGAAAGCAAAATGTTGCCATTAAGTTTTATATTTGAAAGGTTCTCTACTTGCATGTGCTCTGCTTGACACAATCTTCAATTTCACGTTATAGTTATGATTTACAATTATACCTACCGCTCATGTCGCATACTGTCCATGATAGAATTCATGGAATTAGTATGATAACGAAGAAGGAACAGAAAGACTCCTTCTCCCACATCCACTAAACAGAGGGAGGTATAAAGAAAAGAGAGCATGCACAAGATGCTATCTACAAGATCTTATGATTAAGGTCAAATCTGAAATGTGAATATTCTGCGTACACTGGAGGAGACGGTAAAGTAATTTATTCTTATTTCATTACATAAAATATCTAAATCTCTTGCTACTAAGCATTATTTCAACTAGCACTATCAAAATCGTTAAGATGAAAAAATGCATTTTATGTGTGGGAAGCTGTCCGCATGTAGGATTCCTGGTTCGCTTCCAGTGTTGATTCATACCTATCTGAAGTTAGTAAGTATATATCGAATTGCAGCCAAGAGAGGCTGATACATCAGGCCTTACTTGTTATGCAAATGTCCTAACCATCCAAGCATAAAACGCGTGAGGGGATCCTTAAGACGGTTTCTTTTTGTACTTTTGAAGCAAAAATATATGAGATTATCTACACTCGTCATTGTTAGATGCTAAAAACTATCGGATAAACCCTTTTTTAAAATATGTAAGAATAAGCATTTAAAAAAACAAGAAAAGAATATGGCTCGATACTCAAACGAGAAAGAAAAAAGGCAATCTAATCAAGATGGTTAAGAAACGTGACATGAACAGCATATAAACCTAATTTCCAATTCCATAATAAACAATAAAACTTAACCCGAAAATAGCCTTTCTTGTGAGCCGAGAGAGAGAAAGCGAAGTAAAGACAACTCCTTGCCAAATCACCACTTTCCAAACAAAATAGAATTCATATCATTCAAAAGATGATAACTTTCAACGTTTGGTGATTTTACTAAGCAGTAAAACAAGTTTTTAGATATTCATAGTAGTCAGATTCTTTATCGAGGCCTGGCTTCTCGACATCTATAGGAAATTAGAATGACGTATTAACTGACCATGAACGTCAGCAAAAATGGCCAGTGAAAATGAATACTTCTTTAACAATAACAATAAGAATAAAATAATTTTATTGTACGTGATTGTTTGTCATCTGCTTTTCGCGAGCCACCATATTTTGTACATTGATACATCATCACCAAATTTAATCGCGTTCGATGTCATTTCCTTGATTTTCTTGTGGGTAAGAAGCAAATGTATGCAGGTTTCTGAATGTTTCTAAGAAAGTCTTGCCTGTATACAACCAACAATATATTATATAATACTAAAATAAAGTCGTAGTTACTCAGTTCTTGTATGTATGGTATCTTAAATTAATTCCAGCACTCCATCCTCCCTCCAGCTTTCCATGCAAATACCTTTTAGATTTGTGCTACAGTTAAGAGAAAGAAGCTGATCACCCAGTCTCTTCTACTGGATTACTGATTCACCTATCTCCCTGGTAAACGAGCTACAATCTTTTTTTGGAAACGACGCTCAGAATTAAAATTAAAGTATAACGATATTTATTATGAAAATTATATATTTGTTACTAAACGTTGCACAGACAAATAGAGCTGAAAGGATTATAATTTTACAGCTCTTTATTTTCGTATGTGAATTACTGATTTTAGACTATGCATGAATTTCACTACAAACTGAGCCAAATTTAAAAATTTTATATATATTTTATGAAAAATACCTGAAGCTCGAATTAGAAAATTACAAAATTTGGTGATGGATCATTGTGGCCTTATGACCATAACAACCAACCACGTTTCCTTAAGGCTTGTACAGTGTTTGGAAACCTGTTTTGCTCCTTGGCCTTCAAATGAAACAAGTTCGATCCATAATTTCTTCTTAATAAGTTTTATTTTTTTAAAAAAAAAAGTTATCTTTACTCATAAAAACACTAGTGTTGCCATTTACTTTATACAGGAAGAATACATAAACTATCTGATCTTTTTCATAGAAATTTAAATATGGTGACTTCAACTTTCGCCTAATAACCTCAGGCAATGGAATTTACAGATGTTAACTCAAGAGAAATTGTGAGCAAATCTTCAATTCAAGATTCGCCTTTCAAGATTTGCCTAATGTGAAATTATGTTGGTAGTACTGACAAGAAATGACACAAAAATATATAACATCGAGATATGAAAATGTTACATAAAGTTACAAAATGTACTACGGAAAACATAAAATGCAGTTTACGTTTGCATAAATTCTACGAGGGTTTGCATAAATTATAAAATAAAATTAAACAAAGCACCAAGAACTAGTATAAGCACGGTTACAGTATATGAATAGGATTCCATGTCAGAAGAGCCCGGACAAAAAGGTGAGGATATAAAGGCCCGAGTCAAAACGGCCCCGCGACAAAAGGGCCTGGGTAGAATTGGTCCCATGGCCAGAAAGTCTGAAATCAAAGTAGAAGTGGAAATCAGAGATGCACGAGGGATAGTGTCCCCTTAGTAAGTTGAAGTGTTTGTCCAACAGAAGGGAGAATATCAGTGGTTAGTAGTAATAAAAGGAAACTTGAATAGTGATCTTAATTTTGTTTGGTTGCTGTTTGTTCTGCAACAATCGCTATTGCTTAAGTCGGTTCTGCATGAAAGTTTGCTTTTACCTGCGTCTCTCTGAGCTTGTATTCTCGAGACATAGTCCAATCAGACTTTATCTATTAATGACTGTTTTCTTAGTTCTAAAATTCCATTTCTGGCCCTGGATCAAAGCATAAAGACACATATTATATGAATAATATTCTGTTGAAAACTGTAAGAACATACATGTGGATCCCTATACAGGATTAGTCAAAAGTATTGGTACATAACAATAATAACGACACGCGTGGACGAAGGAAAATCAATGTTGCAATTGGTATTATTGCAAAAAAAAAAAAAAAAAATGCATTAATTTGGAATGTGGTCACCGTGGAAGGCAAATTCCGCTATATGCAGATCGTACATTTATATATATATATATATATATATATATATATATATATATATATATATATATATATATATATATATATATATATATACCGGGTGCACCATTTATAATGTCCCACCTTTATAACAGAGGAACTAAGAGAGTGAGAAAAGCGAAACTTTGCACAAAGCAACTACAGAAAGGGGGACATCTATCCATGTATTGGGTAACATCACTAGGTGAACAGTGTTGCCAACCCAATATAAAGTTATGGAATGACCTAAATTTAATATCATAATTCGAATCAGCAATGAAAACAAAGACGAAAGAGATGACACTCGCAGATCAGTGTTGCATACTTTTTGAGAAATATTGTAAAACATATGTCAAATTTAAACGCCTTTAACACACACAAGGAATGAAGTAGGATCTATTTGTGCACATTAAATGAAATACTGGGAAGAACTCTTTAAAATGACTTCAAGTTTAGAAGGATCAGTTAAACAGTGTTGCCACAACAGAAGAGAGAAAAATTGAGTTTGGAAATAGTGCAATAACTTGGAAAAGGTCCCTAGTACAGTATAGGTTTAAATGCATAGAAGAAATCAGTATGTCATAATGAGCATTGTCACGTTTATTTGAGATCGATAAGTCAAGTACTTACTAAGATATTCGGTACTCTGTAAAAGCTGAGAATTTTGTGCTGTACAAGATAGTAACGCTGTTTCAAAATTCCCTTTTTTCCCTCTGCCTTGAAGAAATATTAAGGTACTAATCTGTGACACAAGTTATATTCTGTGACATGCTGAATTAAAGCAAAATATTTAAAATAAGGAAACAGAATATTTTTTCTGTTTCATGAATTTTGTAATGTATGTTACAAATAATTGTTTCTTGATCATCATAAACATATATTTCTTTAATTTAATTTCTTTCTCCTGAATATAAGTTGGTAAAGACAATAAAACGTAGATATTAATAGTTGTAAAATTTGAATTGAAAATGCATAGGCTAAGTTCTGTTAAATGGTAGCAAACTTTTTCAGATCATCCAATATTTATACGTACTGACCAATTTTAGGGTACCATACACAACTTATTTTGTATTTCATTCACCACGAAATTAACTACAAATAATGTATAAATTGCTTTTAAGAAGTGAGTTGCATTTATGGATTCATAGGTGCCGATTCCCTTATGAGGACCCAAACGTTACGAGTAAAAGTACAGCACGTAGAAATATGCCATAAAAGCTAAATGGAACAAACACCAAACAACCCCTGTTAGATGTCCATTAAAAACAGGAAATGTATCTGATCGGAAACGGAGAACCTGGTGGGTCCATGAACGGTTGGATCCGTAGTGAGTTGACGAGTAAACGAATAGAGTGTAAAAAAAATCAAATCTATGCTGGATGGCCACAAAAAACAAGGAAGTATTTAATTAAGTCAGGGCTGTACCAAAGTAGTGGACAAACAAGGTGTCTATAGGGACCAGGCGCGTTAGCAAACGTGGGTATGCTTGTAAATAAAATAGTGTAAACATACTGCGTAAAGAATAGTTCATAGTTCTTCTGCAAATTATATACGACATCGTATTACTTAGCGCAGCGTAACTTTCTGTATAACGTCCCACATTTATGCCATTTAGGCTAAGGGAGACAATGATTAAGGCAAATGACTGATGATAGAAGAATTAATGGGATGAGAATGTGAGAGAAAGCGAGAGTACCCGACAACCCCATGGACACGATGTTATCCACCGCAAACTGGATCGGAAATCGTATCAGGGACCCCACGCACCAAAGGTAAGTGCTGTACCACTGAGCAACCGTGCCCTCGCAGTTTAACTTTAAGAAGGCTTAACCACAGTATTTTCCTATTATAATTCAATCAAAATCTTTTGTTTTTTGTACAATGGTTCACAATAATTGAATACAGAATTATGATATACTGTAAAATGATGTGTCTGAAAAGCAATTATTCTCGGAAAAATACGTACAAACCCATGCATGGTGGTCACTAGAAACCATTTCATCTATTTGAACTGAACGAAGTTGCAAATTCACACGGGCTTTTGTCCGTATGGAAGAAGCATTTCAGCGACAGTGTATATGCGCGTAAAGGAAGACAAGGGAGAGAGACAAGCACCATCCTGTGCTACGTGGTCATTATGATGTAACATATTTTGGAGTTCAGGATAAGCAAACGTGGAACTGTGTCCATAGAAAACAAATTTGTTAACACGTCACCACTTGAAAGTAAAACCGAAATGCTTATTTTCGCTTTGTGTTTACGCAAACCGTTACGTAATGAAAGGGTCCAGGTATAAGTACGAGGGTCATTTCAAAAGTCTTGCACACAGCCTATGCACGACCGTTTGAGTCACTTTTAGATTTGTTGTGGGTCAGAGTTTCGGCTTGATGGTTGTTTCTGTGTTGTTTTTTTTTTTTTTTGGTTTGCTTAGCTGTGTTCTGAGAAATTCAGTGGTGAACCTGACTGAGGTTGGGTTACACGAACTTAGGTAATTTCGTCACCGGAAATTTCGCCACCGGAATTTTCGTCACGGTAATTTCGTCACCGGAATTTTCGTCACCAAAATATTAACATGTAGGTAATTTCGTCACCTAAAATTTTGACGTACTAAATTCGCCACCGGTAATTTTGTCACCGAAAATGACCAGTGTCTTATTGAACATGACACAATGAATAAACTCGAAAAAGTTTTTGAAATTGCTTAGATTATTAAATAAATAGTTACATATTATTTTAAATATTATGTCTGAGATAAGAGAGAAAATTTTCGGTAATTCTATCACAGAAATATTAATTAGCATGGAAATTTTGTCACGGTTATCTTTTCATCTTTCTTGAACTAAGTAGAGACAAATTAAGTGACGAAAAAGCTTACCTGATCTTAAACTTGGAAAGCAATTCAGTTGGTATTGTACTCTGCAAAATCGAAATTTCGAATATTCGACGCAAGAACAAACACCAGTAGAAGATCATAATGCCAGCTTCAGTAAATGTTAAAAGCACAGGCAAAATGGGGCCCCTAATGAGTTTGTATATTACTATTTACAAATTTTATGTTTTGCCAATATCAAAATTTCCAAACAGAAAATAGTAAAGAAAATGTAAGTCGTTATAATACCATAAGCGTTTTACATGTTCATTTTCTACTGTGCATCACATTAAATGAAACACCAAGCAAAAAATCTGTCAAACTTTTAGTTCCAGCGTTATACGCTAAACACAAAGACTGGAGCCGTTTCTGCAAAGTCTGAAACGATCTTTTAGTTTTCTTTTTTGGTGGCTGGCCCACAGCATCTTGATTAAGCATAGTTGAAACTGTTGCTTCATCTTTTTGAATTCCACGAATAAACCTCCAAATAGTTGGATGGGATATTCCTATTTACTAGTTGATGAAACTTCTGGTTCCACGATTCACAAATATTATTTGCCCTAGGATTGTTGTTCAGGGTGGCTTGGTGAACATTCCAGGTGTCTGGAGGATAAGGAGGGGGCACATTACGTAAACGAATATTTCCAGATCGAGTTTTAACACGGCGATATGTGCCGGACACATAAGTACTATCAAAATAATCTAGAAGTTCTAGCTCTTGTTTCGAAGACTCTTGTATTCCTGATGCACATCTGCTACGGGAAGAAATGCCAATCCGTTTATTTTCTCGAAAAATAAAGGAACATTTTCATTGCTCTTGTACCGTTCAGTGAATTCAAGCTCTTGTACCTTCCTCAACGTTGACTAAGTCAGATGAAAAAAAGCAACGATGTACGCGAGTTGAATTTCCAAAAGTTGCTTTTAGAGCCTGCATTTCCTCTATCTCGAAATCCATAACCACAGTTTCAGGGGTCGGATATTCACTTAATTCACTACACTGATGCACCACCGCACGAAACAGTTCTTCATATGAATTTCGTGTCTTGCTCTGCATAAGGGTGTACACTTAGTAAAGGAAGTCTCACTTCAAGTAATATATTCGTACGTGAGGCTTTTTTTTAAAAGGAGCCATTGAAAAGTTGTCGTCCATCATGCATGTTTCACTTCTCAATAGCTCCATAAGGCTATATTTAAAGGAAACTTCCAGAAATACTTATACGTTTTTCTTCCTTTATATAAATTTCTTTTCTTCACATATATCCAATAACAATTTGCCAATGTTTACTCAGAGTTGAAATATAATATTCTTCCTTCAATAGCTTCTAAAAATGATCACTCTTTTCACATGACTCAGTTAACGTAGAGGAAGATACAAGAGTTTGAGATCAGAGAACGGTACAACAACGATGCCAATTTTCGTCTACTTTGCAGGAAAATTACGGATTGGATATGTACCCATATTTGTTTGCTATTTTCTGTTCTGAAATTTTGATATTGGCGAAACTTAATACTTGTAAATAGTGATATATTCACCATGTTGCCTCTGCTTTTAACATTTGCTGAAACTGGCACTATTTTCTTCTGGCGTTTGCTCCTACGTTGAGTACCCGAAACTTTAAATTTGCAAAGTTCAACACCAACCGAATTGTTTTCCAAGTTTGATTAAAATAACGTAAGCTGTTTTGGTCATTTGCTTTCCCTGTATTTAGTTCAAGAAAGGTGAAAAATAACCGTTACAAAATTTCCTATATGATAATATTTCCGTGATAGAATTACCGAAAAACCTTTTCTTTTTTTTTTTTTTTTTTTTGCCATCTCAAATACGATATCTAAAATATGTATTTCTTTATTTAACAATCTATCGATTATGCTGCATAGTTTTGCTTCAGTTGAAGATGAAGGAAAGCAACTTCAAAAACTTTTTCGAGTTCATTCTTCGTACTTGTATTATACTCTAAAAGAAACCTGTGATGAAATTATCGTGACAAAATTTTCGGTGACGAAATTACCTACATGGCAATATTTTGGTGACGAATTTACCGGTGACGAAATTACCGTGACGAACTTTCCGGTGACGAAATTACCGCCGCCCGGGTTACACATGATGATAAGCGTTCCTATATCAACATCGAAACTCTATGTGGAAAGAATTCAACTGAAATTTACAATGTTTTGCGGGAGGTTTGTCGAAATAGTGTAGTGGATCATAGCACTGTATTTCGGTGCTCAGCTCGTTTCCGTGAAGGTCGTGTAATCATTGCGGACACCTCAAGATGTGAAAGACCATCAACTGCAACAGACTACATTCCTGAGATTATTGTGAATGACATTTTGAAAGAGGGTCGACGAAAATATGTAAGAAAATTGAGACCAAAATATCTGTCACTTCACTTTACAGAATTATTACTGAAAAGCTGAAAATGAAGACGAGATGGGTTCCGCATGATCTGAGTAAAGAGCAGAAAGCATGTTGCAATAGAATCGCAGAAAAATTGCTTCAACGTTATCAAACAGAAGGAGATCAGCTTTTCAAACGACTGTTGCAATTGATGAAACCTGGATACGAGAGTTTGAACCAGAACTGAAGTTTCAGTCGTCACATTAAAACAGTTCAGACTCTTCACGCCCGAAGAAATTCTGCTAGCAACAATCAAACGTTTTACTTACGATGATCTTCGAGTATGATACGAATGGAGAGATGGCTACAATAGAGTGACATAGGGGACGTCTATACCAGGCGTATATTACAAGCTGCTTCTGCAAAATGTTTTGCGTCCGAAAAATATTGAAAGAAATCCCGACATTCTTGCAGCTGGTGTATTCTGAACGATAATGCAAGGCCGCATACTGCTCTACAAGTAAGAGTGACACTCAACAAGTATGGATGGGAAATACTTTCCTTCCCAATATAGTCCTGATTTGAGCCCACCAGACTTTGAATTGTTTCCCAAATTAAAAGAACCACTCTGTGGAAAACGTTTTCATTCGATTGGTGATGCTTTCAGTGAGGTGACCCGAGTATTCAGACACCTCAACAATGAAGGTGCCCTATCCAGAATACAGAATTTGCCAAATGTTGGGAAGTTGTCATAAACAAGTATGAAGATTGTATTGAACGCCTGTAAAGATATTTTGTACAATAAATTATTAGCTTGCATAACATCTTTCAGTGTGCAGAACTTTCGAAGTGACTGTCGTACAATATATTGCAAAAAATTTTCCGAACAGTTGCTAGGACATAATGTTGTACGTAGCGGTACATCTAAATACTAATTGCAAACATTAGATGCTATTGGTACCATAACAAATAACAGTCTATGTGCCACGCTAAATAACAGTATATGAGTCTAATTTCGTAATAATGTTCGCAAAATTTGCGAATCGCAAACGAACGCAGAAACAATGCAATAATTATTATTATTGCATATCTATAATCGAAAAAAAGCCATATTTTAAATTTCGTTAACACAATTCACTGCAGAATTATGCCGTATAAAACATTTTAAGACATTCAGTAATTACGACCTAGCAATTGTGTATGTAGGAGAAAAATTGAACCAATAATTTTTGTGATATTAATGCAAAATTCATAAATTTTTACGTTTGCTGCAGTATCATAGAAGGAGTTTACTAAATGTATACTAAACTAAGCTAACCAAAGCCAAACTACGTATCCTAACTCATATTTTATGTTCAAGGACACAAAGAAAGAAAAAAACACCTAAGTAAAATTTTAGTGAATCCCATCAGCACTACATTACAAACATACCACGCATTGTTGTGCGTGAGCCAGTGTATAGTACATTACGTCAGTCTTACTACTTGGTAGTACTTGCATTTTGGTCAATTTATTTACCTTTGAATTTATAGTAAATATGGTGCTTTTTAACTTTTGGCACAACAAACTTTGAATGATTTACAGGTAAAAGTCCGTATTTTGCATGAAAAGACATAAAGAACAATTTTCTGCAAGCGATAGAGTTAAATACAAAGTAATACACCTGTATTTTATTTTTACAAATGTAGATTACTATAGTTCGCGTCCCTCGAATTGGCGTGTGGCATCAGCCAACAAGATCGCAGTGCGTTGTTACTATACCTTCAGGGAGGAACCTATTCATTCATAATTGTCCACAAATATGAACAAAATGGGTCTAGGACAAATCTGCCAATGACCAAATGCGCCAATCGTGAAAATGGACAAATCTGCCAATTGACAAATCCGCCAATTACCAAATCTGCCAATTACCAAATGCGCCAAACGCGAAAATGACCAAATGCGCCAATTGTGAAAATGGACAAATCTGCCAATTACCAAATCTGCCAATTACCAAATGCGCCAAACGCGAAAATGACCAAATGCGCCAATTGCGAAAATGGACAAATCAGCCAATTGACAAATCTGCCAACGACCATATCTGCCAATTACCAAATCTGCCAAATACCAAATGCGCCAAAAGCGAAAATGACCAAATGCGCCAATCGTGAGAATGGACAAATCTGCCAATTGACAAATCCGCCAATTACCAAATCTGCCAATTACCAAATGCGCCAAACGCGAAAATGACCAAATGCGCCAATTGTGAAAATGGACAAATCCGCCAATTACCAAATCTGCCAATGGACAAATCTGCCAATGGATAAGTCACCGAACTATCATTTTATTTTAAAAGTATTCTTCAATCATCCTCCAACAGTATTACAAAGAAGAAGAAGAAGGAGAATTTATGAAAGAGCGGAAAAGGGTATTTTAATTTTAACGTGTGTTACTTTTATAAATTCGCAATTATGTTTCAAAATGAATGTTTACTGATGTTGGTTGTTGGATTTTAGTATCCCATTACTTAGGTTATATGAGACGTGACGTAACACGTTTGAATTTTAATGCCCTCTCACTGGGAATCGAACCCGAAAAGACTAATGTTAGTTGTAATTATTTGATAGCCAACAAGCCTATTTGGTCTTTCACATAAATAGCTATTGCTTCAATTCTGTTCATCCGATTATCTTGGTTCATATGCCGTTCACTTCAGAATAAACCAAGCTTGCAAATGGTACTATGCGCATGTGTACATGATGTATAAGAAGAAGGAAATTCAAGGTAAAATTGGGAATTTCCCGTCCAAAAGTCCCTTTGTTCAAATGTAGCACTCCTTGGTTAGGCCCAAACTAAAGGCACCCAAATATAATATACCTTTAAAACTACTGTAGTTTATAAATAATATATGTGCCAAGTTTCATTGTAATACCTACAATAGTTGTGACGGAAAAAAAATATTTCTCAGTTCTGCTAGACAATACCAAATTTCATATAGGAAGAAAGTGAGATAACTATAAAATCAAATGAATCCGAACAGTATTATTTATTTGAAATGAAATGAAATCTGAGTTTTACGTCCAACGGTTATGCCGGTAAGGCTAAAGAAGACGGTGATGATGAGTAATGAATAAATGGTAGAACGAAGAAAGTGGGAGGAAACGGGAGAAACCCGAGGAAACCCACGCACATGGTGTTTGTCCACCACAAAGTTCACTTGGCAGGGACGGATCGAACCCGGGACCCCAAGCACCCTGAGGTGAACGCTCCACTCCTGAGCCACCGCGACCCTATTATTTATTTGAGTATCATGACTTACACGTCATTCTCTTCAGAATAAAACAGGCTTTCAAATGGTATCATGATATATATATATATATATATATATATATATATATATATATATATATATATATATATATATATATATATATATATATATATATATATGTGTGTGTGTGTGTGTGTGTGTGTGTGTGTGTGTGTTGTACGAGAAAAGGGGAAATTAGGGTAAAATTGGGTAGATGTCATATATACTGATTTTTCTAAAGCATTTGACGTCATTAACCATGACATTCTCTTAAACAAACTGGCATCCTTTAACTTCTCGAAATCAACTCTGCAATATTTTGCTTCCTACCTTCAAAATCGTAAACAAACTGTACTATATCGTAATCATAAATCTCAAATTTTTCATGCAACATCTGGAGTCCCTCAAGGCTCGAATCTGGGACCTCTACTTTTCATTTTGGCGGTAAATGATCTTCCTGAGTGCTTTCAATTTTCTAAAAATCAACTCTTTGCTGATGACCTTATAATATTCAACAGAATTGAAACAATTCAGGACTGTTTAGAACTTCAGAGTGACCTACAAAATCTTGAAATTTGGTGTAAAAACAATAAATTTAAGTTAAATATTCGTAAATGCAATTATTTAAAATTCACTAGAAAAGAAAAATATACTCAATATAATTATTCAATATTAGGGGGAAAACTGAAAAAGCTTGATTTTATAAGGGTTTTGGGAGTTATTTTTGATTCAAAATTATCCTTTATTCAACATATTGAAACTATTTGCAAAGAAGCCTACAAAAATCTTGGATATATTTATCCAGTCAGTAAAGATTTCCAAAATGATCAAACTTTAATTGTTCTGTATTATGCATACGTCAGGTCGAAATTAGAATATTGTAGTAATATATGGAATCCTAATATACAGAAATACTCATTCTTGATTGAGCGTACTCAAAATAAGTTTTTAAGGCTTCTTACCCTTAAGAAAACAAAATTCTATCCAAAATTTGAAAGCTACATTAACCTTGTTGAAAATTTTAATTTTGAAACATTAGAACTCAGGAGAAGAAATACTGATTTATTGTTTTTACACAAACTCTTTCATGGCAAAATAGACTGTCCTGATCTTAACGAACAAATATGTATCCAAGTACCATCCATTAAATTGTGCACTGCTTCGAAAAATACATTTTTTTGTATGACAGCGAAAACAAACGTCTTAAGCAGATCTCCTATATGGAGAGTTAGTGCAACCTACAACAGGTTAGTTAAAGAAAATTTCAACCTGGATGTACTGGCAATGGATGTAAGTAGTTTTAAGAAGTCTATTAATTTTGTAAGACAAATGTAATTATTACCAATAGCTTTATTAACCCATATAATCTGTATAACGATATACTATGTAACACTGTAATTAGGCCTGTAGCTGTTGTGTTATATGTCAATAAATCAAATAAATAAATCAAATAAAACAACAATCGGCAAGAGCAGAGTTGCTCCAGTATCCCTGATATCGTTTCTCCATCATAGATATAACTTGGTAGAAAGGTTTCCCATGTTCATCAATGACTGCTCCGCAATTTTCTGGGAAGAAATCTATGTGGGAGTGCAACATACGTATTTTTAGTGATACATTACACCCGATTGCTTCGTAGAAGGTATTAGGTGCAACTCTACTTTCTTATAGTTCTGAGACCGCTCGTTTTCCAAAACATTCGTCACCACTTTTCGGAAACACTAGCGGATCCAGAAGAATCATTTGGAGGGAGCGGTTTGCTTTCTGGAAGATGAGCGTACCCTCAAAGTGACCAGAATTTCAATTTGCAAAAAGGGGACACATATGAATCCGGGACTGGAGGGGGGTATAAATTTGATTCCCAGTTTATATTTTATGACCCAAATTTGTAAGTTTTTTAAAAATGAAATTGTATTCTTTCTCTAGATTTAAATTAAATACTTACTTCTGTTTCGGAGGCGTGGCGGTATCATGATTCACTTCACACTTAGTCACCGCGATTTATCAGATGCGCTGTATTGGACAGTACTTACACAAAAAAAAGTGCTATATTGACGATGGTATTTTTCCTGTCATCTGTCATCTGCCACGAAGCCTGTCTCATTTCTCCTCTTTGTAAATAAATATAGCTTCCCTTTGTTTCACTAAAGTGATAGCAGGAAAACATGAAACTTGACATAAATCTATCAATTTCATTATCCAATAGAATGCGAGGGTATGTTCCGATCGTCGATCCGTATCCATGACACTTTTTTCCAGTGCCTCTCTGAGAGGGACATTATCTTTGATCTCTGGCGCTATGCGAAGAACATCTCCTGAGGGTAAGATGTTGAATTTCCGTTACGTTTCGTTTTTCACCATGATTTCAGTTTGTCAACATTGTTGACATTTTCTTAAGTGCGCGTTAAGATTGCGGCTACATAAATCGTACCAAAATCTTTTGATGTATTAAAGGTGAAGAAAACATTTCTATGATTGGTATAGAACCCAGAATTCACGAGAAGTTGGGGAGTCACTGACTAACAAACTTTGACACAAATGGAATTGTTCATTTCTCAAGAAAATCTTCCAACTGTACTCAATTGATGTATTTAAAGAAGAATGTGTAAGGAATTCAATTTCTGGTACATCCAGGAATTTTTCACTTAAGCAGGAGAGAGCAAGAAGACAAATATACGACATTATTACAAAAGTATAGATCTCTGTACAAAGGGTATTTTGATTTGTTGCTTGAGTTTAATGTTCCACGGTAATGACATGAGGGCTAAAGAAGACGTGTACTTACTGATTATAGTGGAACTCGAACCACCTTTTCGTTAAAATGTACTCTCACCGGAAATCGAACCCGGGACCATGAGCACCGTATAGGGTATTTTGTCCAAATACTCCTCTTTTGCAGTGGTATAATTGGGTACGTAAAGAAAAAAACTCATTAGACCAGATTAGGAACAGGGGGTTGGAAATTGGCTCTATTAGGTAATTTCTTAAAAGCAGAATTTAGAAACATGTATAATTATAGTTATAATTATACAACAATAAAACAATAAAAGTATATTATAGTAGCCTTCGCTTAGGTGGGATTTCGCTCCCAGACCCCCAATTTATTCGGAATACGGCTTCGCACAATATAGGAAATGCTTCTACGTGATAGTGTGACCAATATTTCGCGTTCTCCCTTCTGTGTATTTCATAGAGAATTGGATTGAGCTAAGACACTGTCACGAAATTCAAACACCTCACAAACATTTTAGTGAACCCTCACCTCTGTTTTTGCCCTTCCACGTTAAGTGACAAAAAATGTTCAAATCCATGTTTCATTATTTTAAATGAATAATCATACTAGCAACTTTCATATATCTAGCCGTAAGTGATCCTGACAAGGGACATCACCCAATTGTCCGGCTCCGATTTCAATGAAATCTTTATTGCTAATAGAGGACATGTATTCATTACTTGTGATAGAAATTTTTGCCATGGTGCATGTTTTCTATTTTTTAATATTTTTTAAAGGTTGTGATGTGGTTAATAGAGATTACTGCAGAAGTCCCTTACTACCCTTTGTAAACGAAGTGTTAATTAAAAAACAACCATTTAGATACATATGAGGCCTAGGGGGAAGTCGTCTGGTAAGTATAACCTTGACGGCAGCCACCTTGAAATCCACCATTTTGAATTAAAATCAAGTTTTTTTAAATGGGAATAGCCTAATATGATACATAATTTCGGGCTAAAATTTAATCAGGAAGACAATGGTGAAGTTAGTTTTAAGATACGCCCATTTGGGGAAAAGTTATAGGCATATTAATTGTTTATACTTACTATGTGCCTAAGTCCCTTACCTCCGCTTCTAACCCGCGTATTAATGATAATAAGTGGATAAAGTTTTCGGTAATACATATTAAGCCTAGAGGGAAGTGATACGATAAGGGTATTGCGATTTGTCAGTTCATGAATAGTGTTGGAATAAGCATCCAGCCATCTTTCTGAATTTTGAAGACTTGCCACGTATTTATTAATTTCCTAGGCAGTGTAATTATTTATTTTAACCCAGAGTACATGAGGAACCTATGGACCTATGTGACGTAAAGAAATACAAATGAAATTATAACAAATTGGTATTTTACGAACACAAAATTATCAGGAAATGTAGCCTACATGTTGCGCAAACGACAAACAATAAAATGTTTTTAATAAATACAACTTTAAAGGAACAGCAGCAATGATAGAAAATATCAAAGAGACATAATATGACTTTTCCTAACACGCTGTTTGTACCAGGAAAAAATATTAAAACAGGTAACTTGTTTAAGAGGGTAACTTAATCGAGTTCCCGATCAATACTGATTATAAATCTTACAAACATGAACCATTGACAACAATCGCTAGAAAACGAATGACTAGCTTAAATATTGCCATAGAAAATAAATAAATATAAAACAAAACAAAAGACCATTGATTTACACAACAATCATATTTCGTTTTCTTTTTTGAAGTGAATTTTCATTTGATTTCTCGTCTCATCTAATATCCATTACAAGCTACGTCTTCGGTATTACTTGAGTGCAAAGTTGGAGTTGTTTCGTTGTGCGATGATTATGTTAGTAAACGAGTTTTTGAAGGGCAGGTATAGGAAATACATAATCACATTGCCTAGGAAATTAATAATTACATGGCAAGTCTTCAAAATTCAGAAAGATTGCTGAATGCTTATCCCAACACTATTCATGAACTGACAAATCGCAACTCTTTAAAAAAAATGTAATGAATTTAGAAAACATGAGCCAGGCAACAATTGTAAAGTGGCAGTTGGAATCTTGTGAAAATTAAGAGTGTTGCCAATTTGAAAGGTCGAATAATGTACATTTGGTGCACATTAGAAGAGTCCTAAATTCATACTGGTTAACTATAGAACAAAAATAAGCATACCATTGGCTTTTGGGGAAAATTTACTATTGAAATTAGGTGCCACATGCTATGGTTTTCATTTTTCAAAACTTCACTTTAATTCAAAATGGTGGATTTCAAGATAGCTGCCGTCAATGACACCCTTATCGTATCACTTCCCTCTAGGCTTAATATGTATTACCGAAAACTTTATCCACTTATTATCATTAATACGTGGGTTAGAAGCGGAGGTAAGGGACTTAGGCACATAGTAAGTATAAACAATTAATATGCCTATAACTTTTCCCCAAATGGGCATATCTTAAAACTAACTTCACCATTGTCTTCCTGATTGAATTCTAGCCCGAAATTATGTGTCATATTAGGCTATTCCCATTTAAAAAACTTGACTTTAATTCAAAATGGTGGATTTCAAGATGGCTGCCGTCAAGGCCATACGTACCAGACGACTTCCCCCTAGGCCTCATATGTATCTACATGGTTACATTTTCATTAACACTTCGTTTACAAAGGGGAGTAAGGAACTTCTGCAGTAATCTCTATTAACCACATCACAACCTTTAAAAATTATTAAAAAAATAGAAAATATGCACCATGGCAAAAATTTCTGTCATCACAAGTAATGAACATATGTCCTCTATCAGCAATAAAAATTTCATTGAAATCGGAGCCGGACAATTGGGTGATGTCCCTTGTGAGATATAGGCATCTTATAATAATAATAATAATAATAATAATAATAATAATAATAATAATAATAATAATAATAATAATAATAATAATAATAATAATAGTAATAATAATAATAATAATAATAATAATAATAATAATAATAATAAGAAGAAGAAGAAGAAGAAGAAGACAAAAACTCAAATACGTATTGAATTGTTTTAAGTGAGAAGTCCATATACGAAATTCCATGTTTCTAAGCTTCAAAGATTCTTAGATATCTTATTATAATAATTCCAATCCCCGACCCCTTTTCTTTCCACCTCTTTTCCTCATTTTATTAAAGTATCAAAAAATGTTGAAACGCGTGTCAAATTACTTTAAATGAGAAATCCAAATCCAAATTTCAATTTCAAGTTTCTAGCTTAAGCGGTTTGGCCTGTGCGAAGATCAGGACGACTATTGTTATATATAATTACAATAACAGCTTGTAACTTGTATTATTTCCCAAGAAAAGATGAAATGCCATTAAAAGTCACAATTAATGTTTCCGTGTTGAACCTCAAAAGTCACAGTCCTTTGTTGATGTAGCATCTAGCGAGAGCACCTTTGATCTTTGATGTATGAGGTTCTGTGGTTTGATACCCGGTGAGTGAACGTCGAACACACTACAGTGGTTCAGATCCAACTTTAAACTCTAGTTCTCGTTCTGTAAAGCATCACTTTTGACGAACGACGTAAATACATATCAATCAATCAACCAACCTAAAAGTCTCATCTCAGATTCAGAGAGCTTTACAGTAAGGAGCGCTGAATATTCTATATTTCTCTTTATTCAAGGTAAAGGAAATTGAAGTTTCAGGATTTGAATTTCATCCTCACATTTTTTTTTCTAGGACACAATTTTAAAATATATATATTTTAGTTCACAGAGTGAGCCGTCTTTGCTTCTTCTTACAGCTGTTCGTTCAACGTATGAATCATTCTCTCTCGTTTGCGGCTTATGGTAACCGTCCCAAGGAACTAGGGACAGAAGTACCATTAAGTACCACACATTTTGATTAGACTCTACTAGGCTTGTTACACAGATTGGATCGGCCGGTGAAAGACAATATTTGTATTTCCGAACGATACATGCTGGAAGTAGAAGACCTTTGGGGGGCGGTCGCCCCCTCCGCCCCGCACCTGGATCCGCCAGTGTTCGGAAAGAATCTCATGCAATCATCTCTTCATTTTCTAACACTGCATCAAATTCAGGATCATTGAGGAGTTAGCGAATTTGAGTGCCAATAAGGATTCATACCTGATTTTAGTTTCAGCAATTTGTGGAAGTTTATGCAGAATATATTTGAAGAATGTTTTGATGCGTCTATAAATAGCCGCCATTCATTGAGATTATCGTCTATGTTAACTTTACTCATTAGACCAGTTAGGCCTACATAGTTACAACCTAATATGTCACTTTCCACTGAAAATACTGTTTGGAGATTCTGACGTGTTCAAAGCACGAATACTTTTAGATCTTCAGAATAAGCTCCCCACTTCTTGAGTTTGGATGGCAGCAGTTGTGCGCCACTTTTTGAAAACCCCAGGTAATTTAATCCAGTTTTTTTTGGATATACCTTTAATTGGAAGAACTATGCAAAAATAGCAGTTTGAAGTATGATCTGTCAGTTCTTTCCATATCATTGGAACTGCAAATGGCACGCATGGCCTTTTTCCGTGTAGCCAGTCCAGCAAATTTGTAGAATAAGTATTACAACATATATGTGGTGCTCAGTTCTTATCCACATGTCACACTTTACAGCCAAAGTACAAGTGATAGGCTTTCTTTATGATAGGAGTGAAATACCACTTTTCGCTTCACTTCGTTAAAAACAACAATTTGCTCTTGACTGCAAACACATTTACGCGACATGTTTCTGCTTAGTATAGTCATAGAAAGATAAATAATAATAATAATAATAATAATAATAATAATAATAATAATAATAATAATAATAATAATAATAATAATAATAATAATAATAATAATAATAGTAGTAGTAGTAGTAGTAGTAGTAGTAGTAGTAGTAGTAGCACCCACCCACCCGCCCAATATCTCACCACCACTACGTCCGAGATGGCAAATTGTAACTACAAAATAACGTTACACGTCATGTTTTCTCTGTCAAACTCTTCAATACACACTAAACCGTGAAGTGGTTGATATTTCTTTGTCAGCGGTGAAGTGCGAGCAATATGGATAGCCAGAGACTACGCAGGAATTTATTTCGGAAGGGGCCCTAAGCTTTTCGGGGGTCCAAATACAATTTGAAGCTAAATTATATTAAAATTTGTAAAATTTCACCTGAAATTAGACTAAATTTACAAACAAGTCGGGGTGTCAAGACCCTCAGGACCCACCCCTGCGTATGTCCCTGAGGGTAGCAATGAAACTAACCGTCAAACAATGGAAGTTTATTGAAATAAGTAGACAGCTCCTGTTGCTACGAACCCTTAATTTGCCCAGCAGAGCACATCGGGTGATAACGTATTTCTTTGAAACCCGAACCAATCTTCAAAAACTAATTTCAAATTCGTTTTCAGCACCCTAAAATTAGTAAGAATTGATTAGTTTTATCTCCGAAGCATTTTCACTGTTGACCAGTGTTTTCAGAGCAAGTTTCTCTTTTTGTAGTTAATACGTTTAATGTGGATTAAATATGATCGAAGATTAGTTGATATAAAAGGAAAATTAGTATAATTGAGTTCACTTTTCATCTATTAGTAAATACACATTAGCAACTAGAGTTTTGTAACTTGTATGCTTAGTGCATAAAATAATTTTGTGATCCTGATAACAGATTCCTAAAGTGAAAAATATTAACTATTAACAATCGGATTGTACCTTTTGTTGCTTGATTTCACTTAACACTGACACACATATTTCCAAGAATGATACGCGTAGTCCTAACGATCTTCCAATGACGAGACATATCATTCCATTGATAATATTGAGGTAAACAAAATGCCATGTAAAAACCCGTGTAAACTTTTCTAGAACATATAGTAAAATATCCTATTCGTAGATATGAAAATTGATGCTTTGTTACAGCTACTTACTGATATAAAAGTGAAACTGAATTATATCGTCATTAACCATGCGCGCTTATCTTGGGGATCGGCCTTCCTGGATGTAGATATCTTTATTCGAATTTGTGACAGGGAACTACACATATTTCAATGCCTCCCCAAAGTTATATAGAAGTCGTCGTCGCTGTCATTAAGATCTTTCTTACACCAATACAATCTTTCTTTCTTCTGAGTAAGACTACATTACTCAGTTAATGAGATATAGTCCAGAATGTTGAATGCATTTTTTTTCGCTCATTGAATCACTTAAGTTACATTCTTGCACCTGGCAAATTGATGTAAGTTAATTCCCAATAAAAACGGATTTCCAGTTCAAAGTTTGGAAGACATGTTTCACAAAGTTGTTCATGACAGGAAGGTTTATGTTCACTTACAAATTTATGTCAGAAATATAATATTCACATTGCAGGAAACGTATATCTGAGCGTACATACAATGGATGGGCGTAAGTTGCATTCAGATCCGTA
This sequence comes from Thermobia domestica, assembly GCF_964235325.1. NCBI lineage: Eukaryota > Metazoa > Arthropoda > Insecta > Zygentoma > Lepismatidae > Thermobia > Thermobia domestica. The sequence goes on along the minus strand of NW_027655886.1, from coordinate 76,096 downwards.
TGAAAGCAATTGCGACTTCAAAATAAGCCACATTACGTTATATATTTTTTCTCCAATGCTTTATTGTAGGCGGTGAATAAATAAACTAAATAATGCTGCAGTTTATGGCGTTATTTGCCTTTCTTTAGTTTTGCAGTGTGTATGGATCTTGTAGTTGAGATGAAGAGAGTGATCAGGATGGACGGTGTTTCGCTATCTGATTAGGAAATATCCAGGCTTTTGGAGACAGACGACTCTGGATACTCCGTTACTGATATTAAGACTATCGTACGATAGCGATGCCGACTTGGATTTTGAGGTGGACAAAGATGAAAGTACTTCAAATGATGAAATGCTAATATAAATAAATGTGGACACAAAATCATCATATGCATCCAAAGCAAGGAACATACCATCGAATCCCATGAACTGGAAGAAGAAGAAAGCCAAACTTAATCGTAATTTGTGTAAGAAATATGTTACCAGTGCTGGCAAAATTCATGATTCGCGCAGAGTACCCAATGTTTCATGTAGATGCGTGTACAGTTGGTAACAAATTATCAAAGAAAAAAAACGGAAATTTGTGCATCGTTTATACTGGAAACTAGGAGACATACATAGACAGAGAGATTATCTTGTGCGTCACATGAAGCGAAGGTTAAAGTTACGCGGAAAATATAACACCACGTCCAGAAGGCAATACACAGTTGACTATTATTTAACTATCGATGGGAAATCGATACAAGTTTGCAAGCAGTTTTTTCTTTGTACTCTTGATGTTAGTGATAAAGTGTGTCGTTTCGTTTTGCAGAAAGGGCTTTCTTCGGGAAGTACATGTCACGAGCTTCGAGGGAAACACAAACCGAAACACAGTTTAACATCAGCAGTCAAAAATATTGTAAAAGAGCATGTGCTATCGATGTCCCGAGTTGACTCTCATTATTGTCAATCTTCAACCTGCTATTACTATGTTGAGGCAGGACCGTCTTATGTGAAGTTTTACAACCTTTATAAGGAATACTGCAAGGAGAAGAAAGTCTTACCTGGAAATGTGATAGGGCTTACTTCATACTGGAAAATTCTGAAAGAAATGAATATCAAGATACACAAGCCGAAGAAAGATCAATATAAAACTTGTCAGTTTTAAAAAATTGTCTTCTGAGGAAAAAGAAAGAGAGAAATTGGTTTATGAATAACATTTGAAAAGAAAAGAAGCAAGGTAAGAAGAGCAAAAAGACAAAGAAGAAGCAACAAAGGACGATACTCATGTAGCTATCTGTTTTGATCTCCAATAAGTCTTGACAACGCCTTCACGTAAAACGGGTGTTATGTATTATGTTCGTAAACTCAATGTTTACAACCTCACCATCTACAATCTAGCCACGCGCGAAGGGGTTTGTTACATATGGGATGAAACAAGAGGTAAGAGAGGTCCTGATAAAATTGCCTCCTGCATTCTACTCTACTTGCGAAATTTACCTCCTCGAGTAAACAAGTGACGATGTATTTAGACTGTTGTGGTAGACAGAATTTGAACAAGAAAAATGCAGCAATGTGTATGTATGCAGCCATAATACAAGTGTAACCTGTATTGGCCACAAGTTTCTTGAACCAGAACACACTCAGATGGAAGCTGATTCCATGCATAGCGTCATAGAACGCGCAAAGAAGAACATAGATAATTATACACCTTCTGATTGGTGTATAGTTGCTAAGATGGCAAGACGAAAGCTGTAGCCATTCACGGAACATTGGATGACAACATAAGATTTCTATAATTTTGATGCCGCATAAAGCTATTATAAGGTAGCTACATTCGAAGATCAGAACGGTGTTACTTTTCCATTGCAAAAGTTAAGATGGCTAAGATTCACAAAGTACGAAAATAAGATTCTCTTCAAGGAAAGGATGACAGAGCCTTTCAGAGAATCCTCACATTCAAGATCCTTCCGAACACCTAGAAAGAAATACAATCCTTTTCATCTGTACTCAGGACTGCTATCAATTTCCAAGGAAATGAAGAATGATTTAATGAAACTCTGTAATACTAAAGTAATCCTGTAAGAGTATCACAGCTTTTTCATAATTCCTGTTACATTCGATTACGCTAAGGACTACTTAGAGATTTCCTACTCGGGCACTCAGAAAAAGTACTTGTGCGTAATCTGAAATAGCTAATGAAGATTGGAATTAATCTTGTTATGGATAAAAATTAATCAGCACTATTGAATCTCACTATTGCATCTCTATGTATGAAAAAAAAGTATTGAATATTCTCTTTCGTTATCTTGGTTGTGTAAACAGAACGTGGTAAAGTCCAATCTAGAAAAATTACTATTCCTCTGATAGAAAGAAGTACTGACGGAAAGGACTACTGTTATAATTGTGTTTTTAATTCATTGTGTATAATCTGTAACTATTTTTATACTGTTTTATTATTGCGTAAGTAAACAACAGCTGTATGTAGAAATGCATTTAAGTACTTTGTTGGAAATAAATTGTTTATGACATAAGGGCGTATGTACGACACTAACATGTAGAAATTCAATAAAAATGTTATGTATGAAAATGCACATGATAAAAGGCATAATAAATAAACTTTGACCTCAAATATCAAAATAGCAAAAAAGATTTGAGTTTCCTTCTAATCTGAGAGAGTACCGAGAGAGATTCAAATCAAACAAAATCTTTTTTCCTCTCTCCTGTAAAAAATTAAAAATACAACTTACGCTCCTCTGGCATGTGGCCGACGAATATTACTCACATATTTATCTTCATATTCTCTTGTATTTCTTTCATTATAATATATGCATGGGCATGTTCAGTTTCGTCCTTTGGGACAAATGCTATAACTTCAATAAAAGTATCACAAATTGCCTACTTATAATACAGTATATATAAATTATATATATTCTCTTATTACTTGGGTAAGTGTTATTCTCTTACAATTTTCACTTTATGGTTTTCAATGAATAGATTAGGTTCTCTAAAATAAAGATGTGTATGACATGTTCCTTTTTCTGTATTTATAAATTTATTTATAACTATAAACTTATTTACACAAAACTTAACATTTCGACTCATATTTCTTTGATTTACATAACTACTGTAGTTATATATTTTTCATTAGTCATTTCGATAACCTGAGAATAGATATAAACTATAAATTTATAAAGTAAGTAGCCGTAACTTCGAAATCAACATGTATTCTTCTTCCATTTCTCATTCAGTCACCTTCTTTTAGATATAAAATGTACTTTTTTCTTTTTACAATTGCAAACATAATATAGAGTCACAATTACACAATTTAATGGCATGTATAAATATTATAATGTCTTACGTATGTTCGTTAAAATGTTCATTAAAGCTTATACATACACGTTCTTGATAAAGTTATTAGAACCCATTACATGTCAATAGAGGCATCTTAGGAAGAAGAGCAATGCATTATACGACATTACATTAGTAGAATCGCTTTTGGTGTTCTTTTAGGTACCTCATTGCAACCGCAACATTGGCCTACACCACGGGGATAGGTGCTGACTGCCACAGCCAATTATTGGTGCTGACTGCCACGACTGTCGCTGATTGCAAATATGAAGGTGCTAACTGCCACGAGCCTGGGAGAAACTGTATTTGGAAAGAGCGGAATTAATCCTTCATACTAAATTTATAATTATTAATTAATTTAGTAGGGATTAATTTAGTAATCATCGCAGCAAATATATGTGGCATCCTATAAGTTACAAAGTTGCTCACTAAGTGGAACGACATAAACTTGGATGTTTATAAAGGGATTGTTTTTCTGTTATATGTACAATTTGTACATTTCATTGTTTATATTAATTGTTTTATTGTATTATTTAATGGATATGATGGTCTGAAGCCAGCTGGCAGGGAAAGTTTGGGAGAAGCACTCGCCTGCAGAGAAATAAGCATGTTATTTGAAGGACCAATTCATGCTGATTACAACAGGTAATAAAACTCCTGTACGTTGAGAACTGTTCGAGATATTCAGCTTAGAAATTTATATGAGAAAATGAGTGGATGGACGTTTCAATGCGTTAAGTATTCTCTCCCATGGCGAAGCCTGATGGTTTGAACTTGCTATTGCTTGATCACTGGGCTCCATTCACAGACAAATTGTCCATTACAAGTTGCATGACGGATGGCAGAGACCTAATGGTTGAGAAGATACCAAAGAATTGCACACGATTTGTGCAACCATTTGATGTGTTTAGATTCCGATCAATCAAAGATTATGGCAGGAGATTTGTATATACATAGTATGAATCTTCTTCATCTGGACGTTATAATGTACCAACGAAACAATCAAATAAAGTTCGTGTCCATACGAATCACTTCCGATCACCGCGATACATTGGGTTGTTTCAGTTTGCGTCCTGCAAGGCAGGTTAGGAACAAATTATAGGCCTATAACTTTTGAATTACTTGTCGAATTTGCTTTTTGCTTTGGTTCTGCGAACTGTTCTCTTGACGGATGCAACGCAATTGCACATATAAAATGTTCATGGTGCAAGGGAGTATTTTGCCTGCGTCATTTCTTCATAAAACAGAAGAACAACAGTGATCAATTTTCATCTCTAACCTATGATTATTGTGAACAATGTAATGACTAATTGTATCTAACAACCCCGTTAGTTATTGCGAAACACTTTTTTCTGTTACTTCCGATAGTTTTCAATTCGTATGTCAATATTCGTTACTAATTATGTTGTACCTAACGCGTATAAATGCGTATATCCTCATTTTCTCATATAAACTTCCAAGTTAAATATCTCGAACCGTTCTCAACCGTACAGGAATTTTATTAGCTTGTTATAATCAGCATGAATTGGGACTTCAAATGGCATGCTTAGTTTCTCAACAGGCGAGTGCTTTCTCCTGAACTTTCCTTGTGAGGTACAGCCAGCAGTGCTTTTTTGATGGAACTTTCAAGAGCTGCTCGAAATAATTTGCACAGCTGTACACAGTTCATGCTGACATAGAGAGTTCAAATGAGGGCACATAAAGCGTGCCAATTTTGAACGCACCGCTCCCTGACAAAACTGAAAGTACACTCATGTCCAAAATTATTGTCGTATATCTATAACTGTCTTCTTGTAAGAATATAATTTGATAATTTTGCAGAGTACTTTTAATACTTATATTATGTGTATAATCAGGAAATTTATATTTGTGATAAATTTCATAGGAAAAGAATTATAAATACGAAAATCATAATAAGTAAAATAAAATGTAACTAAATGGACAAGAAAATTTTATTTTCGTTTTATTGTTCTTATTTACTGCTCTTTTGACATGAAATTTACCACATACTTGTCTTTGCCGATTATACACATACTAACATTATAAGAAATACCGGGCGAATTCGTTATAAAATTATATTACTAGAACAACATATTTATATTCATGTGACAATAAATTTGGACATGAGTGTACATACAGAGACCTGTTTACCTTTGTTAGGTGTTGGTCTGAACAACACGATCCTAAGGATCATATAGTTTCTTTCATGCTTCTTGGCGTCCGGTAATGTTACGTCTAGAAACTTTCTCTCAGGCTCGTGGCAGTCAGCACGCCATCGTGGCAGTCAGCACCTTGATATTGGCAATCAGCGCCAGTCGTGGCAATCAGCACCAATAATTGGCTGTGGCAGTCAGCACCCCATCCACCACGGGTTGTAGAAAGAGTAGAAACAACATTTTGATTTTTTTCCAGTGATTATGTAACAAATTTAAGAAAAAAGACGATAATAGTGAAATGAAGAAAGCGAGAGTAGCCGGAAATAACTAGAGAAAACTACACGATGTTTGTCCACAAGGCGCACTTGCTGGAAGCTTGGATCATAGCAGGGTCCTCCCCCCCCCCAAAAAAAAAAAAACAATAGATAAGTGTGTTTAAGTCTGATGAAGATACTGTTATAGTATTGAAACTTCACATCTTATACAGCGTTTTTACTAAAAAGTGTTGTACCTTGTTACGACAATTGAGTTAAATATAAAATATCTTGACAAGGTCTACAGGTGGTTTATTTAACGTTAGAAATATTCTTTGAACATATCGTTGTGCATGTTAAGGAGATGCAAAGAATTTTCACCTATACAAAATTAAACATCACTTTCATTACTGCTTACAGTAACTGTATACACATACGTAATTTTCAACTTAACCGGTGGTTTTCATTTGATAATCAGACAAAAGTGTCTAGGATAAGCGCATATTATAATTACACATGAGACTGGATTTGAGACAGGTCTAGTGCCTAGGAGATATCTGCCACACAAGAAGTCCTGGGTTCGATTCTCAGTGAGAGATATTTTAAGTTTAAGCGCATTGCGGTGGTTCGGATCCCATCTCAAACTGTAGGTCCAAGTTATATATAGCCTCGGTGCTGGAAAGAAACGCTAAACACTAATAATTAACTAATTAGATGGGTGCTTCTAGGATCAAACATTTATAGAGGATTTTTGATAGGCGTTCAGCACCCGTAGAATTTTTCGCTGGAATTTATTTCGAAATTTATCCACTCTGATGCCGATCGATGCAGAGGAGAAAATGATTGTCGCCTAAATTGAGCTTAACCAATGAATATCACTATTTAATTGCACGAATCACTCTTAAAACGGTAGTTACAATCAATCCAACCCACTTTCCCTCTACAGTTTTTATCAGGCGCATACGCAGCAATTTCTTTCTAGAGGGGGGTCCAATTTCAATTTGAGAATAAAGAATTTTAAAATTTGTAAAATCGCTCCTAAAATCAGACTAAATTTACAGAAAAGCAGCTTTGAGGGGGAGGAGCTGAGTCCGGACCACCAGAACCTATCGCCTGTGTATGTCCCTGGTTTGTATTTTATTGGTTAAACTAGCTGAAATGCCCGTCCTTCGAACGGGGAGATCAGGTTTATAAAAATATTTGAACTCCCAACTACCCTAACAATATACATTTCAATAATTGATTACAGGGTTCATCCCGACTATGCATGTCACCCCCCATGTGACCCCGAAGGATTGATAGGGGTTTATTAGCCACATTTGGACAGAAATGTCATCGGGTATGGCACCATTCATCTCCACAACACCGAAAACCATGGATTCCAAACAAATATAACTCATTTTCGATTATTTGTACGTCATTCCTCCTGTGACCCCCCTAGAGATGGTATGGGTATCTGACCTCCACTGAGACTGAAACGCTATCTGGATTGTCACCATTTATCTCCGTGACCCCGAAAACTGAGAATTCGACACTAATACCAGTCATTTTCGATTATTTGTATATGTGATCGCCTGTGACCCTCTTGGGGATGGTAGGTATATCTCACCACTACAACATTTTGTCCTGGTTATGAGTAATATATGTACCAAATTTCCTGGTTATGAGTAATATATGTACCAAATTTCGTTAAAATTGCTCCGGACGTTCCAGAGTTATGCTAGACAATATATAGATACATACAGACACACCTACATACATTATTTTTTTTTTACATATCATCCTCCTACGACCCTCCTAGAGATGAAAGGGGTATCTTTCGCCCATAGTGTTTGTTTCCTCACTGTAAGTAATACTTGTACCAAGTTTGGTTGAAATTGCTCCGGGCATTCGAGAGTTATGCTCGAACGTAGATACATACACACATACATACATACATACATACATCCTTTTTATATGTATAGATAATGCCTTAACAAGTTCGAAGTTTTTAATCTACGTACAGTAGAACCTCGTTTATCCGGCCCTCGTTCACCCGGATCTCCGGATAATCCAAACCGGATTTGTAGAAACTATTTAAAATTTAATGTTCACATAGATAATAATTTTTAACTATGATAGCAAGAACGTAATCATAAGTACGACAAACATTTTCTTTTTGTTTTGATTAAATGTACAGTTCGTGTATAGATTTCACAGTAAATTATGGTAATACTGTACATAAAATGATTCTTATCGAGTTTTAGTAAGCTTTACTCACAAGACGTTGAAGTGAATTGAGTCAGGATTTGTTTTGCTTATTATCCATATTATCAGGATTATTCGGATTTTTGATTTTCCAGATTGACTTTGCTCCCAGATAGTCTGGATAAACATTGATGTACTGTATATAAAAAAGACGTATGTATGAACGTATGTAGACCCTATGTGTATGTGTATATGTTCTAGCATAACTCTGGAATGCCTTGAGCAATTTCAACCAAACTTGGTACAAGTATTACTTACAGTGAGGAAACAAACACTATGAGAGAAAGATACCCCTTTCATCCCTAGGAGGGTCACAGGAGGATGATATGTAAAAAAAATAATGTATGTAGGTGTGTCTGTATGTATCTATATATTGTCTAGCATAACTCTGGAACGCCCGGAGAAATTTTAACGAAACGTTGTACACATATTATTTATAACCAGGAAAAAATGTTGTAGGGGTGAGATACATCTATCATCCCCAAGAGGGTCACAGGGGGATCACATATACAAATAATCGAAAATGAATGGTATTAGTGTCGAATTCTTATGTTAGTGTTCGGGGTCACGGAGATGAATGGTAACTCCCAATGCCATTACCGTAAAATATTGCCTCCACTGGTATGGGAAGTGATGGGGGAGTTAAAAATAAAAAGTCACGGTGAGTATGACATGAACAAAGAATGGATTCAGTCGAGATAAACCGGGAAATCAATCTTTGAAATGAGCATTATATGGGGAATTGGGGGATTCAAATATTTTGCACAAACTTCGTCATACTGTGCGAAGAACTAGCATTTTAGCTAATGTATATAGTGAAACTTGTATATAACGGAAAGTGGTGGGTCCGAATTTTACTCGAAGGAATAACAGCGATAAGGACTGTGAGGAGTTTCCGTTATAGACAGATTTCCGTTTTATTCAAGTTCCGGTTTCTACAAGTTTCTCTCTCTCTCTCTCTCTCTCTCTCTCTCTCTCTATATATATATATATATATATATATATATAATAGTCAACCATTGTCAATACACTGCTGGATAAAGGTCTTTCCAACTCTTTTCCACAACAACCTATCTTCCATTTCCACTTACACTTCCTCTTGTGAATGGCTTGTAGTAGGTGCATACACTTGAATCACTTGTAGTGTATATCTCTGGGAGAGTTTGACTACAAGCCTTGCTACTCGACTAGATATACTATCTACCTCAAGGACCTTGTTTTTCAATTTTTCGTTGATAAGAAATCCCACTCCGACAGTCTTGCCACATTCTGATCCTCTGTAGTAAAATAAGTGTCCTTTCTTCAATTCCAGTAATTCTTCTCCTTTTCTTCTTACTTCGCTCAATCCGACGATATCCCAGTTGACTTTCTGTAGCTCTTCTTCCAGCTCCTGGAATCTTGCTTCTGAAGCCAGGGATTTTGCATTGTATGCAGCCATGGTCAGTGTTAAATAGCAACCTAATCCGTAACTCCGGGGATTCTTAGCACCCTCTGCCTGCATGTGATTCTGAACGTTGCCTTGCCCAGACACAATTCGGCTTTCGGAGAATGAAGGTCTTGGCTTGTGTCCTATCATGATTGTTTAAACAAGTTAAAGGTATTTGGCAAAAATCACCGTGCCGACCAGGCATGTTGGTGATAGCCCTCCGTGTTCGCCTTCCTATCATTAAGGAAACCTGTAAGTTTCACCGTGGACAGGAAGTTACCGGTACCAGTCTGCACCACTAGGAGGTACGGATAGGACATAAGTGGCTAGCTAGCCCAGCCGGTTCCATACGTTGTCGACTACTTCTCAGCGTGCGGATCTCCTTCTGATTTACTACTAGACACCATTTTGCATATATATATATATATATATATATATATATACTAGCAGCGTTCACCCCGCTTCGCTGCGGTCACCCCGGAACGCAATAAACTTTGTTACTTAGATAATTTTTACTTTTTCGCTTTCAAGTGATATGATAAAAACCATAGAAGATTGCAGTAAATCTTAACATTATATCGCCTTTCATTTATGTTAACCCGCCCCGCTTCGCTGCGGTCATCCCGGAAGTTTTCGCTTTCAAGTGATATGATAAAAACCATAGTAGATTGCAGTAAATGTTAACATTATATCGCCTGTCATTTATGTTAACCCGCCGAGTGACACGGTCATGCGGGTTGCATATAAATACGTTTATTTTTACCTATGATGAACTAACAAAGGATTTGTACGTTATGGACACTTGAATGGTCAATTATCTCAAGACACTGGTAATTAAAAATTAAAGTGATATGATAAAAACCATCTAGGGTCCAAATCCTAATAACCCCCCAAAAATAAAAGAAATTGGTTCAGCCGTATTAGCGTGATGAGGGAACAAAGGATTTGTGCGTTCTCTTTTATATATATAGATATATATATACCGGGTGATTCAATAAGAACGTGCCAGGCCTATATCGCAGCTAATACTGCACGTAGAGCCTTCAAACAAAAAATTGCATTACCAAATCGTATGTGTAGAATGCAATAAAAATAGTAGCGAGACCAGTGGCTTCTCGTGAATACCTCCAACGGGGGCAACTTCGAAATTTGCAATGGAAAGTGGTATAACTGTTGAAATTGTTCAAAAGGACATTAAATGTGATGAAACATTTAGAGGGCAAACTTTGTTATATTCCTTCCCATTTAACCGCTAGAGGCGTTGTTGCAGACTTTTATCTGACTACCCGTAGCAGGCCTTTATCTCAGCTAATAATGCACATAGAGCCGTCAAACAAAAAATTGAACTACCAAATCGTATGTGTAGAATGCAGTAAAAATAGTAGCGACACCAGTGGCGTATCGTGAATATCTCCAACGGAGTTTATCTGCAAAATTTGACATGGAAATAGGGGTTGGTTGTGTCTCCATTGAAACAAGCGCACAATGGGAGAAACGTCGAGAGGAAACATCCTCGCACCATCTGACTTTCACCTAGTAATGCGACCATGTTGCTGCCAACGAGGAAGAAATATGCCAAGGTGTTTCCTCTCGACGTTTCTCGCATTGTGATTAGAGAAAAACAAAAAGAGGGAAGGGAGCGAAACCTTGCATGAAGCAACTGTAGGAAGGGGGACACCTAGCCACGTATTGGTTAATATCACCAGATGTAAAGTATTGCCAACTCAACACAAAGTTGTATTTTTTGAAATGAAATGAAATCTTTAAGTTTTACGTCCCACGGTTATGCCGGTTAGGCTAAAGGAGACGGTGATAATGAGAGATGAGTAAAGTGGTGGAATGAAGAAAGTGGGAGGAAACGGGAGAACCACGAGAAAACCCACGAGCGCGGTGTTTGTCCACCACAAAGTTCACTTGGCGGGGGCTGGGATTGAACCCGCGACCCCAAGCACCAGAGGTGAACGCTCTACCACTGAGCCACCGCGCCCCCTTGTATTTTTTGAATAGCACTACGTAAAGTTATTACAAATTTTAAGTCTACATACAAATCGAAAACAAACAATACCACTTTTATTGTTCAGTGTTGCAAACTAATTATGCTATAATATCACAAAAATCCAGAAACATCCCAATTTTGGAGGTCTCTATAACAGTGATGACGCAAGTGAGACGGATGGTGCATCGCACGTCGAAAGCACTTTAGTGTCGAATACTATGGTCAGCATATGATGTACTTCTACCAAACAGAAGAAAAAAGCTGCAAGGAATTCAAAACTTGACTTCTTGCAAAGGGCTTTATTTCGAAAAAGAGCTGAGATAAATATCACATCTAATTATGTAGATTATTTTCAAAAGATGTAATGACCATAATGCCGTTTACAGCAATTTGATATTTTACACCGTTTAGGAGATATGATAATGAATGTTAAAGTTGGCAATACTGCTAAAAGTCGTCAAATTAAGGAGAATATGTGGTAATCACAACTACCAAAAACTGTTGGTCAATTGTCAAAGGTGCGAAAACAAGCAACGATCGCTTTATAAATTTCTTGCAACTGCGTCATTTTAAAAAGTATTACCAACTGTAACATGTATATATGATAATGTCTAGTGATGGGTGAATTCCCGGGAAGATATTTTTCCGGAATATTCCCTGGGAATATTTCCGGGAAGATTTCTCAAAATGGGAATTTTCCGGGAATTTATCTACAATCACAAATAAAATTGCATTCTATTACCGTACTATATTATGATTTCAAAGTTAAATTCGTTTTTATATCACAGTATATTATTACTCTTGTCCCCAGAGGAGTCTTTAAAATGTATATTCTGAACGATGTTATGTTATTTTATTATATTTAGAGAGTACGCATAAATCTATATTTATTTACAATATGTTCTACGAAAGTAAATATGTTTCAAAAATGGTATAGTAAGTCCACATACTTTTAAACCGCTAAAAAGTTTAAATTTACATGTAAGTGGATTATCTGAATTTAACTCTACTACTGATATAAACATATTAAATTTTTAAGTGTTATAAACAAATTAGGTTGGGTAACTGCCAGAAGACACATGTCCCACTATTTTGTCAACATTTGCGCTTGCAAGATACTTTCTTATCTTTATAATTTTGCATATAATATTGCCATACACGACCTTCTTTCCTGCCCATTTCTCGAAATGTCATGCTTTAATTCACATGTAAGAGAAGTCCGAGTACCTCTTCAGAAATTCGAGTCAGAGACAGGAGACAGACCGACGTCTATTACTAACGGTGGTTCAGGGTTTATTAATAGTACTTCATCTCTATTTCTACATAATTCTACATTACTTTACAAAATGGATTCTTTTCATCATTTGTAAATTAGTACTTTGCTACTTTTGGCTATTGTTTAGTTTGGTGGGTCCAGATTTTGCACCTACTTTTTTGCGATATTCTATTCCGATACGGTTGTTTTATGGTTTCATACGTTAAATTACGTTACCAACATTAAATTCAGACATCATTGCCGAGCGAGAGTTAGCGAGTGAAGGCGGAATAGAGCCCCTCAGGGCATGTTGTTTTCTATCTTCGTTACCAACAATTCACTTTCTTTTCTCATATAAATCACTTCTAGTTACCTTTACAATTTCTACAAATCCCCTACTGCCCTAAACAAAATTGTGTTCAATACTTTCTTGACTACTTGAACACCACTATCAACTCATTTGTTCCGTAAATCGTCCTACTTTTTGCTAGTTTTGGGCCCCCAATAATAAACAATTACCCTACCTTTTAGTGCAAATGGAAATGGTACTTAAAATCTCATATTATTAGTTATGTCAAGTACAGTCAAAAAAAAATAACCTCCAAATTCTTTAAAAATCTAGAAGTAAATCATAATACATTAAAACAATATAATTAGTCATACGGTTCTTATAATTTGGAAGATAAAGTAAAGAAATGGAAATAAATTCCTTCCCGGGAATTTATAGGCCAGGGAAAAACCCGGGAATATTCCCATTTTTAAATCCCTTCCCACCGTGAATATTCCCACTGCCTATCACTAGTAATGTCCAAGAGGTCGGGCGCCCCAAAATATAACCTCAGTGCAGAAAGTGGCCAATCACTTCAGCAAATAACAAAAACATTGATTTTTAACAGTTATAAGTTCATCAAAATTAACACATAATTACAAGCAAATTATCTCTCATTGCCTTAGAGCATGTACGATTTATTGAATTTTTACATCATATGTCTTTCCGGTCTTCACAAAATCACCAACTTTTTAAACATATAGGGGAGACCGGGGCTGGTTGGAGAACTTTTCATTCTTTATTTTTTAATGAGCAGATTGTGCACTATATTGCAATGTAATGGATGTGCACGGACAGACCAATGTTTCCTCTAATAAATTCCATTTTTGTTTTTGTTTTGTTGCTTACAGTTTACGAGAAATAATTTTTCTTTCTTTAAAAACGGAGTATGCCAACCGACCTCTACTAAGGGTCTGGCTGGCTGATATTGTGGGGCTAGTTGCCATTCTTTTTAAATATAGCAAAACACAAACAAAAATTGGATTTATTAGAAATAAACGTTATTTTTCTAAATTCTATTATATATATTGCAATGAAGTAGGCTATTTGAAGTTTGAAATTACTTTTATTCACAACATTTAAAAGAATCAGCATTATAAAATATGAAAACTTCTTTCTTTCATTCTAGCTTGGTTGTTATGACATTGAAAGCTTAAAGATTATCAAACCACATCAGTTTCAATATGATTTGGTGTAGGTTAATTCTTCATATTATTTCAAAATGTAATTAAAATAACTGAACTATCAAGAAAAGTAGTTTATTTCCCGCTGTTCACAAAGTAGCTAAGAGAAACTAAGATATATATTTTAGCTGAATTATCGAGAAATACAGTATGTCCTATTTTCCACAAAGAAAGAAAAAGCAATAGCTAGGCCTCTTTTTTTGTAACAAAAGAGCACATGCAAAATATTCTTGATCCTGAGAATTAGGCCTATTCAGAAAATTCAGAGTCCGGCATACAGTCTTATCTCAATTTCTAAATTTTGACAGCAATCCAATACGTGCATGCTATTCTATAACATTGAAATAAAAGATTGGTAGAATTGTAAATACATAACAATAAAACAAACAATGTAACAATAGAAATAAAATGAAATAAAATTTCACACGAGGTTGTTTGGCCCACTTGCCAACCAACCCCAAATGCTATACGCCAACTAACCCCAAGCCCATTTTGTGCAACAAAGTCGTAATTACTCAGCAATTGTTTGGCATTTACGTTTCATTGTTTGAATATCCATAAAAACAAAGTTTAGATCTAACTAATGCTATATTACTTACCTCTGTACTCCAAGTAGTGACGATTCTGTGATGTAACAGAGAACTGAAAAAAATACTTCAGACTGGCAAAAACACTCTTTATCTAATAGACATAATAATCCGCAAGTTACAAATTCCATATGAAGGTGACAGCTGCATCCATAGGTCGGTCTTTTATGACAGCAGCAACAGCACATTATGTTAATTAATGAAGGAATTATATGCAGTTCGTCAACCAGCCCCGGTCTCCCCCAATAAGTAAATGTTAATGCTATTGTAAATGGTTACCTCGTTCAAATCCTCAAATATTTGGGCGATGATTTGATTACTTTCTATTAATTACTCTTAGTTTCTTGCTTGTTACTCATAAATACTTTCTTTCTGTATGGTTTTTACTAGATTATTCAGTTATTTGATGATAATAAAAACAGAGTTGGGCGTTTTCCGTTTGGCAGAATTGTCAATTGGAAGATTTGTTCATTTTCACGATTGGCGCATTTGGTCATTTTTGCGTTTGGCGCATTTGGTAATTGGCAGATTTGGCAATTGGCAGGTTTGGTAATTGGCGGATTTGTCAATTGGCAGATTTGTCCATTGGCAGATTTGGTAATTGGCTCATTTGTCCATTCTCACGATTGGCGCATTTGGTCATTTTCGCGTTTGGCAGATTTGGTAATTGGCAGATTTGGTAATTGGCAGGTTTGGTAATTGGCGGATTTGTCAATTGGCAGATTTGTCCATTGGCAGATTTGTCCATTCTCGCGATTGGCGCATTTGGTCATTTTCGCGTTTGGCGCATTTGGTAATTGGCAGATTTGGTAATTGGCAGGTTTGGTAATTGGCGGATTTGTCAATTGGCAGATTTGTCAATTGGCAGATTTGTCCATTGGCTGATTTGTCCATTTTCACAATTGGCACATTTGGTCATTTTCGCGTTTGGCGCATTTGGTAATTGGCAGATTTGTCCGGGTCCCAACAAAATTAATTATGAATGATTTGATTCCTCCCTGAAGGTTTAGTAACAGTGCACTTTGAGTTTATTGGTTGATGCCACACGCCAATTCGGGTGGCGCGGAGTATAGTGTAAAATTCTTACGAGTACTTTACTAGGTACAAAATAAGTGAGTGCATATAAATGATGGCTGTATTACAAACTATTTTCCACCGGTGCTGTATTTGTGCACAGTGTACATTAGTTGTATTTTATGTTTACAAGTGGAACGCTACAAGTATGAAACCGTGACAAGTATTATTGAAACTCATATCATTACCAAAACACATTTATTTCACTATCCTTATTTTTGCATATAGCAACCTTCGCTGACGCACCTGCTCCCTTCGGACTCACCCCCTCTCTAGAGATGCCCTTCAGTTTCGCCCTGCCGTGACTCGGTTAGATACTATTCGTGCTTTTTAGTGGCCTACTAGCACAGGTTGTTTCTTGTTTTTTGCATTGCAGTTTTTATGCATACATCCGGAGGCCGTATTTACACGCAAATCCTAGAAGAATTTTAATTTTTCAACAATTGATTATGATGGTCCCCTTGAAATTTAACTAATCCATTTGACATGTTTCCATGTCGGCCAGCGCAAATCATTTAGTAAACAATAAGAAGGAATTTGTAAAGAATTGTAATGTTTGAACAATTATTTCGAGTTGTACGGCAAAAGTAAAGCTGCACGAGGAATCTTCCTAAAAATGTACTTAAAACATTATGTCGAGCTTCACATGAAAGGCAGTAGCGCGTTTCAAACTTATTCGATGATTTGTAACTAAACATTCAATAAATGAGCTGACAAATACAAAAGATAACGTGCAGTTTGAAAAGTTGGCGGCAAAGTAGAAATTTAAAAAATACACGAATTTTATGGTACATATAATTAGTTATTTCCAGAAAAAAAATGCCTATTTCATTGGTGCATATAGGCTAGAACTCATACAGCTAACCTTTGTAGCGATTTATAATATGGTAGCAAAATAATAATAAATAAATAAAATACTCAGTTAGGGCCAATGACTAAAATTTTAAGTTCCTAAGTGAGAGTTCATCTGTACAAATTATACCACACAAAGAAATTTGTTTCGTGACCTGATGGATATTGCCAAAGACTTGGGGAACTATTCCGATACGGGTTACGTCAACGCAAAGCAATATTTAACATTTTGTTAGTGATCATCGGCATAGCAGTTATAATGACTTCTTGCATATCTTGTATGAACAATTTTTTGAACAATGCTTCCGAATGATCCTCTTAGACGTGCAAACGAAGAAAGTGAATAGTTATCTTGATTACACCACTTGGCTACACCCAACAGCACCAATACAGCCAAAGAAATTGTTCTCGCAAATCATCCTTTGTATTGCTTCAATTGGAACACTCTTACTTATTTCATTCATTCGTGTTTAAAAAAGAAATAATAACAAGTCGGTAATATTTATAGATAATATTGAATTGTTTCGATATTACTCCCCTAAAGTTGCACGAGAATAAGTATATTCACTGCACGAAATAGCTATTAGGTAGGTCTCGTAAATGTATTTCTACCATCCTGTTAAAATTTGAATTGGTATTACTAACTCAAGAACAATTTATATTCACATTACGTTTCATTAGTCCCTTCAAGGACTCAAATGGGTTTCATTTCATTGTATGTCCATTGATTAATGTTTTATTTCATTTTAATCATTTCTTCGCGATTTCTCCAATGCTGAGGGAAAAAAGGGAATTTTGAAACAGCGTTACCACCTTGTACAGCACAAAATTCTCAGCTTTTACAGAGTACCGAATATCTTAGTAAGTACTTGACTTATCGATCTCAAATAAACGTGACAATGCTCATTATGACATACTGATTTCTTCTATGCATTTAAACCTATACTGTACTAGGGACCTTTTCCAAGTTATTGCACTATTTCCAAACTCAATTTTTCTCTCTTCTGTTGTGGCAACACTGTTTAACTGATCCTTCTAAACTTGAAGTCATTTTAAAGAGTTCTTCCCAGTATTTCATTTAATGTGCACAAATAGATCCTACTTCATTCCTTGTGTGTGTTAAAGGCGTTTAAATTTGACATATGTTTTACAATATTTCTCAAAAAGTATGCAACACTGATCTGCGAGTGTCATCTCTTTCGTCTTTGTTTTCATTGCTGATTCGAATTATGATATTAAATTTAGGTCATTCCATAACTTTATATTGGGTTGGCAACACTGTTCACCTAGTGATGTTACCCAATACATGGATAGATGTCCCCCTTTCTGTAGTTGCTTTGTGCAAAGTTTCGCTTTTCTCACTCTCTTAGTTCCTCTGTTATAAAGGTGGGACATTATAAATGGTGCACCCGGTATATATAACGGAAAAGACTATGATTTTACACTTCAATTTAGGCTTGAATATTCCCACAAATGAGAATGGGACTTTGACATACGAGTATGCATCTAATAGAAAAAAGTATCAGAACAGGACAGTAACAAAGAGACGCGTGGACAAAGGTAAAGCTAATGTTACAGGTTGGTATCGGTGTTAAAACTGCGTGATTGCGTGTACATCATGGCAGCCAACTTGAATTCCGCATACTGTACTCCATACAATATTTTTTAAATAGAAAGAGGTATATGTGTCACGTAAATTTAGGCTAGAATCTACGATCATCTGAACCGATTTTTGACCGTGTGCTACGTTTGACATTTGTTTTTAGTAGAAGAAAGTATTGGGACAGCCAAGTAATAAAGAGGGCTTCATCGTGTTCTTAACGTTTTTGTTTGTTTGCTTGCGTTTGTAAAATATTGTGAAGTTACCACATATGTTAATAGTAAAGTATAACATAATTTAATAGTAAGTATGTTTGTGGTTAATTGTTACTTTACAACTATAAAGCAATAGAGTGCTCTTAATGTACAGCTTCGAATATTCAGAAGAGCTCAACGACTTCGTTCAAATAGTAGCGGGTGATAGCAATGTTTTGTCTGGCCAGTGTATTGTACTGTGTAGAGTTAATATGTGGAGAATATAATGGTAGAATAGCTAGAAAGAAACCACGTATTATCCAAATTAAGGAATATAAGATACTTAAATTTTCTAGAGCTCTCAAAGATAAACCCAAAAATTGGTAGGAATGTGTTGTTTATCGATTAATTTAAATTAAAGCTGCATGGATATGCTGGTAGAATAATAGTTTTTCGACAAGTAAATACAGGGATAAATGTAAAGAACTTCCAACCTACTGTAAAATACGGAGGAGGAAGTATAATGGTTTGGGTTATATATTTTCACCAGACGTTGGAGAGTTAGTGCCTGTTGATGAGATTCTGATAAAAGAAATATATCTTAACGTTCTTACGACACATCTTCACTACAGTACAAAAAACTGAGAATGAGGAGGACTTCTAATATCTTTATCAAGATATTGATCCCAAACAAAGCATATGTTGTAAGAAAATGATTGTTTCAAAACTGCCCAAAATTGCGCGAAACCCCACCTCACGCTATGGGCTTTAACATCATTGAGAATCTTTGGAATGAATTGCAACGTGAAATTAATATGTACGAGTTACGGTGGAAGAAGGTTTGAGAAAACTATTATGTACAGCGTGGAATAATATTTCCACACACTATACCAGGAAAATTGTAACAACCATGCTGAAATGCTTAGAGGAAGTTATAAATCGTTGTGTGTTTTCTATTAAATACTAACTGTATTAACTTGGAGGGATAAAATAACTTTTGAGGATATTTAATTTGTTTCATGATATCTGAATATCCATTTGATGAACAATGTCCACGTCCCCATTCAACGCAGTTTTTAAAACAACACACACTTACAACATTTGCTTTTCCTTTGCCACGTTATTACAGGATTGCATGATCCTTTTGTCTACTACACACAAATGTCAAACATAGCACACATACCTCGTAAAAGAATGGGGATTAGTAAAAAATTAATTACATTCTCGTTTGTGGGAAAATTCAAGCCTAAATTGATGTGCCAAACATACTCTTTTCCATTTAAAAATATTGTGTGATATCCAATATGGCGGAACCCGAAATGGTTGCCATTATGTCCATGCCCTCACTCAATGCAGTTTTCGCATCAACGTACACCTGCAACCTTTTACTTTCCTCCCTCTATATGTCTCGTTGCCGGTCCACATACTTTGGTCTACTAGATACAAATCTCAAACGTAGCACCCTATTTTGCAAACGAATGAAGATATTAAAAAAAAAAAATCTTATTTTCATTTGTGGGCCTAAATTGGTTGTCAGACCAAGATTTTAGCCTAAATTGGTTGTCAAACCTACCCCTTTCCATTCAAAAAATATTGTGTAATATCAAATATCGCAGAATCCAAAGTATCTGCCATGAGGTCCATTCAATGCAGTTTTCGCATCAATAGCCATGTGCTACTTTTGTTTTCCTCCGTCCACGTGTATCGTTATTGCTGGTCTGTTGTAATATTTTTTACTAATCTTATATTTTTTCCATATGTATGTTCTTTTAACACAAATAAATCAGATACTGTCCAAAGAATATTTTTCATCCAATAAGTATTTTTATACTTCTGAAGCTTTTTAGGCTATATCTCAGGTTTTTTCGACGTGGGGCCCTTTTGATGCGGGCCCTTCTGACGTGATACCTATGAATAGACAGTACACAATTGACATCGAGCATCGACATTAAAAATATTTATTTTTAATTAAGTGCAAAGTCCAGTATGTAGAGTCGGAAAATAAATTAATAACTTAATGAAATTTGCAGGACAGCTTCTTTCCAAGTATAGGCATATGCTAAAAGTGCCCGCTTCACCGAACATATCTAATTGCCATATCTAATTTGGCTGCAGCCGTCTATAGAACAATCATATTTACCTTGATTTCTTACCTTAGGTTCAATTATACGGTCTTGAAACTTATAGCAAAATATTTTGTAAATAAAATTTCCTTTTGTTTGATATATAATACATCTCTGTAGGTTAGGTATATATAAAGTTACAAATGATAGAGTAGGCTTGTGTCACTTAATCTTGTATCTGTTTCTTTCAAGCGTATTTTTCTTATTTTTTAAAAACTCTTACATGAAGAAGGTAGATTTCATCAATCAGCCAAAATGTTTAAATCCATGAAAATACAGAAGGATGATGTTATGAATTTTTACATAAATTTTCAGGAAGTGACATGACTTTGTCCGTATTAAAGAAAGGGAAGAAAACTTGTTAGAAACTACTCGAGAGACAGACAGTTAATTGTAAAAGGTTGTGAGTATATTCAACAAATCTACTACGAATTCTGAAGAACTAGTAAAAATGGGATAGCATTTCCAATTACACTTTTATGCATCGCATGATTATGACGCACTTGCTTTCTGTTGGTATTTCACATACAGAAGATTTATTTCGCACCAGTCACCCATCCCTCAGTTTTACCCATAAAAGCAAGTGTGAACAGAAGACACGTTTTGAAGGTGTATTATCAGAGGCAAACTTGGCTGGAGTAAGACATTTCAGCAATTGATTGGGGATTGGAGGAGAAAATGAATAATACTATCCAATTACTTGTTTGGACATACCAACACCAAATTTTTTTCTGAAGGTGGTGTACTGTAAATGTAAAACCCTCCTGGACTTAGTCCAACTGTTCATGTTTGAGATTGTTTTACTCACCGTCAGGTATGTGCATTAATTGTAGGGAAATCACATTTTGGGAATCAAAAACAACAGGATGAGAGTGATATGTTGGCATTGTCCTAGTGTTGAACTACACTCGAATTGTACGTTACTTCTACGAATCTTTCGAAGTTCCTTGTTTCTCTTTCTTTTCAGCTTTTTGATATAATAGGTACCTTTCTTGTTCTGAAAGAAGCAGAGTTTATTATATGAAACCTAAATTACTAAAATATAAACGCTCTCCTTAAAACTCGTTGTTTCAACGACTTTTTTCATCTGAAGCATCAGTGGATCTGATCGAACCTAACCGTATCATTTATGTCCCAAAAATGTACCGTACCAGGAATGGGTTAATTTTTGTGTTTTTTATGCACTACAAATTATTTCTATCGTTTATAAAAACTGAATTTTGCTTAGATAACGTTTTCTCTATGGATTATTTTGCTCAATAAGTTTACAGGAACTTTCGTATAATGCCCCATTATTCTCAAATGTACCATATTTTGTATATATCAATTATAATTATGGCATGTTGACATATTTCCTTTAATTTTTTACTTATATAAATAGTATACGTATAATCAAAAAATACGCATGAAAAAACCATGTACAAGTTAAGCCTTAATTTTGTACCTACCTGACCTACAGAGATGAATTTCATATCAAAGGAAATTTTATTTACAAAATATTTTGATACAAGTTCAAAGAATTGAACCTAAGGTAAAAAATCAAGGAAAACATAAATGTTCTACAGACAGTACCAGCCAAATTGGATATGGCACTAATGGCAGCCATATTGGATGGGGATCAAGAGGGATGTTCAGGAACTTTTAGGATAGTACTGCACTTGATGAAAGGAAACTACTCTTAAAGTTTCATTAAGCTACCAATTTATGCAGGGTTTATCAAAATTTCCTCCCACACATTGGAGTATTTAATAAGAGCGCGAAAACAGTTTCAAGAGGAAATGCTAACTATTAATGAGGTGCAAGACTATCAATGTATGCGAGTTAAAGCAAGTTTATTTATTTATTTATTTAAGTTCAACTTTCGCCTAATAAGAAAATTAACTCTGTCATCGCATTGATTGACGTTTGCATAACTAGGAAGTATTAGGTGAATCTTGAATAGGCGAAAGTTCAAACCCCGTTTATATATATATATTAAGTAATTACGAAGGGAATGGATTTTTTCTTTTCTTTTTTTTTTTTTTTTTTTTTTTTTTTTTAAGAAACTGAACGAATTCTTCGGAACACTCTTAACGTTTTACTGATTTATGTATATTATCATTTCTTTAAAATTTACTCTTTCCGCTTTATCAGTTTTAAACGTTTTTTAAGTTCTTTAAAATATTGTATATCTTCATGGTTCACTACCATTCATACAAAGCGTACGATTATCTTCTTTCCGCCAAATCAGATTGTTGACATCATCAGAATGTAAGTTAGGTACAAAAAAGAAAGTGATAAAAGGAGAAGTAAAAAATAGTGTTTCTATTAAGAAGTGTTGCTTTCTGGTTTAACAATATGTATATACTTCCTGTATGAATTTATTACTTTTATCCCTCCCTCTGTCACTTTCCTTCTGTACTTACTTTCTTTCCTTCCTGAGGATGTCTGGCTTAAGTTGGGCGAAAATTACAAAACAATTATACCTTTTACATGAACAGAAGACGACAGTAAATGTATGTAATGTTTCAATTTTAAAGTTACTAATCTCCTACGCTAATATAAAAGGAAGTTAATCCATATGCGAGGAGCAAACCCTAGTAACAAGAAATAACCCATAATCTCTGCAGTAGATTTTTTATATACTGAATTTTAAATTTTCTCCAAAATCATTTTATTATCCAATTTTCTGTTATCTGCTGAATCTTCCACTGCACTGTGTTCGTTACTGGAAAAGGTTAGTTCGTAGTATGAAAAGACGAACAAACTAAATTTAACAATGAACAAAAGGAAGCTTCCTTTAGCCTAACCAGCATAAACGTGGTAAACTCATAAACGTAAAACTCAAAAGGAAACTCACTAATTGTACAGCATTTGTAGTTAGGACAGGTAAATAATAATAATAATAATAATAATAATAATAATAATAATAATAATAATAATAATAATAATAAACTCTTTGCTAAAGTAATCTTGCTACCTTTTACTTTTCTACCGTAGGATTGAGATCTTTATAAACTATTGTATTATAGTGGAATTTCTGGTTGTAAATTTAGACTAAACTAGAAACATAAAATGATTTGTACCTATTGTCTTTTTCTATTTATGTGAATTCATTGTGTTAAATGTCTAATAAATGCCTGAATACTATAAAATTGTGTTTTTATAATTCCTAGAATCTAATATGCTCCCTACTCCTCACATTTTATCTTTCTTTTTGCACTATCGCCAAAAGTTTTTCTTTAAAATTATTTTGTTTATGCATTTATATTATTTAATTGTTCGAATAAAGAATACTATTCAAATAATCAGATAACTAATATTCGAAAAATCCATTATTCAAATATTGAATTATTCGAATATTAACAGCACTACATTATACACCAAAGAACTCAACTAAAATTGGCAAACTGCTTCGAAATTATTGATTCATATAGAGTATTGCTAGTGACTAGATATAGTTTCTAAATATATACACTGAATGTCAAGCGACAATAATGTGTTTTTCATTTACTTGCTCTAAACTCGAAGCAATTTATAAAAGAACAACGCCTGATGAGCATTCAAAAGTCGTAACATTAACTCGATCGTAATGCTGTCTTTAACATTTAAAACTTAAAAATTTTGTTAGCTTAACAATTAAAACGAATAGACACTATGTTTTAAGTGAAACGAACAAAGCACTAGAAAACATCATTAAAAATGGAGGAATTAGTTGGTTGATTGGTCGGATTAGAGTTTAGCGTTCCTTTCAGCACTATGAGATGTGGACCTACAGCTTAACCTGGGATCCGAGCCACATGAACTCCCACCGGGAAGCTCGTTTGAATTTCCT
Source organism: Thermobia domestica (assembly GCF_964235325.1). NCBI lineage: Eukaryota > Metazoa > Arthropoda > Insecta > Zygentoma > Lepismatidae > Thermobia > Thermobia domestica. Next base: position 51,697 of record NW_027655886.1, on the reverse strand, counting down.
ATTCCTTAGTTAAAAACTATCCATTTTTGTTCATTTTATCATAATCACAATTTCAGAATGTCGTGATACTATTTCATAGACGGATGAAAACATGCATAAAATTCTACTCCTCAGGAAATATGTATAATTGGACCGTGGCACGAAGACATAGGACTCTTTCTGCTACTAGTCACCACCAACGTTACATCATGGAACACAATATTCAACAACTTGTATTCTATGTATCCTCACGGGCTGAGGTGGTCGAGCGTTCACCTCTGGTGCATGGGGTCCTTGGTTTGATCCCAGCTCGCGCCAAGTTAACTTTGTGGTGGACAAACATCGTGTGCGTGGATTTTCTCGGGGTTCTTCCGTTTCCACCCACTTTCTTCATTCCACCATTCCATTCATTACTCATCATCACCGTCTCCTTTAGCCTAGCCGGCATGACCGTGGGACGTAAAACTTAAAAGATTTCATTTAATGTATCCTCACCGGCGATCGAAACCGGAACATATAAATAAACACTATGGGCGGCGATTGGGGGGGGCAAAGGGGGGCAGTTGCCCCCCACCACTTTTTTGAAGTGACCCATTAATGTATATAGAGTTTCATTTGGAAATGTAAAGTTTTTGTGTGTATTACTGGTTCATAGAAAAAAATGTGCCATATATTTTTCGTTGCGTGAGTAGGCCTATGTATTGATTGCCTTCCCGTAGAATTAAGAAACAACAGGAATTGCGTTTTAATTGCCACGGAAAATGGTCCAAAAATTATCCTATTGGAGCACAACAATTCCAGGATACTTTTATTTCTTCTTACAAGGGTTCGATATGTTAGTCAGCCGCTTTTAAACTAATTGAGAGAATATTTCGCCAAAAAAAAAATCTTTCACGAGTTATTCTTTAATTGCACAAAAATCGAAAGTTCCTAAAATGTCTTTCATCTTTCTAATAGTAAGGAATTTTGATTAAAAAGAGAGTAATAAGAAACAACTTGTACCTTCTCCATTGAGTTGTTGATTGTGAGCTTAACGTCCTTTTCAGCAACGAGGCTATATAAGACGGAACCTAGTGATTAACGTGGAATCCGAAACACATGAGCTCCGACCAGGAATCGAAGCCGGGTCTCCCATACTTTTTCCATTGTTTTGCAGTGTAATATACGAGTGAAGTGGTGTGTTTAGGGTGTACGAGTGTATATACAATTAAATTTAGTGAATTCGACATAACTCTAGGTTTTATAACTGGAGTGTGGAGTGATTCTAAGTATTGTTGTGTTTTGATATGTGTCAAAGAAAGTGAAAACTGCACCTAATGGCAACGAACATGTTTCGGGAAGCTGCAGAAGTATTTCCTTAAATGTCGTAGCATATGCTTGTAGTAATTTCTGTCTTTCATTTTCTAAGAGTGTGGAATTAAAAATATAAGTTGTTCATTAATCTCCAATTTCAATATAACTTCTACAGAACAAGCTTCATTATTCATTACTATGATTAATATTATCCTATCTATTTATTTGTTTTGCAAATTTCTTATTAAATACTCTGATCACACAATTTTCCAGACAGAATTTTAAGATGTTCATGAGCAAGGAGTCAAATCTCTTCTTACACCTTCGTTGTTTAAAAGTACAAAGGGGTAGTCCCTACTTGCGTTGCTCTTATCAATTTGCTTAATAAAACATGAAATACGTTATACGATATTTAAAATAAAAAAATAGTATCCTATTAGTTATTCAACCTTTCGTCAAATAGAAACAAACAAGGAAACTAACATTAATATGCAAATATTCAGGTCTTGCCCCCCCTCCCCATTTTTTACGTTCAATCGCCGCCACTGATGAACACCATATGGAAGAAGAAAAAATACACAGGTGTACCTAATGTGAGCTGTGAAGTAGGTCTGTCTATAGAAGATTTTTTCATTTGCGGACTTCTTACCAATATTTTAATCTTCCTTTTAATACTTTCACCTGATGGTAGAGTATGAAACATCGTAAAATTGGAACTTTCATTTTTGAATGGCATGTTTAAATTTGCATACTATTTCGACAGAAAGAAAAGGAAAAACCGAACAGAAAAATATATTTCTAAACTTTGCTGTTGACTGCACTTTTTTGTACTAATGCTATGCTAAATAGTAATATCCTAGATACATATTAGATTGGTCTGGAGTTTAGAACGCTTTTGCGGCATTAAGGGTATATCAGATGAGTACCTACACGACATCTTGATGTGATAGCCAAAATACAAGTACTCCTACACGTGTAGAAGAATCCAGTGTTCTGCATTACCGGGAGAATGCTAATCCATACATATAGCTACGAGAAAGTTTATCAGTGAAAGAGAAATCATCATTGTAAGAACCTTCCCGCTGCAGTTTCCTTCACAGTCCTTCCTATTCCAGCAATAATAATAATTTAAAAAAAAAATCCTTAGTAGTTTCGCTCCTGAAGTAATTTAGTAGCCTAGTTTATTGTATCAATCACCGAATGGCAATGAAACGCCCTATTTCCACACTGCAACGTACCACAGGAAACGAGCGCCTCTAGTGACGGCTTTCGAAACTCCTGCCACTCATCAACAACCAAAAAACTTCTCCCGCCATCTATTATTAATTTTTATAATTACGAAAACCAAATAACGAACGATCTTGTGAGAGTACATCTTTTAATACTGCAAGTACAATACTGTGTAATTGTACAATACAAACGACTGGAATAAAGAAGTATGTGAATACGGAAATAATTAATTAAATAAAATAAAATTATAAAAGAAGCAAATTACAACTTAGGATCTGAAACAACATGAACTACAGATCGGCCAATTCTACTTTCTGAACGAACTCTAAACTCAACTCTAAATACCTTGCACACGGTTTAATGACTAAACCGTGTTTAACGAGTGTTAAATGACTCAGCTGTGACACTGTAAGTAATCAACTTTTGTGGCAAAATAACAACTACTATATAATATTACTATTTGTTAATAAAGCTGTTTACATCCTATTCTTTATTTAAATCGCCTTGGTCTACACTTGAGTAAGACTCAGACTTTTGATTCGAACTAAATACAATCCAAATACTTCTTTCAATATGCAATAACCATTTATGCAGCATATATGCGTAATTGATATTGTGTTTATTGTTGAAATAATAAATGCTTAGATAGATCTAAAACTGCAGCGGTCCCCTCTTTAGTCTCTACGGTTTTTCTAATTATTGTTTAATGTTGCGATACCAATGTGTGCCACAGAATCCTAATTGAATATTTTCGTAACAACGTAGTGTTTTTGTCCAAAGATTTTGAGGCTTAACACTGTATATATATATATATATATATATATATATATATATATATATATATACAGTGGAGTCTCGTTAATTCGAACTTGGATAATTCGAAATATTGGATAATTCGAATAGAAGTCCATTCCCCTTGAAAATTGTATTGAAAACAATAGTAAAAAATCGCGGATAAATCGAACTTTTGAACCTATGTTTTGGATAATTCGAAGTAAATACAGTTGAAAATTTTTAATATTGGACAGATGTAAAGAGAGAAATACAGTTTTAACGTGTTTTCAGTTATCCAGATGCAGCCATAGGGAAGAGTAATACAAAAGATAAATAGAAAATTTATGTAATCATAAAGATGAAGGTGAGTTGGTAAGAAGTAAAGATAGAGAACGTGTGCCAATCTCATCTTGTTTCAGAATTGCTTGAAAATTTAAGATGAATTATTGATAAAGTCAACCAAATGTTATTAATATCGTATTCCACGCAATACATCAAATTCAAGATTTATTGACCGTACAAAAACAATCAAATTTAAGCAAATGAGGTTTACGACTTCTTGAAAGTGAGAACAGAATATTCAAATTGTTACTAGTGTTTAATTGTTAGGGCTATTCAATGTATGTTGTAGTGTTGTACGTAAATATATTTTCCATTGTACACGTAGTTTAAATTATGTGGAGTCAATGTCGTTTGTTAGTTTGCGGTATTCGATCACGCAAATAATAAACTGCTTTAAAGGTAAAGTCTGCACCATATGAATATGTTTTTGATGCACAGTACTTTGGTTTCTTTGTTGCTACATATATATGTGAAAATGAATGTTGTTGGATAATTCGAATTTTGGATAATTCGAAGTTTTTTCGTGTCCCCTTGGACTTCGAATTAAAAAGAGTCCACTGTATATATATATATATATATATATATATATATATATATATATATAAATGCTCAGTATATATATAATTACCCATAAATCGTTGGAGGTGATTTCTCATATGAAAATAAGAGAAGTATTCATATGGACCTGTGGGGAAAAGTGCATAGTTTCATAGCAAAAGCTGTCCAAAATCGTCAAAAAAGTAAACTTCAATACGCACTATTTCGAATTCGAGAAAACGTGGAGTAGCGGTCCATATCAGCGTGAAGGAAGTCATACATACGTAATCCAAAAATGTATATTTCATCAATGTGTAATGGGTGTGTTAGGGATTTTCTATATACTCTCAACAGAAACCACACAAAATATGCTCTAATTTCAAGGTGAGTCTAAAGTAGGCAAAGGATAAGCCTTGACAACAGTGAACAATAAATGCTTCAGTGGAAAGTCGGAAGTGTTAGGGATCGCCAGCTCCATGGTCCCTTGTGTTCGGAATAACGTGTGCTGTAATGTATTTTGTCACGGCATATTTTATTTTATTTTTTCACGTACAAGCGTGAAACAAAACATCGCAGCACGTATTATTTCGAACACGAGGAACCGTGGCGTTGGCGGTCTCTAACACTTCCGACATCCAGCTTGAAGCCATCTGTGTTCACTGTTGCCAAGGCTTTTTCCATTTATCTACTTAGGACCCCACCTTGAAATCAGAGCATATCTGAAAATTAAATTGGGTAGGAAATTCCTTGCACATTGATGAAACAAGCATTTCTGATTGCGTATATATGACTTTCCTACATTGATATGGACAACCACTTCCCAGTTTCTCGAATTCGAAATAGCGTGTGTTGAAATTTATCTTTTCGACGATTTTGGGTTGCCCAATCTTTGAAACTATGCACTTTCTCCCATAAGTCCACCTGGACTTTATATCTTGTTTTTATATGAGGAATCACGTCTTACAGTTTGTCGGTATAGTACATTAACACTCTGTATCTTAAATATTATCTGATTAATTTTAAAACATGTCAGTAAGACAGATGGTCATAAACGCCTAACATCATAACGCGCCAGGTTTTAGTCGCGTGATTTTGGGTAGGATCCTACTTTGGATTGTAGTTGTGTCAGATTTCGTTTCAAAAAGATCGGTGCAGAAAACAGGCTTAAACTCTAATAAAGTAATGCTGATACCACAGGATAAACAACTTCTTAAATTTGTGATAGCTACACTCCAGGACCTATGTGGTCACAGAGCACTGCTTGTTTGGGAATGCGGAAGCTATACACTTGAACACAGTTTGTGACAACTACTCAGAAGTTTCCACGGTAGTTTTATCGACAGGAATCACCAACAGGAACATACTCTTCAACGCATACCAAAGAAAGAAAAAAAAATCTGTATCTGATACGAAACCAACAAATCTCCTGAACCTGTTCGATCAGAAGAAACTGCTGCTCGAGCGTCTAATACCACTCACTCAGATACAAGAAGTCGATTAGAGGGGATGCCATGGCTCTGAACCTTCCCGGATCCTCAAGAACTGTCATGGCTACGAAGTCCGGTTAGCCACTAACAATTAATAATAAACAAGAAAGATTTCAAAGCTATCGAGTACCATTTGATTTGTTCAATACAACATGCTGCATTATTTTTGATCTGATGAAGCATCTATACGATACGAGTTATCAAGCAGAATTCCTGCTTCTTAGCCATGAACTTCATCAGAGGCATTTGCGTAGTCCAAAAGTAACTATGATCATCGTAATATATGATTTGGCCTTACAGTTTCAATGATAGTAACCGTGGAATGTTACATAGATATGCTGAACAACTTCTTTGAGTCCACGAATGAATACTATCTCTAATCGAGAGATGGTGTGGTTCCAGCAAAACGGAGCAACATTACACAGGGAGATGCCTGCCTTATTCTCGGAAGCATTTCACAACTTCGAGACTTGGTGTACCTATAACGTTCTCAAGACGTTTCCCTTCTGATTTTCAGAGCACATGGTAAAGTACTGTGTACTCAAGAAACGTAGCAACACTCCACTATCTCAAACATTGTATAATCCATAAAAAAAAATGAAATGGAATGAAATCCAGTCAGTTTTCGCCCTACGGTTATACCGTGTAGGCTAAAGGAGACAGTGATAGTGAGAATGAATGAAATAGCGAAATGAAGAAAGAGGGAGAAAATGTGACATCCCTGAGAAAATTCACGCACATAATGTTTGTCCACCATAAGTCACCTGGCACAAGTTGGGATCAAACCAGCGACCGCATGCATCAGAGGTCAGCGCTATGCCACAGAGCTCCTATTACTGCTCTATATAACTTACGAGACTGAAACATCCACGCAAGTAACGGCAAACTTCGTAATGAAATTCCAACAAAGTACGCAATATAATGAAGACTATTTGAAGATTGTTTCATGCACAGAAAATCAAGTATGCGTGTGTGTATGTGTACATACTTATATATATATATTTAAGATCTCATTGTTGGTAAAGTCCAGGGGACAAAATAATGAATGAACGGTATTTCTAACGTATACTTGTTGATGAGAGAATATGAAAACAGACCAGTAGCTGCTATAGTTGTTTTAATCTCTACTTGTCTATTCAGATTTACTCGCAATTCTACAAATATCCACTAATGCGTACGTGATTTGACTACAAACCACATATACTTCGGAAGAAACTTGTTATTTTCCTATCGTAAAATTACAAATCAATCTTACAGCAATTCTGTCTCTGCACAGTCTCAAAACTAAAGGCTCTCCAACAACATCAGTATCCATTATCAAAGACTGTCGAGGTATAAAACATATGTAACACCAGGACTTCAGTAAGCATAGATTTCAGGGGAAATTTTCATCTCTGTATCCGTATTCGTGCGCATAAATATTTCTTGATAATGCCAAATTTTCTTTACACAAGTTTATAGTTTTTTTTTTTTTTTTTTTTTTTTTTTTTGAGTATGTGATTTTTCTGTATATGTGAAAAAAACGCTGAAACAGACTAGTCCTTTGATTCGAACGTCTTGTTCATTGTAAGTAAATACTCATAGTATGTTCGTTCCAACTCACTGCAATTCTTAGAAGTGTCAACTATTAAACTCTTTTTGTTACGAATAGTTTCCATATAATTCTTCCAAAGTTTACGAAATTTAATGACACTTTTTCGTTAAAGAAGAGACCACAACAAATATACAATGAATAAAACAACTTACAAGAATTTATCTGGTATTGTCACCATTGTCTTCTTTTCATCTCTTAATTTTAAAAAGGGACTGAAGAGGAAAAATCAGGTTTATCAAATTAATAGAACAGGTATTATGTGTTTCATCAATACCGTGATGAATTTTATCATTATTAGTATAATACCGTTCCGGCAGGAATGCATTTACCTGTTTAAAGTATTTATGAATACCTTATACAAAGACACATTGAAATAAACTGAAACATAGCCTGCTACTTAAAAGAACTATATATTTACTTACCGAATGCCATTTTCAACTCGTTTGTTTTAACTGTTCTCTTCCACTTCCCATCATGTGTTGTTTCCTTCGCTACTGGTTGCACAACACATGAACTGAAAAAAATAATAATAATGACAATTAGTGTATTCAAAAACAGCTAATTTATTATATGTATGCTTTTATCCAATCTTAGCAAATATTAACCATCAGGAAGAAATCTATACGAGAATGAAACATGATATGTCACTTTTTGGTCATTTTCTGATGTTTCGTTCCGGTAGTTCGACACACTGAGATGTATTTTTTGATTTGATTTGAATTTAGCGTTCCTCTCAGCAACGACACTATACGAGACGTGGACCTACAGATTAATGTGAGATTTGAACCACATGAGCTCGCCTGTTAAAAAAGAATGTTCAAATGGAAAAATAAGTTCCAAAATTTCCTTTAGGTTCTCACAATAAAGAAGGTAATATTTTAACATTGCGGCAATTTTACAAAGTACAGTATTCATAAGTTATTCGCTTTCCTTACAAATATTTGATCTATTTAGGCAAGAAAACTCTACCCAAAAGAAAAACCAGTAATTACACATAGTAAAAAAAACAAACTTGAAAAAAATTAAAATGCAATTTTACTTTGCGTTAGCTTAAGAATATTTGGGGGAGAGTTCTACTAAACCTCTCATCCCCCTTGGTACGAACTCTGAAATCCATACTTTTGCTTGTTCCAATAGTTTGTTTTTATGTTCCATTAGTTTATTCCTATTATAATGAAATGAGACAATGTAGATAGCTGAAAGAATCAGAAGTTATATATTACTATATATTCTTCTATTTCTAATTACGAAAGTTTATTCTTTGATTCTGATTAAGGCGTCACATTACTGAACATTAGTCACCAACAGCTGTCAACTCTGCACGCTCAAATCTTCTTTTGAACGTCAGGAGACCGAAGCTCCTCCACTCTGCTGCCTTCGTGTACTACACACAGAGTAGCACATCATGTTCGCAGCGCTGCTGTGCGGTTAGTGTGATGTGAAATGAATATAAGCAATGGGAAAGCAAGCAGGGAGTCTACTTAAAATTTTAAGAAAAATTCTGACGACTGTAACGTTACAGGAAAAAGAAAGAAAAAAAGCAACGATGTGATAATATAATATTCTCAATATTATAAAAATATCTTAAGGAATAACAGGCAACGTACAATATTTGGTGGCTCACGTGCTCCTGCGAAATGTAAAAGGCGACGCTATTGCATGAAATTATGGAATTTCCTTCTCGCACAGACAATTCGTGAAGGCACATCTGCGATTCGCGGGATACACTTTACGCAATTTTTCGATTTCTAGACAGAAGCAAGTAGACAATTTTGAAGAGTAAAAAAGAAATGGATAATTCTAGAAATAAAGCCAATTACACCGTAGACTAGCCGTCCTGAATAAAGATTCCATTAGATTCTTTAAAAAAAAAAAAAAAAAATAGTTCCTGAAAATCAGGAGCCAGAGATAAAAAAACCGCCCTTACTAAAATAAATTTTAAAAAATAAAAATTCGGCTTGTTGGAAAACTGAAACGTTGGAAACCTTTTCTTAAAATAAAAAAATAAAAAAAACAATAAAAAAAAACCTATAGATCCTAACCTTCAGTGCTACTCACATAATCTCGTTTCCTCCGACTGCGGAACAAATCTTGTCGTGCAAAAATATGCAGAACGGAAATAAAGATGCCGATTAACAACACAGACCAGCGATTTTCAAAATTTTCAAGAGAAATATGATACACGCTTATATCACAACGACAGGGCATTGCATGAGTAGTCAGTTCATTTATGCGGCGTACCTTTCAGGTAAGTATTAGCGGAAAAAAAAAAGAAAATAAAAATTAATGTATTTAAGATGCATTTATCTACAAGGAAACCTTGTTTTCTTTCCTTCTCCTCGGGAGTGTTTTTATGTGGAAGTTAGGAATGTTAGTGATCCGATTATTTCAAAAATTTCTAGGTGAAATATATTACATCAAATCTAAATAATACTGCATAAATAGTTAATTTATGCATACATGTAAGGTGCATATAATGCAACCCTTCATAAGAAAAATATTATGGAGTATACTGTATTTATTTGTACGTGTTTTTAATGTTAAAGAAAACAAAACGAAACCAAAAGAAAAGAATAAGGTTACAAGAAGTTACTTATAAAGGTGAGAAACAGTAAGTCATCTGTATGCAAAACTAGCTTGTACTGACCAACCAGCTAATGTTGGTGCGTGGTTTTTGCACTTGCTTTTCCTTTATGCGTATACTCATTTTCACTTCACGTACTGCACCCTACGGAGGTACCCCAGTTTGGGCTCAATACTTTCACTCTGCCCTAAGCAGAAAATGACTGAAATCTTGCTTGTAGTGACCACCTAAGACTGTTGTCTGAAATTACAAATGTGGTAGTAAGAAAACATGCAGTAGCCTTGGTAGCTAAGTCTACTATTTCACTAAATGCTGTTATAAGATGAGTGAGTTTTATTAAACATTGAAATTGATTGCACTATTAAAAAAAAAAAAAAAAAAAAAAAAAAAAAGTGATCACGAGGAGCCGTAACCAAAATGGCGCAGGCAGAACCCCGAATTCTCCAGTCTTAAAAACGAAATTGTTATAAACTCATTGTAGATATGGCTAAGTAGTGACGCCAGGGATGTCCACACACTATCAAAATTGAATTAAAATAAAAGAAAGCACAAAAACAGGACTTGTATTAACCGAACACATGCGGTCAGTGAGGGTAATTATGAGACATTTCTTATACAAAGTAATTATGAGAAACTCCTCACTGATCTTCAACCACTGTAGGCAAATACAAATTAAGTGCACAGTCATTTAGTAACATCCTTCACAATGCTCTGTCTACATTTTTAAGTTTCGGTTTACAAAAGTTTGGATTTTTTTTTTTTTTTTTTTTTTAACAAACTCATTCAAACACTTTTGTTTTAAAATTTGAAATCCTATCATTAAATTCTATATCTACTCGTGCAATAACATCACTGTTGTGAAACCAATGGGTATTGGTGGAAGCCTGGTAGGTCAGCAGTTATAGGTTAAGTTGAATTTGTTCCTTGGACTTTTGTTTCAGTTACATTTTTTTCCTTGTTGTATCTCATTTTGCTTATATGGAGGGTAATTATGAGACGCGTGCTAGATTAATGTATTTGAGAAATAACTAGAAAATGAAATGAAATCTTTGAGTTTTACGTCCCACGGTTATGCCGGTTAGGCTAAAGATGGTGATGATGAATAATGAATGAAATGGTGGAATGAAGAAAGTGGGAGGAAACGGGCGAACCCCGAGGAAACTCCCGTGGTGTTTGTCCACCACAAAGTTCACTTGGCGGGGACTGGGATCAAACCCAGGACCCCAAGCACCAGAGGTGAACGCTCTACCACTGAGCGACCGTGGCCAAGAGAAATAACTAGAATCTATTCTAATATGTTAAGTTTCGTAAAAGCTGCATTCTGTAGTTTAGGCAGTCCTATAATCTTGCTTCTTTGTAACTTTCAAAATTATATACCTACATTATTTTGTTGAAAATAGCCTAAGCTGCATATCAATTACTATAAACAATAACTGAAAGGCTTGAAAAGGCATTCACATATCTAAGATTCAGAAACAAGCTACTCCTTATTTTCCGTAAACCAGCTGTTTTTTTTCAAAAAAGCCAACTGGTTTAAACAAAAAACGAAAAATAATTGGAAAAGTGTAAGTGTTCGTAAAATGTTGATGAACACACATTTGTGGGTTATCGCATGTCACTCCCGCATATTATTCGTATTATATTCAGACCTAAATTCCCCATTCATTACTCAGAGAGATTATACTACAAAAGAATTTTTTTTTTTTTTTTATAAGTTTATGAATGTTTCTTTTGTGATGTCTTATAGTGTGTTATTATTTATATGCAATTACAACCAAAGAAAAATTCTAAATATTGTTTCGTTTTAATAATGTTTACTATTGATAAAATACATCGAAAGACATTACTTTTGAGGGGGAAGGGGGGTCACATAAACCCCACGAAAGGCATTTACTGAAATCAGAAAGTATCTTTGGTATCTATTTATGTATAAATGGGTCAGAGCCAAAGTGGATTCAAATAATTCTTATCTTTATTCACTTTTCCTACTGATATGCAAATTAAGTCGTTGTATTTCTTTAACTTGGACTAATAAAAGTCGCAGTAAACTAACTTCGACTTAATTAGTTCTTCTGTACTCTTCAGTATTTTGAAATTGTCCATATGTAATTCTGAACAATGGTTTCACTTGTGCAACTGTTTATCTTTTTGTCCTTCTCAAATGATTCTTGACAATTATATTAAAAGCATGTAAAGACCAGTACAAAGTATCAGGAGTCCTTCGTGAATGAATCGGCAGACGTATCACATTTGTGGCCAATTAGTTCCGCTTTCGAGTTCAAATGGAGAACAATTTGTTTCGGATGTAAGTCGAGAAGTGGTTTGGACTCTGCTTTAAGCTTATGTGACCCCTTCCAGCATAACCCGGTTGTTGCATAATAACACCAAGGTGAAACAAACTTATTTCTGTCCATATGTGATATAAATACATAGAGCAAATTATTTAAAGCAATAAAACCTGGTTTAAACCAAAGAAACCAGGTTTAAATAAAAAAAACGGGTTTTTTGGTTTTTACAATAAAAACCATGGTTTTTGCCAACCCTTGCGTAAACAAAGGTATATATATTTTTTTCTAGGCCACATAGAACTGTTAGTTTTTCAGTGATATACAAGTTGTGTACACCAAATGAAAGCTTGCGTTTTCTTCATTTACACCCAATTACCCTCATGGGGATAACTGCGTGGAAATCAGACCAACAACAATAAAAATGTTATAACATCAATAGTAAAGATGTCGAAAGCCTACCACTATCACAGTAGATGCTGAAGAACCTGAAACATACAATCAGTTCTTCAAAAACTAGAAAAACACCTATAACCAGTGAGAAAAAAGTTGACGGAAACATACCCCACTTTTACCCTATAGGCCTATTATAGTCAACTCACAAAAATGTTAGAATAACATCAGTAGCTATTTTCACTTTCTTTCTTAGTTATTTTCTTGTAACTCAGCCAAATATTTGTATATCTTCATGTAATAAACACAAAATAACGACGACTTCTTTGTCTTACAATTGGACTCCTTCATATCTCAATATCACATACAGAAAGCTAGGGACAACAGGTGTATCATACTTGTCCCTTTTGGATGGAAATTATGAGACAGCACAAATTTGACATTTACTCATCAACTTATGAAATGACAGGAAATTTCTTGGCAGCAAATTGTTACTCTATTAGCCTTCTGCTTTTAAAAGTAATATAAGCTGACTGAATAACATGGAAAAGTTGTAAAATCTGTCTTATTATTACTCTCACTGATTCTACTACAAAACGACCTAGATTGTTGATACATAGTTCTCTCAAAAATAATCTTATATATAACATGAAATTACAACACAATAGTTACAACAATTATGTTTACCTGCGCGACGCTGCATATACAATACGACTGTTGAGGTACTAACAGTTTATTAAAACTACAGGGTCGCGGATAAGAGATGGCGCTGTAAACATTAAGTATTGGGGAGCTCTGCTCTGTTCTTATTCAATTTTTACTATTTACATTTCAATATTCATAATTACAACAGGCTAATTCGGCCATTTTGGCATGAGCCATCTTAATACATAATCTTATTTCACACAATTTTTATTTAAAAAAAAAATTAGTGAAACAGTCCACAGGGCTCTAAGGCCGGGACTTCCTTTGGCCTATGTTTAGCAGAAGGGGTCCAGCTCTTTTCTCTAAAAAATGTTACAATTTTGATAATTTCTGTTCACATTCGGTTAGTTTATGGTAGGTTAGGTTAGTTTAGTTTATGTTATATTAGTGTAGGGGTCCCGCACAATTTTCCAAAAAATGATAGAATTTCGCTCATTCCTACCAATATTAGGTTAGTTTCGGTCAGTTCAGGTTAGCGTAGGTTAGTTTATGTTAGGTTAGGTTAGATTTGGTTACGTTATGTTACGTCTAAGTACTTGCATCATTCATTTCTCCTGTAAATTTTGTGTTTTTATAGTGCTTCTGGACCCCTTGTACTAAACATACTCCCTTCCTTTATATAAATCTCCCATAAGGGAGGTAACTGAAACTGGAACTGCAGAGTATATGTATTGACATCTACTCGGCCCCATATTCTCAATCTGCGTATACAAAAAGTTACTTGTTTAAATTGGTGACTTTCCCCCTTCCCTTATAGTTGTTTGTATGCTGAGTTGCTCAATATTTATTTCAATTTAAGTAACTTTTAAAGCAATCATGAGCTAAATTTATACATCGCAATTTCCTGCAATTCAGCTTTTAGGTTCGGGAATAATTAAGCTAGTTTCCTTTATACTTGTTTCACATGATCATATTACAATATGTTATTGTAACAGTTGCTCACAACTTAATCATTTCACCACAAATGAAACTGTACAATATGCTGTTTGTATCG